>NW_009258669.1:2036512-2060487 GCF_000687185.1 Egretta garzetta
TACTGCAGAGCCAAAGGAATCAGGTATTAATTTAGTATCACCTTGGATGAGCCTTCGTTCTAGTTCACCAGTTATCACAGTTATTACTGACCCTCTCCTTTTCTTTGTTACCTCAGGCTCTGCAGGGGGTGGGTGAACATTTTGCTGTAAAGCCGAAATTTGCTTTGGGGCACTTTCTGTAGGTGCATTATTAGTACTTTCCTTGTCATTAATAGGTTCACCCAAAGGGCTTCTAGAATGTGGAGAGACCTGTACCACCTGAGCTTTGTTCTGCAATTCAACATGCTGTTCTAAAAGGTTGTACTCTGGTGTTCTTTCATCTAAAGTATCTTTGGTAGACTCAGAGTCTTCCTCCCATACGGCTAGATTTCTCAGGTGCTCTGCATGCCCATTTTCTTTTTTCTCATTTATAGTACCACTGGAATGGAGACTCTCCATTAATGTTTCTTCTGTTTCTTCACCTTGTCCCACATAGTCTGCATAGTCATTCAGTAGACAAGCATCATCTAGACTTTCTTCAGGCTCCGATGGATAAATAGTAATATGATGATCAAATGATGTGAAAGCATACTGATAGGAAGACTTACAACCTGTCAAACTTCTCAGTGAGGAGTTCAAGTCAGGACACTTACAAAGTTCTGTATAGCTGGTATGAATGTGTGAGTTTCTGTTATAGACATCTGCTGCTTTGGTCTCCTTAGGCAATACTTTTAAGGATGGCAATGAATAAAAGCCAGAATCCCTTCTTGGGTGAACTGGTGATGGTACATCAAGGGTAGTATCTGGGAAAGACTTTCTTCTTGCTGGTTTTTGCCCTGCATCTCTGCATTTGTCACAGTTATTTCTTTCTTGACCTAATAAATTTTTCTTACTGATATGCTCCTTCCCAGCATTTGGGTTATTCAAGGTTTTACTTGCTACCAGAAAACTTGTATTATTTACTTTTGAGAAAAGTATTTTATCTTTTGAAAAATCTTCCTTTTCATTGGTGTGGTCTTCATAGTCTTTTTTGTTATGTTTACAGAAATAATTTTCTTCCCCCCAAATTCTCAAGGCTGTAGAGAGGCTGTCAGATTCCTTTCCGTCATTAACAGGGTACAAAGATACCCCCTCTGCAATTGTATCCAAATGCATTTTGTCACAGTCAGCAAATTCTTTAGGTGGAGGGAGAAGTGTACGTCCATCTGGGAATGTACAGTCTACTTTTTCATGAAAGCTAAAAGCTGACTCACAATCTGTATTGCAAGGTGCCTCTGTTACAGAATAATCAGTTTCACTCCAATACGTATCTTCATGTTCCCTGTTACAGGTTTTGCTCTGTGCCTGTTCACCAGGTTTGATGTTAACCTTTAGATTTTTCTTTCTGCTAGTGTATTCCACTTTAATTTCCTTTGCTTCGATGTTCATTTTCAGGGAGGCATTTTTGTTGATGGCAGTTTGAATTTTATGTTTAGAGGATCCCTTATATTTCCCATTGTGTTCTGCTGAATGGTCAGTTGAAGGACACTGGCACTTTGAGCATTTTGAACACTGGCTTTTCTGGTATTGCCTTTCATGACAAGGTTTATTGTTATTTGAACTTTTCCTTTTTTCAGCTACAATATTTGTTCCAGAATCAAACAAAGAAACATTCTTAATTTCTACTTTCACATTAAAAGAACCGTATTTTACTTCTGCAGTAATTTTTCCAGTAGCCAAGCTAATGGACTCTGCAGAGTCTGGCTTGCCCCATAGTGTAATTTTTCCTGTGGATGAGCCCTCCGATTCACCAAAAGTTACTGTAGCTAGGATTTCATCTTGCTGAGGAGAGAACATTTGAGGAGGGTAGTTTTTTTCCTTCTTTCCTTCTTTTTCGCTGTCTGATACATTATTGAGGTCTCTATCTTCAGATGCATCTGAGCTACTCTGATTTTTGTTTTCATGATCTTTTCCATCTTCTTCAGTACCCTTTGCATCCAGTGGCTCAGTGAAGTGAGCCAGAGAATCACCTGTTTTATTTTCAAGGCTTCCTACATTTTGCTGGCATTTACAAATGGGTGACAAGTGTTCATCTAATTTAAGGTGAAAAAAAGAAAAAACATTTTTTTTTCCCATGATTTCGTAAGCAGTATCATAAATGCATGATTAAATTTGAGACACTTTTCATAGAAAATGCTATTTTATCTTTAAAGGCTAATGTATTTTCCACAACATTATTTTTTTCATTTCATTATTAACTTCTTTTGTCTTAATTGTCCGGTAAGTAATGTGAAGTCAGATAAGCAGGGTAGGCTATGCTAACTCACTGCTTGGAGGAAATTAATATATTAACATTTTTTTTCCCTCAGGAAGTTGTACAGTTGTTAGGTGATAAGGTATTCTATTTGCATTTAGAAAGATCTACCCTTTTTACTTCCATTACTCCTCACAGTATTTATTTCATTCCCATGAACACACTGGGACAATCAATATCCCATTGCATGTTTGCAGTTTGCAGTAAATGACATGGAACTTGACTTTTCTAATCCTTTTATAGATGATCAAACAAAGAGATTAATGAATATTGTCACAATCACAGAGCAGATCAGTGGCACATTGCCAGGAGGTGTGAGCCTCAGTTCCCTGAAAGCAGAAGCAGAAGAAAATGCTGTTTCCTTACGGGAGCTGTGCTAGTCAAGATTTCATGGCATTCATACAATTACATAAAATTCTGCCTTGCTTGGGCTTTTTTTAGAATAGGTCATGTGCATTAGAGGATAACAGTTTGCAGTGACATATACCTAAGCAGGATTAGAACAAGCTGTTATACTTAGACAACACTGAGAAATTTACAGCAAGAATGCTGAACATTTGAGGCAATTAAACATCAGCATCCTTGGAAAGACTTTGCCAGAAATAGGTAGCAGCTCAACTAAAATAAAACAACTAGCCTCATCAAGATATTACTTGTATGTACCCACACTTGAGTGTAAATAATTCCCATTTGACAAACAGTATTTCTGTCTTGATGAATGAATGGAGAATAAACACCTATGACTCTGATGTTTTTACTTAAAATGAAACATTTCTATAAACTTACATTCTCTGGAATCAGAGCTCTTTCTGCCCTTGCAGCTTTTTCTTCTTTTTCTACTCATTTCTAAGAACTGAGGGCATCTGGGTTCCACTCTTCTGTGTGGGAGGGAAAACATTGGATAATAAGAAAGTTTCACTGGAATAATTTTTCTCTCTAATTCTCTCAGGCTCTCTAACTTGGCTTTTCTCCTCTATAAGAACTGACTGGTTATAATGAAAAACAGAAAAGTGCTATAGCAGGTTCTAATGCCTCTATTTTCTTTTTTTTTTTTATTATTTAAGACCAAATTTTCAAAGGTTTCTAAATAATAGTTTAAAATCAAGGTCTGATGATATCAGCTATGGGGTCTGAACCAACAGTCTTTGAAGTCTGTGGAAGATGTGGGCTGTGGCTGACCTTTTCCAGCCTATGATTTTATCTGATTCTGAATTTTAGAGTTTAATATTTTTTTTAAGCATTCATTTTAAATTCACTCTTATTTATAGACACAATAAAATACTTAATAATAATTGGATTTTCTCTTGAGAAAAATTCACTTAATATTTAGAGAATAAAAGGCCTAAGTGCATAACTGAGCTGTATGCAGAGCAAACCAAGACCAGTGTATACCTCACAGTTTGGGTTGTCCCTTGCATTTGTTTGTGGGAAGAAGAAAATTGTCTTAGACTCAGATTTTTTGATCTCATAGGTGAACTTGTTAGATGTAAGGTTAACAGTTAATGCTGGCTTAGTTTTGAAGACATAGTTCACTCAAAATTCAATGGTGGTGGCAAACCTCTAATAATTTATTTTAAATAATATTCTTCTAAAAAATCAGAAAATAAAAATTAAAAGCATTACTTGTGTTTCTCCATGGGCCTGTGGGAAATTTCAGTGTCTCAATTTAACAGGCCTTAAGAAACATGGTATCAAATAAGGCTCAGCCGAAGAGAAACAATATGGATGCTATTTGTGTCCTTTAAAAATTTGAGACAAATGAAGAATCTAACTAGGACTTGAGCTTTGCATCCATGTTTACTTAGTCAGTCATTTTCATACAGCTGATCACTGCAGTGAGACCTTAAGTTTATATTGAACTGAGCAGAATGGCTAAAATTCAGAGGTCATCTATCATTCCTGTTGTGCAGCGGGGCTAAGTGCTGACTGAAGGCATGGTAGTGATGGACAAGGTCTGTAACCCATGCATCAGGATTACAATGTAGAGGCCATTTAACCAATTAGAAATGGTAGCATTTTTCTGGGATTGATGTTTTGTTGGAAAAGTAACCAAAACTTACACTTTTTAAAAAAAAATATTTTTTTTTACAGTATTGAAATATAATTAAGATAATCAACTTTCCAAAATAAGTTAATGTGTTAGGATTTGTTTCTGTTTATTTAATCCAAAGATTTTCTATTGTAATGTAAATGACCTTGGACTAGATAATTCACATTGTTTGAAATTAAAAGTATTTGAACTGCTAATACATCATTGGGATAGTCTTGAAAATCAGTAGAGTTATTTAGGAAAAATCAACTGACTGCAAGCGTTGTTAGTCATAATCATCTTTAGATGATTCTTTATCAGTACATCAAATACATCACTGTGGAAAGAGCATGAGTGAATTTTTTTCAGGCTGCAAACATACCTGGTGTAATGGGATGTATGGATTTTGTTACAAAAATGAGGATTAGGATAAAACTTTTAAAATCAATGCATTGACATTCGAAGACTCATGTTAGATGTCACTGTGTGCCATGATAGCCAGTCAGACAACTGGGAAGAAATTCTTTCAAGACGCAGTCATTGGCTTTGACTTCTGAAAACTTTTTAAATTTGTATGAGGCTAAATGACTGAATATGCCCGTGCACTAACACATCCATTAGTTGGCTGCAAAAATGCAGGCATTCTCCCCTGTATTTTTGGAAGACACTCTAGGGAAACTGAGAAAGTTTTGAGTTTATTTCACAGCAGACACTTTGGAATGTTTACATTGTCAATTTTCAGGATGAAACTATACCTCTTTTTTTTCCATGTGTCTTTTGTCAAAGCTTGACAGACAGCCCAACCTGCCAGCTGAGCTCTGTTCTCAGTGGGAAGAATGATCTTAAAGCCAAATACAAGGCTTTAAGGGACACAGAAGCAAGAGCTGGGACTGAAATTTATCTGTAGTTTTGGATATGAGGCAGTGCCTATCAGTTCCAGATAAAAAATCAATATTCTTTTAAAGAGTTACATATGCAAGTATGCTAAGAGTATCAAACTCATATTCAGAGGTGTCTTATGTTATGTAAGATCTGCAGATTGCTGCATATATTTATGACAATAAGAAAAACAGTCTATCAGAGCTTCATAGTCTGATTGTGATGCTTGATGTCTCAGTTATATTTCATTAAATTGTAATTGAGAAAGTATTTTTACTTCTAGGAATTCTCTCAATTCAACCTAAGGAAAATGCTACACACTCAGTTCCTTCCCCTTCCCTTTCCCTTTCCCCTCCAAATCCTCTCTCCCTTCCCCTTTTTGACATTTATGATTGTCTTTCCAAAACACTTTCCTCTGCTATGCTATTTTTTGCTTTTCCCCAGGAATTCCACTTCCATGTTTTTTTGCCTATCCTATGGTCAATAATGAAATAGTTAATCTCAATATAGGAAATGTGATTGTTAAGTTTTGTTGCTAAAATGCTGTTAAAAATTATTTGCAGATCAAGAACAGCCGCCTGTTTCACTCTAGTATCTCTCTGCATTTGACAGTCAATTGCACAGCTGTATGCACTACAAGTTGCTCTTTAAAGAAAATCTGAATGCACCTTACAGGCCAGGAATATATTTAGCACAGAAAGTGTTTAAGGCCCATTTTTAGGGAAGAATCAGTCAGCAGTGGATTTGAGTTACGATGGCTTTGGGGGTAAGGTTAGCACGGTCCAAGATGGATGGAGGAGTAGAAAAGTGAAAAGAGCATTGAACAATACTAAAAAGAAAAGAGGAAATGCTGCAAGAAGGGTGCTGGAGTATTAAGGAGATAGCAAATATTGTGGATCAATTAAAATGAAAATCATACTCATTTAAATTGCTCCTCACAGTTGTGTGTTTTTGCCAGGTTTTGTCATGGCAAAACATCACACAACGTTGCAGAATAAATTCTAGGTATGAGTTGGTCACTAGTTCTACTGCTGTTCAAATAGCATTTAGTGGCATAGGACAATCTGAAAGTACCGAGGGTCGATAGTGCTCGTTCTCTGCATGCCAGGATCATGGGAAATGATCTCATACCTTCTAAAACTTAATTATTTGGGCATGCAGCAGTGAAATCAGCAGTAGAGATAGCCACAGGTCAAAGTTGCTCATAGTGGTAGGACTACAGATTTTGCTATGTGGTCAAAGATGAGATGTAAGACCTAGGTGAAGAGGATGATTAAACCTTCTGGGTTGTGGGGTTTTTTTGGTGGTTTTTTTTTTGAATGATTGTCTGCACTGCTCATTTGTGATTAAGACTACTATCTCACAATGTTACTTTTCATACTGATATATTACTGATTTTAGTCATACAGGCAGTGTGTTAAATTGTTGATAATTTAAAGTAAATTTCAGGTAACCATTGCAAAGAACCTTTATGATGCAAATAGCTTTATTGTCTCTACTACATTTCCATATGTTAATTTATGCTTTCTCCTCGAAGATTTACCACAGCGTGAGAGGCACCAGTTCTTTGCTTTTCACTCATCTTTCCTGTGCCTGTTTTCCTTGCATTGTCTTTGTCTGTTCTTGCTTTGTTGGTCCTACAACTCTCTCGTGCTAACAGAATTCGGAATCTCCACACCTTCAGTCCTAGTCACATGAATAAACCCGTTGGCTTGAGTAAGGATTAGCTGTATGCATCAGGACTGCAGAGGATTTTTGAGTGGAAGATCATGCTCCACCATAACAATAGTTAAAGGTCTGTCTGGAATGTGTTCGTTTTCCCTGTGAATAACATCTGTAATACTATTTCTTTCAGGATAATGCAGGTGATGAGAAGCTTTATGATAATAAAGGCAGTAAAATATTTTCCTAACATATGCCACTCAGATGATCTTGTTAGGCAGGAAGAGTTGCCTTATAAAATGCTGGTTGGAAGTAAAATTACAGGAGTTATTTCACTTCACTTTTCTATATTTGTATAATGGTTATTTTATGTGAAAACGTGTGTTCTTAAGTTTTGTAAACAAGCATGTTCAGTGAGCCTATAATGATGAGACACTGGCAGAAAAAAAACAAACTA
This sequence comes from Egretta garzetta, assembly GCF_000687185.1. NCBI lineage: Eukaryota > Metazoa > Chordata > Aves > Pelecaniformes > Ardeidae > Egretta > Egretta garzetta. The sequence goes on from NW_009258669.1 coordinate 2,043,812, forward strand.
AAAAAGGAAATGAAAATATGGAGAAAATATTTAATAATGTTGAATTGGAATGGTGTGATGACACAATACATTTGCAAAACATTTAATGTTCTTTCAGGATAATATTAATTGCCCTTTTACATGGTAAGTCTCTTATAATTTCAGTATCTTATGTTGTAGAAGGCATGGCTATAAATATGTTCAGTGGCAGCTCACTGAATACTTCCCCTTTGAATCCTATGCTATTCACAAACTGTTGAAGAATGATGTCACAGAATACCCAAACATGCCTTTCTAAAACAAGAACCTTCTACTGCTCTTTCCTTCTGTATTTCAACCGCATCAAACCCTTCTAATTGATTTCCTCCCTCTGGACACAGAATCCTACTTTTTGTCTCCATTGCCCTACATAACCTTAACTACACTGAATTTTGTTCTCACTGACTTTCATTGTGTCTCTTCCCGTATTTCTCGATATTCTTCTACTCCATACTAATCTTTGCTTTGACTTTGCTCCTCAACTAATCAACTATTTTTGGCCCAATCTCTCACTGCTTAGTTCTTCTCCTCCTATAAAATTATTCTTAAAGCTTGATTTTTCCTTGAAAATTCTTCCTTTTGCTCTACCTACTGATTGTATTTTATGGCATATTACCTTCGTTAGCTTTAATGCATTGAGGCAGATGCCCCACAGATCATTTACTCTTACAGAGACAATGTCATTAGAATGAGCTGTGTATGAGAGCCTCGTAGTTCCATACAGACAGTAGGCAAAAAGGGCTCATCATTGATTTACTGCTTATTTAACACATTCAAGTATGTCTTATTCAAGTACCTTCCATTTTTGCCTTTTTTCTATGAAGACGCTCCAAATCTCTTTATCAAGTTCCCACTATTACCTTATTTGAAAAATTTCTGAATTCCCATTTCTGCAGTACTGTTGCCAAACAATGTATTTGATGCCAAACACATGCAAGAAAAGCAATGTGTTACCAAAAATGCCTGTCTTTGTAGTGTTTCTTAATCTCTGCCTCAACAGGTATTTATCTTATTTTCATTTGTTTATAGTTTGTCTATATATTTTCCAGCAAAGACTGGTCTTTGAAAATGTCTTTGCAAAATATCTAGGCCAAAGGAAGCAGGCAGCCATTTACAGGGGCTGTAACAGGACCCTAAAGAATTTCACAAAATTAATTAAAACATGAATCATATGGCTGCGAAGAATCAGCTTTCATTCAAATGGAACTCAGTACGTTATCTGGCAGTATCCAATTAGCTATGACAATAGTGCATCCAAATGAAACGCTTAGAAAAGCATGGGTAAGTGAAATTAATCTGCAACGGGTATTGTACTAGGACCCAGTGACCAACCATTTTACTTCATGAAATGTGCTGTGGGACTCTTAATGAGTGCTCTGAATCAAGATCTTGCTTTTTCAGGTCATGAAAAGATAGCAAAACCAGTCAATAATATTTCTGCAGTTCTGATTCTCAAGGAAGGTTACTGTCTAAGCAACTAAGAACATCACTTATGCCATAAATGAGCATATTCAGGAAATCCAAACTCCATGGAATTAGATTTTGCATTAATTTGGACTCTTCTATAAGCAACAAGTGACATAAGACAAAGTGTTAAATAGGCTTTCACCAACCTTTTTTAAAGAAATAGTGGGTATACTATTCTGGCCACTATGTTAAACATATTCCCCAGCAGGCAGGGTGCTCTCCACTTCAGTTTTTAAAAAGGCTAATAAAGTAGCAATCAGTCAAATGTTTTCAAGATTATTTTAACTGAGAACTGAGAATGCAAGCACCAGCAAATTCATAGGAAAAAATAGTTAAGCTATCATGGTCTGCATAGGCACAAGCATTTCTGCCTTTTTAGAGAGAAGACAAGTCATAGATCCTGCTTTCAGTTCTTCTGCAAAATCATATTTAAAAGCAATTTTCTTATAAAGCTTCTGCCCACTTACTAAGCTAATCTTGCTTTCTGTTTAGTTATTTTGAGCTTTTACCACTAGAAGAAGAAATAATGTATTAATTAATTATCAAGACTAGGTTGGATGGGGCTCTGAGCAACCTATCTAGTTAAAGATGTTCCTGCTCACTGCAGGGGGGTTGGACTAGATGACCTCTAGAGGTCCCTTCCAACCCAAACCATTCTATGATTCTATGATTAACAAGGATAAATATTTATTTCATCTTTTGGAGATGCTTCATTTCTGCATCAAAAATGCTCATTCCTACCCTCATTTAGAGATACACTGTTTTCCACTGCAACAAAAGGGAGAATCAGAAAGTAGCTTTTGTTCTGTAAATAGTCCATACAGAGATCATGTGATTATTTTAACACAAGTACTGTATCATGAATATTTCAACTTACTAATCACATTTTTCCCATGGTATCAGTTTAATGCAATGGATATTCATGTATTTATTATCATGTATGTAAAAACATTTTAAAAACTGGCATAGAGCACACTTATCTGCACATTACATCTTCGTTATACTGGATAAAATTTTGTCTTCAGTAAAAGTTCTGAAAATGTATTTAAAAAAAAATCCCATGAATTGTCATTTCTGTTTCCATTGTTTGAACCTCTGCTACTCCTGTTTTATAGACCAATGGAGAAACTGCTAATTTGAATGTTAGCTGCATTAGCCCTTTTCTTGTCAGCTATCTTGCATTTTAGGTACTTTTGTTTCTGTTTTGGCATGTAATTCATGCTTTGTCAGCATCAAACATGACAGCAGGTAAGTGAAATACCCTTCAAATGTGATGTGACAATTGGTCATGAAATTAATAGAAATTTCATTATAACACATGACCATTTCCAATAGCGAAATATAATTTCTGTAGTCAAAGATGTTATTATCAATGAAGTACTACAGTTCATCAAGCTGAATTATTCAACTTTTTTTGAGCTTCACAGTTGTTCATCATAGTAGAAGTAATGTAAACCCAAAATGTTTGATCACACTTGAAACTCAGCCCACCAAAAGAAACCTGCACAATAGTTGTAGGTGGTAACAGTTTGCTTTGAAAATGAGGTAACTTTTTATTTTGAGAATGTCTGTGACCACAAAATATAAGTTAGGTTTAATTTCTCATAGAATGCAATATGGGGGAAAAAAACCTTTCCTAGCTTCTAGGATTTGATTTCTTGCATCTAAAATGGGGAAATGTAGATACCATATTTTCTGACTATGCAGTTTCCAGGGTCGCTTTCTCCAGAAGAGCAATTTAAACTGCATAAATTAGGAGTAATTTGGGTTTACGATGACAAAAAACAGTATGTTTAGTATTTCATAGACTCTTTTTTAGTCTTAGCAGGGGTGTCAAGAAAAAGTCTACATTTCTTCACTGAACTGGGAGAGCTCCAGTGTTAGAATGTTTCTCTGCTTAAAGAGAAATAAAGAAGTACTTTACCAAAGGTAGATTAGTATGCAGAATGATGAAATGGTAGAAAAAACCCTAATATCCAGGCTTATTTAAGTGCTGCAAAATGAGTTTGCAAGCTTCCCTACTCAACAATATCTAATATTGCTCCTTGATCAATAATCCTGTAGTCTTATCATAGCATTCCTCACATTCCACATCTGAAAATTAGTTGCAGAAAAACAATACAAACAACAAACTGAAGTTCACTCAGGTAGATTTTCACTTCTAAAATTACATACTACTACACTTCAAGTCCCCATATGCTAGAATAAGATGACAGTCTAAGGAAACAAAAATCCATCTTAGAAATCCCTGTAATTTTGGAAAACATTATTTACTCATGATCAAAAATCCATCTGAAAAATGCCTTCTATTTAGGAAGCTATCATTCTTATTTATTCAGAAAACTAAACTACATACCGAACTATAATTGAAATTCTTTAAACTGGATCTACTGTGAAAAAAACGTGCAGAAATCCCATATTTTAGAAAAGCTATGATGAGTTACAACAATTAGTGCCTACAGAATACTACCTGACAAGGTGTCATTAAATAAAATATTTGTACTTACTGTTACCATGAGCCAATATTCATTTCCCTCAGATACTTGCTTGCTAATATGGACTCTCTGTGAATAGTCTGCTTTTCTAAGCTCATGAAGGATGAGCTGGCTGTCTTGATAAGTCTTAATAGGATAACAAGTTCAAATTTTTTTTTCCTTTGAACTTATCCACTTCTGTAATGTCAACCTCAGTCAGCAATGATATGCTGTACACACACATCCTTCCAATCACTGAAGCAATACTTAACTCTTAACAGCTAAAGCAGATAAGAAAAATAAAAACTCAATTTACCTGGGCTTTACAAAATGTCACTTTTGTCTGAAAAGTCTTAATCAGACTACCTAATAAAAATTAAAGATAAAAGAGGGAGCAACATTGTTCAGTGTCTTGCTCCACTTCTTTTGCTATTTCTGTCTCCTAAGCTCAGAATCTGATTAGTATATTTAATTCCATGAAGCATCATGACTGGTCTACCTTTAATCAGCCTGTTGACATCCACCCCTTCTTCCTTCACATGTTGGAGAATTCAAGATAATCACTTACCAACTTGGCAATATTGCTACACAAAACACAAAATATAATGTTCAAGCTATAGTACCACCACTGGCATGATTTTATTTTCATGTGCTTACACATAACCAAAACGAAAAATGAGATGAAACTATGCTTATAGGGACCAATGCAAAATTTGTAAATACCTCACAGTCAGTATTGTACTTATGTGAGCTTACATGAGATGTCATTACATCACGTGAGCTTACAGCTTGGTTAGTAGTATCAATTTTATTTTGTGTTTAAAGACCTCGTCTATTTTTTTCCACTTTATTAAATTACTATTTTATTATTTGTAAATTAGTGTAATTTCAAAACCAGATAAAACACACAATATTTAAAAGTTACATACTGAACAGAAGTTAAGTCTCATTAATGTACAGACAAATCGGGAGAAAAGGTATCTCCAGAATTTTCTGCCTTGTACATCTACATGTCATGAATACTCATTTTGCTCTGGTACCATTGTGGAATGGCACTTCACTCGCAAAGTCAGAGATTATTGAAGTGTTTTCTTTTTCAAACTATACTTTTTCTGCTTTTTTTGTGAAGTAACATGAAATTTTTCAAATTATTTATTAGCATTGTAATTGCAGATATGTATTGTTTCTACAAATTTTAAACTAAAAAACCAGTCTGAATCTTGGTCATGGACACTTTCAGAGTTTCAGAGTTACAAACCCACATAATTTCCTACATGAAAAACTAATAGTATGTACTCTTTGTTACCTCAATGCGATAAATTATTTATCTTTACACTACCTATGTTTGCTCTTTGCTCTATCCTCTCCTTAATGTGTAATCATATGACTAGTTAAAAATTCCTTCCATTCCTTAGCTTCCACCACTGTTCACATCTGTCCAAAGTTCTCCTTTACTTCCATGAACAACCTGCAACTACGCTTCCTTCTGTCCCACAATTCCTTTTAAAGATTAATTCCACTGACAACATGAGGTACTGCTGCTAGCTGTAGTCCATTACAGCTTTTCATATAACTGCAAAAGCAATTTTTAAGGGAAACAGTGCATTGCTTCCTTCTCATTTCCAGATGGCTCAACAGATAACCTGATTTTCTTCATTTGTAGGTATAGCTGAAACAAGTGAGAGAATGAAGCAAGGTAATGATTTGTCAGCTGTTCCCAGTCTGTCAGAAATGCTTCTTGCTTTAAAGTTTGACATGCACTGCCTTGGAAAAAAAAAAAAAAAAGCAGCTACTGAGCATAGTATGACACTGGATGGAGAAAAGGAAGTATTAGAATTTGTAGAACACTTTTACTGATTCCAGTTTGCAGAGACTTTTGAAACAAATGCGACATCATTCATCGATTTAAAAAATACTCAAATTACTCTGAATAAATGAATCACCATATGATAGTAAGTTAATAGGTATGACTATTATTTTATATCCTTCTGGTCTTTTGCATTTCTTTTTACGTCACTGCAATGACTGCATAATCACAGACTACTGAATCACACATAATGATGTTAATAATAAAACCATCATACTTTCATAACCTCCCATTTTGAAAGAGCATTAGGTTAATATTCTTTTCAATAACACAATAAATGAAGGCAGAAATCTGAACTGTAGCATTAAATATACATAAGTAAAGATTTCAATTTATATATTGCTTTCCCAGTCTTACAGCAGGGTTTAATATATTTCTTTGAACTGCAAAATTCTTATACCAGTAAACAATCTTAGCATCTCCATTTGCATAAAAGAACTTTGTACATACTTTGAGATACTATGTCTTGTTTAATTCATCTCGTTTTCTTCTCTATTACTCTACAGTTCCATTTTTAATTATCAGAGAAAGAAATAACTCACTGGCTAGAATCAATAAGAACATTATCTCTTAAAAATACCTAATATTTAGGGTTTCTGGTATGGTTCTTCAATACTTTTTTCATAAACAGAGTATTATGTTATACCTTTAATTTCAGGCTGACATACAATTGGGTAAGTGCAGGCCAAATCGGACTGTAGAAGTAAATACTCTGCTTAGAGGGCTATTAATGTAAAAGATACAAAGTACTATATATTCACCATTTAAGTATGCTAGTAGCTTAAAAATAACAATTGTTGATAAGACTTTCAGCTTTGAATGTTGAATTTTGTGCCAGGCAAAATTTAAAGAATGGAGATAGGAAAAAATGAGAAAGAAACCATTAAGACAAAATAGGAGGATGTAAATACAGAATGCAAACAGCAGGCAAGGTCAGGCCTTCCAGTAATGCTGTGACCCCTTCCAGTGGGGGACAGAAAAGACCAAATCAAACATTACGAGCATAATAGCAAAAGACACAATGATTTGATTCTAAAATTAAAAAAAGCAGCCTGTGCACAACAAGGTGCCAATTTTACCTATTTGTTGTTTACTTGCTTGGGATAATTGCTGGGATAATAACTATTTGTTGTTCAGTTCTAACACAGATCTGAAAAAACCTACAAAGGGTTGCATAGTTTAGCTCAGGAACCAAAGGAAAGGCTCAGAAATTCATGTGGTTGCTCATTTATTAGATAAACAATTTTAAAAAAATGTATTCCTAATTTAGCAGTCACTAGAAGCAATTTAACTTGAAGAAATCAATTATTTGAATTAAAGATTAGCATTCATTCCAATCCAATGTTTTATCAACTGGTGTGCAATAGCTTGACTTGGTGGTACAAAGAAAGAACGCTGATTTCCTTTCATGACAACTTCCACGACCTGCAATAAAGACAGATTTTTTTCTTTAGAAGATAGTGTTATAAACTATATGGAATCTAACATTGTATTAATTCAGGAATTATCTTCCTATGATGATCCAGTCTATCATTACTATTAAAAAGCCACTACCAGACTCTCAAAGACAAATACAGAGAAAAAACACAGGATTCTGTGTGAATTCTGACATTTTTTGGGCAAATGTGCCCCTAAGGATAGTTTCTTTCTAATACAACTGTGGAGATTGATTGTTAAGATAATATTTAAGGTTTTTGTGAAGCCTCTTTTCAGTAAGGACCACCAGATGGTGCTCTACACCGTTCCATAAATTCTTTTTTTTGTTTCCACATGTAGTGCAGCAGGAAAAGTGTTTTCTAGGTTTTCTGAAGCAGCTGCAAGAAACATTAGTTTAGTACATTTCAGAAGTACATTTATTTCCAACTCTAGACCAATCTGCATGTGACTAGCTGTATTCAGAACTGGTATTAATTTAAAGTAATGCTCTCAGTGTTGTCAGGAATACACTGAGATTGTAGGTGACTAACTGGGCCTTCAAATTGACTTACAGAGTTGACTTGCAACTGCTAGGCAGAATTATAGTGTTATTAGAAGTTTAGCTCATAAGTAGCCTGTGGAAAAACCTGTGAACAATATGTAATTGTGTAAGCAATCTTTCCTTTTTCCACTCATGAACTTAAATCTCTCTTTCTGTGAAAGTCTTTTTTCCCTCTCTTTTATTTTTAAATACTGAGGAAAGCTAAGTGTAGAATTTCCTATTAATGCATAGTAAAGCGCATTCAATACCAGAGCATTAAAACAGTACTGCTTGGAAAAAGATGTTCAAACTCATGAATTCCCAGAGTTTTTACCTAAACCTCCCCCCTCCAAGCCAATCTGGTAGCACAGATGTTTGGAGAAACTCAGATGATGAATGCTATTAAATACTACTGCCCAAATGAAAAGCACAGGCTTGCTGAGAAACTGGGTTAAAATAGCAATACCTTGGATATCTCCAAAAGGAAAAGGTGAAGAGCTCACTGGCAAAAATATCATAAAATGGGCTTGCAAGTGACTCAGAAATTACTGTGAATATATGCCTTTCTCTGGTTATGTGTAATCTACAATTACAATATAATGCAATTGTGGTATGGTAAAATAGAGAGTATACATGCTCATTCAACTTGCTGAAAAAAGCAAGTTATCTCTTGTATGCCAGAACCGATACAGTCACAGACTAATCAATACAAGAAGGAAATTAAATTGAACTTTACCTGTTCTCTAGTGAACCAGCGGGCATCCTCTATTTCATTCTTGTCAACTTTAATTTCTGTAGACACTGCAACAGCTAAGCAACCAATCATTAGGGAGGAAGGCATTGGCCATGGCTGACAAGAGACATACTGAACATCGCCAACTTTGACTCCAGCCTCCTCTTCTACTTCTCTTCGAACAGCATCTTCTATTGTTTCACCTAATCAAAAAGGGCAAAGAACAAGCAGCTGATGAAAATACTCCAAGCAATGATTGCATCCTGTGCTTTGAACTGACTTAAAAGATTTGAAACTGCCCCAGACAATTATCTATAGAGAAGTAGTTCACAGATCAGGGCATAGACCATAAGTACAAGATACAGAAGTCTAATAAGGTAAAACTTGCCACCAAAGCAATATGGTACTTGAAAACAGAAGTAAGATTTCTCCATCATAATGTTTATTTCCTGAATTGATAATTTATCATACACACAAACTTGTTACCACACCTAAAATGTCAAAGATTGGGTAGGAAATACATTGTTTCTTGAATTACTTTTGAAAAACTGATCTGTTCATTTATAAATAGCATTGTGTTAATTTTTAGATTTTCAGCATGATTGTAACAGCATGTAATACAACTCGAAAATTAATATTTTAAATGATAGTAGTAAGAAAATAGACTTAAGAAGACTTGCACACATTTCTGCATTGTGTTATTCACTTTGCCTGACTCATTCTTCATTGTCTTAACACATACAGGTAATTCTTCAAACTTAAATTGCAATGGAAAGATTTACTTCCATATTCATTGAAAACTTCTAGATATATGTGGAATGTTGATGGTCATAGGCTTACATATGCCTACACATACCGTGATGTAACTGCTGATTACAGGTTCATTAAAGCAGACAGTCCATGCATCAGAGATAGAAGTTTTAGTTCAGCTACATTCAGCTGCTTAGAAACTGATGATAAGATCAGCTACTCTTAAATTTCAGTTTATATACTTGAGTTCAGTATCAGAAAGCAAAAACATTTATTTGACATAACACCAAACATATTTCTATATTAATTTCAATGTACAATACTGATGTGTGAGAAAAATAATTTGAAAATGAAATTACTCACCAGGTTCTACAAATCCAGCAAGACAGGTAAACATTCCTGGGGGAAACCTCTTCTGCCTACCTAAAAGGCAGTGGTTACCATCTGGATGGATAACTTGCATTATTACAACAGGATCTGTAAGGATATGAAAGGAATATATTTTAACATTTGAGGGACTTAAAAGCAGTAATAAATCTCAACCTGTTCGATACAAATGCATGTAAATACAAATAAGATACCTTTAAGTGATTGAAATCAGAATTGTGCAGATGCCCAGAGAAAGTTGTTACTTTATTTCGTTTTTTTTTTTTTCCCCTGGGAGATATCTGGCTTGGTTTTTTTTTTTTTTTTGCAACAAACATGCTTAGTGGAAGCAGTCTACTAGCTAAGGCTTGAAACACAGGACATAAATTACCTGCAGCCAAAGCACACAATCTGTTAAGAGTATCAGCAATACTAAGGTAGCTATGCATCCAGCAGATAGCAATAATTTCTACAGGAAAAACAATTTACTATCACCTCCTCTACACACACAGGTCTGAAGAATGCACTTTTGACTGAAACACCAAAGAAGAGCCAGATACTCTAGTTACAATGTAAATACTGAGTAAACTTTGCACTTTTGACTTTGCTGACTGTTTGTTATCAATCTCTCATCTGACATTGCACTTTTATCTACTTTCTCACTTCTGGTCTTTTTATCTGTTTTTTTCTTTCTTGCTAAATATTTTCTCCTATTGGTATCATTCTTCCTGTCCTGCCTTTCTGCACATCTATGATCTTTTCCCCTTTTTTGTTGTTATCTAGCTGGTTATGTATCTCAATGTTCTCTTTTTAGTTTTTTCTATCTACCTCTGCCTTTATGTATTTTTTCTTTTGATACTGTTTTTCATGGTGTTTTTTTGTCTGAACGACCAGTATTTGCTCTGTATGAAAAGGCTTGATTCAGCAACCACTACAAACAATAATTTCAGACTGTTGTCCTACTCAAAAATATCTGCCACATGGGACAGTGTAGAATATGCAGCGTTGCTGTCTGTAAACTTTCTTCAGAGAAAGTCATCAGTAGAAAATGCTGGCTCATCAGTCTCATAATCTCCTTTCTTCTCTAAGTTTGTTGTGCTAGAAACTGTAAAGAAACAGCCACTAGCATTTCAGCAGGCTGCACTATAGTCCATAAGACAGAAGAATATGGCAGAATTGCTTTGATTACTACAAAGAGCATGTACTCAGCGCATGTAAGAGAACATGAAATTCAGAAATGCAACACACATACAACACCCAAGACTACAACTGCAGAAGACAGGACTGAGTAGGGGAAGGAAAGGTGATCACAGAGTCACCAAATGATCCAGGGAAAAAAGGTGAGTTATTTTTTCCCTTCCTTGTTTCCCCATCAGGAACATAGTACTCTTCCTTTGCAACACATGATCAAAAGGAGTTATAGAAGACTGTCTATACAAGCTTATATTCTGAGTAGAGATAGGCCTGGCAGTCTGTGACTGACAATGAGTAGTGAAAGCCAGTGAAGATGTGTAATACAGTCAAAGTAGCACTACAGGAAAATGAGCACTGTAACAGAAATTTGATACAGGGCTAAATTTGATACAGGGCTATTTCAAGCTCAGGGGGCTTGCAGAAGGTGAGAAAACAACATGCGGGGAAAAAAAAAAAAGTGACCCTTTGTGTTGTTAATATCTCATTTATGTTATTGGAACTTCTAATTGGTATTTCTCCACTGCAATAAAAATCAGTATAGTCACAGCAATTCTTTGTCAACAGAATACTGCAAGAAAGAGAAGCCTGAACTACTGAATCCTAAATAGAGCTGACACACATACTCTGGGGAGAGACAAATATGTAAGACCTGGGACAGAAGCAAGCAGCTGAGGTAACTAAAAAGAAATTGATTCACATGTATACAATAGTACAAACAAGTTGCTTTTGACCAAGTTTATCCTACAATATTCTCACCAACTCTTGGATATGATGTGTTGTGTACACCCTGGAGACTGGGACAATCTTCTTTTAAGCACGTTTTCTTGTAACCCCCTTCTTCAATCTTGGTTGCACTCCCACATGTTGGGCAGAATCGGTACCGGCTGTGCCATGCTAGAACAGATCTAGCCTGGGCTACTACTCCTTGAAAAGAATACATTGAAAATACACAAAATCAAATACTAATTCATGTAAGCTTTAAATAACATAGAAGAAGCAAGTAGTAAAGTTTAACATACAAATCAAAGACTATGGTTTGCATTTAAATCCACTACATGAGAAGTTGAGCAATATGAGTTATTCGGATCCTTTTCTTGCTAGCACAGCACATGCAAGGTAGCACAGTACTATGCACCTACAGACCAATTTATGCATTGAGAAACAAATCCATCTGGATCAGTATACCTTGTTTCTCAGAAAAGTTACTTTGTCTAGGCAAAGGGCCAGAATTATATATCACACCTTTTCCAGATGACCATTTTAGAGCTACTACAGGTATTGACATAATAATGCATTGTTCCATTTACACTTGAGGTGCAAGTCAAGCTTGCTCTTTATCCTTCTGTAAAAGCAAAATTGTTACAACAGCAGTTGTTAACAACATCTCCATAATGACGTGCATTCACTTTGAGATCATGACTTTCCAACACTTCCTCACATCGTTTCCTTCTCAGATGAGTACCCAACACACTCTTATTGAGGACTTAGTTTCATTTCTTGTCATGAAAACTCAGTAATGACAGATTTTTTCTTTTCTTTGTTTTAGAACACTAAGGTACAGGCATTAATATTTAGATAGTACCATTTATAAACCCACGATGATCAATAAATTTTACAGTCTAACACTTGTCATTGCAGATGTTAGCACTTTGCAACCGCACATGATCTTACATACAAAATTTTCCACGAAACCACTGACAGGCTTTTACAATTAAAATATTTCTAAAGCCACCGAAAATACCTGACTCCTTTGCAGTGGTTTGTCCTTGCATTATACCTCAGTGAATTTGAACACGTCTTTCTGATTACACATTTGATAACTGCTGCATTTCATGCATCTTACCAGCTTCTTTTTCAGGTAGCTGTAGTAGTGCTGGCATTGGTGGGTGAAGAAAGTAACAGTCCTCATGCTTCTGTTTAAATTTCTCAGCAGAAGCAGAATCTACACTAAGAGCAAACCAAGCAACTAACCCATCCTCTTCATCTTCTTGCAGAACTCTTCCATTGGAAGCAGCCAGCAGGTTTGTGTGGAACTGAAGTTCAACTCCAAGAAAAACCAAGGTGCCTTCTCCAGTTTGGTTCATGCACTGCTCCACGTCCTTGTGGTGCAGCCTGAAAAGCTTTACTTCTGGCTGCTGGGAGCTCTCTATTTTCCCACCCAAAGTAACAAAAGGACTTAGATTTGAGAAGAGGATGTATACTGTAGTTGGATGGCTTTGTTTTTTGCTTAGCCACTTGGAATCTGTTCTTTTATCACTCCTTCTGTCCAGAAGTGTCAAGCCAAAATAATTTTCATATTCTTTCACTTCATTTGACAGAAAATTAGGCTTCTGCCCACCCTTCACATTAGCCAACAAATTAGCTATGTGCTTGTACCCCCAAAATTTAGCAATGTCCAGAGCTGTCTGCCTCGATTTATTAACGATGGACCTGTCACACCTAGAGAAACAGAAAAGAACAGCAGTCACCGGGGTAAATATGTTTAGGAAGAGTCCTGATGCTGTATTACTCTGACTGACAACATATACATCCGCTATTATTAAGGTACAAGAACTTTTAGACACTGTCTATACTGGGGCATTCTTTAAGCTAAATACTTAGCATTACGGTAATGAAACACAATCATACTTCATTTTCTTTTGCTAAAGCCAGATCCCACATTTTTGTTGATCCTCTCCAGGTATCACTCACCAAGGTTCATCAGGTACCACAACAGCAATGAATTAATTAAAATCCCACACATGCATCACGCAAAAATAAAAAAAAAAAGAAGGCTCAAGATCATTTACATATAGAATTTTGAAAGCTGGGCTACAGGTCTTTTCTGAATAATCAGTAATGAAGAAAACCCCACAGTTTAATTAGCATTACTTTCTAGAAGCGACTGAAAGCAGCATCAAAACACTTGGAAAACATTTACCATTAAATAAGAATCAAGAATACAGCCTCTCCTTAGTGAGGGAAGTAGCACCCTCACAACTCAGTGCTGGTCCCTGTAGGGATCTCTGTTACCAAAAAGTCTGCAAAATGACACAGAAGAGGAAACAGTGCCTCAAGATACATATTTAAATATTAACAAAAAAATTAAAAAATACCTGAAACAGGCTGGGGTTGATTGGGAGGTCAAAAGTAATGCAGATTTTTTTCGTTTTTGTTTTTGTTTTTTTTTTTTTGTCAATTTAAACTCAAGTGTATAAGTGAAACAGAAATTCCCCTGTAAACTACCAATTATAGAGTAGATGTGGGGCCAGACTCACCAGGTTTTAAAACCAGAAGCTGCCAGTATATTCATGCTGCTGATACACAGGCAAGATCGTTTTTGACTTGAGATTTTATATTAACCTCAATAGTTTTTGAGGGAGTTTGAGTACATTTTAGAAAAGCATTCAAAACTTTATTTACAAGTTTTTGGTGCAAAAGAAACTACTGTTGCACATCTGTCTTTAAACATTAAGTCTCCTTTAGACAAAATCTTGCTCAATTTCCTACGAAATTTCCTCTCTCTCAGCCACTGAATTTTGTTCTGATTCTGTCTTCCACCTTCTATCTGCTCAGGGATGTGCAGACTGTGATGAGGCAGTGTTTGCAACAGTGGTCTCAACTCTACTTCACATAGATCTTTTTTCCCAGTCTACACACATTTCCTGTAGCTTTCCTCAAACATGGATGAATACAAAAAAAAAACCTGACTGGCTTTCCAGGATTAGCTTCTGGAATGTTATGTAATATTACCTTCACAGACATTGATGTTTGCATATCCAGCAATTGTATTTGTCCAAATGATTGTTATGATTATGGATAACTAAAATGAGACCAGTGAGGCCAGTTATCACCTCAGGAACTATATTCAATTGCCTAAGAGAACAGCCTTGAAAAGGACATTTACAAGTGGATATTCACTCTTTTTTTACAGTAAGCATAAGTTAAAGAACTGTTACTCTATTTACCAAACTGGTAAATTCCCCAAAATCTCAGAAGATCCCTCAATACATAGATTATTGCAATCCACAAAATCTGGCACTGAGATACTCGCTTTACTTGCTGGAATGTACTGATTACAGTACCAAAAAGCTGTTCACCTGATGCTCCATGCCAAGCCCCAGCAGAGGGCACAGCATCTGGGTAGGACTGGGGGGGAAAAAAAAAAAAAAAAAGGGTGGGATGATCACTGGAGGCGAATGCTGTGCTTGAGTTTACTCATAACCACAGAAAGAACTACACTTGCTTGGTTCTGTAATTAGGGGTGCAGAAAGGAATGGGCTGGGCTTAATTAATGTAGAGCTCAGTTGAATCGCAACACCTGACTATCACCCTTAATTTTGAAATGTTTTCCATTTGAAATATTTGGATCCCGACTTTATTCAGGCTTCAGAGGAATCTTCTTTGGGGTCTCAAGGAGAACTTCGAAGCATTCTTTGCTTCTCTAGGCATCTTGAAAAACCAGAAGTAGAACAGTTGACTTGAACATAGACAACAAATATGATACCAAGTTTTTGACAAGCAATGAACATGCTTGGTGTCATACTGACTGAAGAAAACAACATGACAGCTCAAGGAGGAAGTGAATTGTTCAAAAAATAAAGAGACAAACGGAAATTCATCAATCAGTAACTCTGACAGAAGTGGTCTGTAATGTCCTACTTAACAGCCAGTACATCGGCAAACGTTCTGCACTGTAAAGTAGATGCAAGTGGATTACAAATAAAGTTTAGAGACAAAGTCTAAGTGGAACAATCAAATATACCAAATTTACAGTCAGTGCAGTGGTTGGAATGGGTTACAAACTTTGTTCTGTTCTGTTGGGTGTCTGGGAGGAGTGACAATATATCCTTGAAGATCAAAGGAATAATTTTAGAGATGCTGGTAACTTTTTTTAAAGAGTTTCTTCACAAATATGGAAAGCATGATGCAACAGAGGAATCCAGTTATCAACAGAAGAATATATTTTCCTGAGTTTTAACTCTGAAAACTCTTCCACTGTCTGTTAGGGAAGTTTACTCTTCTGAGATCAAGTTGAAACGGGCAGAAAGGGATTCAGGTTAGAGCTCTGCAATGCAGTCTACTAAACAGCTTACCCCTCTCCAAGAAGAATTTGCACAACCTCAAGGTGTCCATTCCTGGCACCATACATCAGGGCTGTCCAGCCGTTATCTGCAGATGCATTGATAAGTGACGGAGAATGACTGAGCAATGCTTTCAGTTTGGCTGCATCTCCAACAGCAGCAAAATGATGCAGCTGAGAAATCAAGTCCTGACGGAGGTTCTTTTCCAAGTCTGTCATTGTGTCAACTAAGTTTAAAAAAGAAAACAAAACCACCTGAAAACATATCCACCATTAGCAAAAGGATTTAAGTAAAATAATTAAGTTTAATGCTATACAGATAACCAGCATTATCAGCAGAAGTACGGACACAACAGTCAAATTCTTATAACCACTATGGCATTGTTACTCCCCACCACAACTTACTCCCACGCATCTCCAAATACGGTGAAATTTTATCCTAATAGCCAAGACTAGCTTTCAAGAGGCTTAAGGAGAGAAAGACGTCGCTATGAAAAGGAAGCTTATTTGAATGTGAAAAACACGTTCTGGTTTCCGATCGAACACACGAGACAGAGCAGCACAAAACTCCACTCACACACACACACACACACACACACACACGAGACAGAGCAGCACAAAACTCCACTCCACGAAATGAGTCTCGGATGCTTTGCAAACAACGAACGATAACCGCAAGAGGGCAAGTCCCTTTGCAGGCCGAGGGGCTCCTCCACGCCGGGACGGATCACAGACTGCTGCTGCGCCTCGGGCGGCCGCCCACCCACCCCTCCGCCCCGGGGCAGGGC
>NW_009258669.1:2060996-2078335 GCF_000687185.1 Egretta garzetta
GGGTTGCTGGGCGGGTTGAAGAGCAAGGAACCATTTTGTCTTCCAGGCAGGAAACGCCATGGTTACAAAAAGCAGTCAAACTGTTTTTCAGGTTGCGTCACCGTGCCAGGGGAGGGCAAAACCAGGCCGCAACAGAATATGCAAGCGCTTGTGAGAGAAGCGGAGCGAATGAGATGTTACGGCAGGGGACAGGGGAGAGTAGTTGGCGGGGAAGGCAGAATGATTATGCAAGCCAGAAGATCGCTTCAATTAAGGGGTATGCTGTTAGCCTGAGGAAAGCTTGGGGAGGGCTGGAGCACCTCTCCTATGAGGACAGGCTGAGAGAGTTGGGCTTGTTCAGTCTGGAGAAAAGGAGGCTACGGGGAGACCTGATTGCGGCCTTCCAGTACCTAAAGGGGGCCTATAGGAAAGATGGGGAACATCTTTTTAGTAGGGCCAGCTGTGTTAGGACAAGGGGAAATGGTTTTAAACTAGAACAGGGTAGGTTCAGGCTAGAGGTAAGGAAGAAATTTTTTACAATGAGGGTGGTAAAACACTGGAACAGGTTGCCCAGAGAGGTAGTGGAGGCCCCATCCCTGGGAACATTCAAGGCCAGGTTGGACGGGGCTCTGAGCAACCTGATCTAGTTAGCAGTGTCCCTGCTCACTGCAGGGGGGTTGGACTAGATGACCACTAGTGGTCCCTTCCAACCCTAAACATTCTATGATTCTATGATTCTATGAAATGAAGGCTAAAGAGATGAACTTGGGACTGTTGTTCCAATGCATTTGCCTCCGGTGAGTGAGTACTTGGCAAGCTTTGTGCTTGGTTTACAAAGATGGCTACCAAGTGGTAAATCTCAGTCCAGCATCACATAGTCTAAAGTCCTGATGTCGGCCTTGAAGTGTCAGAGAATAGGAACACTATTCTTTCAAAATCCTTGTTACTTGAAAACATAAAAGTACTGGTTTGTTTGTTTGTTTTTTTTTTTTTTTATTTGCCTTTGGTATTTTTTGAGTTAGGAGGATCCACATCTTCAGATTTCTTCAACACCAGATATCGTCAAAACCAGAAGAACTGGACAGCTTTTGTTCCTGGTGCTTTAAGAAAACAAAATATTCCCCAATCCATGTATTACCATAGTGCAATATATTTCTGGTATTGAAGAAGAGGATGAGAAAAACTAGGACTGGGTCCTGTCAGTCCAGTAATGGCACATGTAATTTCTGTATCTGGTGTAGTCATGGATAGAAAAACTTAACGTAGCCTTAATTTTTAAAACTCATAACAAGAAGTCATGACTTACTATTTTTATATGTATTTTTGTCAGTTACCAAGTTTATGCAAGTTATTTTTTGCAGCATGTGCAGTTCTAATTTTTTTTTTTTAAGAATTAAAAGTTTTCATACGTCATAGTAAGCGGACAGTGCAAAGTTTATGCATGTATTGTGTGGTCTTTATAACTCCTCGATAAGCAAGCTTGAAAGTCCATGGTTGGTGTTCTTAAGTTCTGTACTCTTCATTAACCTTCTTCAGCAGAGAGAGAAAACTCCCCGTAGACCCAGTGCAGATGCAAACCAGGGAATGTGCATGAAGAATCAATAAAGAGTATTCTTCCAGATAGGAACCAATGAAAGAGGGTTGTGATTTAAATTTTAATCACTCATTTGGAAACTAACCATATCCTTTGTGGTGTGGGTCATGTATCTGTAAGCAACCGTTTTCACCTGGTGAAGTGGTGCTACCAGCCCTTCAATAGCCAGTGGTCGAAGTATTTTTTTTCTTCCTGTGATGATAATGACTGAAAAACACGTTTATCGTTGTAATAGACAAAGGCACGATTCTACTTCTTACCTTCTAAGTAATGTCTTAAATCTGCCATTTATGAAGTTAAGACAACTCAGCCAATGTTATGACACAGGTGATCTGTGTCATGGATTCCCTGATTTCTTAGGTGGGCTAACACAGTCTGTGTTCTTTACTTGACTAACTCATGATACCCTGTTAACAGCTTTGAAAATTGTTTTCCTTGTGTGTAAAACTCAAGGGAAAAAAACCCAAACCATACTAAATCCTAGGCAGCATACCAGGAGGGAGGCTAAACTGAGAGATGACTGTTTTGGGATTGAGAAAGGAGTGTATCACTTGGTGCTTCTATGAGGCAAAGTATGTGCCATTTCTTTAACATTCGTATTCAAGATAGTAAGATGTACGTAAGTTACTTATGTATAATCTATACAGAAAAAGTCTGGTACTGTAGCACTGATCAGCAAGTTATTTTATCCTGCTACTTGGTGAAACAAATGCTATGGACTAAAATATCGGATACGGTTTGGGGAGGCTTTTATTATCTTTGGTTGTGCTTCTGACAGTACCTTTATCATCTGTGTCATCTGCAATGTGAAATGGAGTTTCAGATGAGCATCTCACTAAACTTTCATACTCCAATATTATTAGGCTTTTTTGCATGTACTAAATTTGTTTTTTAAAGGTTAAAAAAATCAGTAGTACTTTTCAGTATTGCTAGAACTTTTATTTTTCTGCTTTAGAATTTTCTATGTGTATATGGGTGTCAGTTTATCTCTTTTAGCATGACACTGACTTCAGTAGGAGCTAGATAAGTGGGAAATTCTTTCCTTTAAACTCCTGAACAAAATGTATGTAGACTTTGCGTTGTATCTGTAAGGCATGTGAAAACTTGTTCGTGCTATTAGGGTATTACTGCTATCAGAATGATCCTGCTTCCCCTTTTTCGTTCTCCTCTGATTTGCCTTCAGGAAGTTTTGACCACAGGAGTCATGTATATGTTTGTATCCTACAGAAACTTCTGTCTCTGCCTCCCTGAAGGAATAGTCACTTTGAAGCAGTTGTCCTTGGGAACTCTGAAGTTTCTTCCCCCTCCCCTGCCTCCATTTTCCAAACTTAAAGGTGTTGTATCAGCTTTAGCGTCAACGAAGGCTTTCTTAATTTGCAAAATGTGAAGCGTGATTTTCTTCTTGCATGATAAGGTATTTGTACAGAAGATTTCTTGTTCTTAATTTTCCCAGAGTTCTGTACCTGTTCGAACAGCGTAGTACAAGGTGACTAATGCTTACATTTGTTATGCTTTTTTGTATCCCATTTTGCAAGAAAAACCTCCTTGAAATATAGCAAAGTTTGTGTTCTTTAGAAAATGTAATTTATGTAATGAGTTCAAATTAATTGTTATATTAAAAGTTGCATAGCTTGGGTTTGGTTTTGATCTTCCCCACATGCTTTCTTACGTTAAAAAAAAAAAAAAAAAAAAAAAGAGACAGTAGCATTTGAGAGGTCAAAATACAATAGTGATACTGCTAGAGGAGAGTCTTGCAAAACTGATTGCAGTTATTCCAGTTGGGACACGCAGGTTAAGCTAAATCCAGTTCTTACACCTGTATTAAATTTCTGGATTTGTCACTTGCACTTGTATTAAACAGGAATAACTAACTCATAAAGATCTCTGTTTTAATGTTTTACTTAAATTGTTAACTGTGTTTTCAAATACTAAATAAAATGATTGCTCATTAGCTTGTTTTTAAAGGTGGGTCTCAGAAGATTTAAGATGCCCATTCATCAAGTTTGGGTTTTTTTAGAAACAGAGCGTTAGCTGGAGATACATGTATGTCTACATGTCCTCTTTTCCAAGCACATGATTGAAATTATGTGGAAATATGGAAATAGCTCAAATGCATCAAAATCTCAAACTATAAATCCTACTGTTAAATAACTTAAGAGCCAAAGTCTGCCCTGCCCCATTCTGTGTGCTGATTTTTGTTACTGTGCAGTAGATTTCCTAGTGAACAGTATTTCATTAAAAAATACACGTTACCTTGTCCTTTTAAATTTGATTCAGTTGTGTTTTCAACATAAATTCACCTGAAAGTCCACACCAGACAGATGGTTCTTCACCAGGTCAGCATTAAGTGTGTTCTGTGCAAACTGCTAGTACGGTCGGACTGTAGCTGGTGACTCTCCAAAGTGTAGGCTCTGCAGGATGCTTATTTTTTTTTTTTTTGCCATAATGGTTTAGATTTCAGAATTTTTGTGAGTTTTCCTCCCCACCATGTACGTTTTCCAAATTCGTGTACCACACAAATGACAGTATTTAAAATAACAGGGAATGTACTATGCTGTTCCTGTGCTGCTTGCATGTACTAACGTATTACTCAAAGGCAATGTCATTTCTGAATCACGAGGACTATTGCAGAAGGCTGGGAGTGTAGGATTAGAAATAAATAATTAAAGGAAGCAATTTTTACTTACTGATTGGAGAGTATGTTCTCCGTGCCTTGACATCATGTCAGCAGTCCCCAACTTGCTTGATTCTTAAGTACCTAAAGTGGAATTTGCACCACCTCCCAGTGCATCATCGCAAAATTAACATAGTACCCTTTGTTTTTAAATATGAGTGACCGTAATAAGAAATTGATTGGGAACTTACAATGATCATAACATACTAACTTGTGAGTTTGAAAATGTTTTAGTTCTGCTAACAGGTTTAATTATTGTGCTGGATAAAATGTTACAAATCCTTGAGAAAATGTAGAACTTTAATCACTGAGCTGAACTTTCTAAGAGCATTTTAGTGATTCTTTAGAATTAAAATACGCAATGGTAACTTGCTTTAAAAGCTGGGTTTTTTCCTTTGATGTATTCAACATGAAAATAAAGCTCACTGAGAAGGTTAAAGCAGTGCCAGCCTTGGGTGTGCCATGATTCTTGAATTTTGTAATAAATAAATAAATACTGGCCAGTATAGGCTTTGACTTGTCTGAGTCTGTTAGCTCTTTAATAGGGGGGAACATTGTTGTAAAGGTGTATTTTTAAGACTTCTGGAGTTTGAGTGAGGTTATCAGTGTGAGAATGGGAATGGATGCTGTGCCACTAATTTACTCTGAACGTGAAAGAGACTCTGGTGGCTCTGTGTTGATAGTGACTAATGGTAGTCTTTTCAAAATGCTTGCTGATTACTGCAGACAGCAAACAGGGAGTAATAGCTGAATGCCCCGATGCCCTATTCATTTTGTGCTGCCGCCTATAGAAAAAAATTGCATGTGCTGTAAAGAATGTACCAAAGTGCCATTGGGAACACTGCAGTGTGCGGGCAAGAGAGTTGGAGTGAGACAACACTGCTCCTGTTAGCCTAAGAGATAGCAAAATGATAGTACAAATGGGAGAGAAGCAGTCTGAAGAGAAGTGGATCCCCAGTTGTTTCATAACCTTACCTGCAAAAGCTTAGCAATATCCAGTTATGGTGAAATCAGTCTGTTAGTGTGACTGTGGAGAAATTGCAGAAGAGACCTCTCTGAGCCTGTAAACTACTGTAAGTTTAGGTTCTACTAGACCATGTAGTTGTTCAGGGATTCCAAATGCTTGAAGGGTTAAAAATAAAATCTTAAAAGGAAGAAACTTGAAGAGAATACTCTGAATCTTCCTCTGTCTGAAGTGGATGTGGTATATGTAAGGAAAAATAACCTTCGAATGCATGACTTCTGACCCTCCCTCAGTGAACATTCTTAGAAACAGTATGTCTGGGGTATTACTGTTTCGGGCTCTCAAAGCCTGTGTGTCTCATCCAAATCAGTAGTTAGAAGATGACTGCAAAAATAAATGGTGATACGGACTACTGAATTTGGAGTAAGTTTTCTGGGGATTAGTTCATACTGTGATACCTCAGGTACAAGCAGTGAGTATTTTTCTCTGGTGGGCCAGAGTAATCAGACCTTGCTGTAAGATGCAGATGTTTTGATGCCTGGCTGTTAACCCTGAGAATTTATGTGCCTGACACTGTAATGCTTTCAGGGTTATGCACCTGGGGAGAGATGGCTCTGAGACTTGCAATGTGTTGTCCTTAAATGTCCTTTATTAAATGAGATCTTGGAGACCTGTCAATCTGAGAGACTTAACACCTCCCTGTATGGAGATGGCATTACGAAGACACTGCATTTGTGGAAGCCACACGCGATGTAGAAACCAACAGTACACAAGGGTGAAGAGAATGTAGCTGTTACCCGTATGGTGTGACTTCAATGGATTGGTCTGCCTCTTTAAGCCTGATGAGTCTTGGGCTGGCTGACCATGTAACAGGCCTTATTCAGAGATCAGCACTGCCTGGGCAGCTAACATCTGTAAAGAAAGGGGCCAACAATGCAATTCTAGGGAGGAAAAATGTGGGTTTTTTTCTGGGACTGACTTTAGAGTAAAGGAAAGGATGTAGAAGTGAGGTATCTGTTTTTCAAGCCTGCATTATCAAGCAGTATAGCTCTGGTTGAATTAATAAACTCTGCTGAGGGCGACATCTGGAAAAGACTCTGGTACCTATCAGTTCTTTCTGGGCTACGGGAAAAGGCTAGCTTAGTTCCTTAGGTTAATAGATTTATTAAAAATAATGTAAAATGTAATCATTTTAATGAATTTTACTATTTAGATTCTTTAGAGCAAGAATTGGGATTGATCCAATTTTAGTTTTGGGGCTGTATTACAAGAATCATTTAATGTTTTTCAGACTCAGTAAACCAGTAGCAATGTCATAGATGGTTTGCTAGTTCTTCATTTGGGCCTGTACTTCATTCTTACCTTTTAATTTCAACATGTTTTATGAAGGCTCTGTTTTTCCAAGAGTCACTGTGCTAGTTCAAGGTTAAAGGGCAGCTCTGGGTTTAAGTTGTGCATTGGAAGTGAAACAAAGACAGACAGTGGATGTGTGAAAGGAATATGTTGCCAAACATTGCGGTTTATGTACAATGCATTAGAATAGATTAAGCTTTTAGCTCTTCTTGGCTTCAAAATAAAGTTTTAATGCAAATGTAGCTTATCTTAGGGATTCAAGGCTGTTACGAGGCAAGCAGAAATCAGTATTATCTGACAAGGTTTCTTGCATTGGCACTGCAGCATTCCAGAATAATCTCCTTACGGTGTTCCCAACCAGGACTTTGGCACAATCTAACTAGATTTTTTTTCCCAAGCATCTCCCTGATCCATTTCCAAGCATTCTTCCCTGAGAGCTGGTTGGACAAATGCTGAAGGGTCTGATCTAGGGTCCAGTGGTATAAATATGAGGCTCTTGATGCAGAAGAGATGGAGCCAGTTTGGTGGGAGTTTTCACTTTCTTTGGGAAAGAGCTGTAGCAAAGCTACGTGATGGCAGTTATGAAAAAAAATCCATTTGCAGGTATCAGTTAATTTCAGTTAAAAAACCCCAATATGCTATTACATGTTTTTAATACTGCTGCTGTGCCTCAGCCAGTGTGGCGGTGTGCTCCCCCCTCGTCTCTGACTCCCCCTCCTTTGACCTCTTTCAAGTGATAACCACCTGTGGCCGTGGTGATAAGATGCATCTGATAGATGTGTCTGGTCATGAAGGATGCACCCACTGGGTGTGGGGGGAGACAGATAACAATACAATAGCCAAGGGCTATTGTGGAATGTGCCCACCTAAGCACAGTGGTCAGTATGCAAATATGACTATGAGCCAATCCTCTTACCCCCGTAAATAGTGAGCAGTCCAAGAGCCCTTTGAGCTCTCCTGCACAGCAGCGGGCTGCATGCCAGGATCTCCCCTTGAGCAGGGATGCCTCTCAAGGTTACTCCTCGAGGTTGAGAGATTCCTTACCACAACAGATTCTCGGTAAGTGACTAACAGCATGCTAACTTGGAAATCTTAGCTAAGTGACATAAAGGATTAATTGCGCATGTATAATCCTTTAGGCATAAACCATTGACCAAGTCTGGGACTAGGATTGGATCCAGCCGCACCTAGACTCCTCTCTGAGGGAGTTTAGAAAGCAAGGGTATCTTTTCTGAACCTCATGACTCAACGGGAGCAGTCTACAGAATGGGGAGATGAGTTCTTTCAACTCAAAATGCTTTCAGTCAGCTAAGGTGTCTTAACAGGAAGTTTCTTTCAGCTATGGTATGTACTGCAGTATATGCTGTGCCCGACAAGAAAAAAGGAATGCAGCAGTACCAATCTGCTCAGAATGCGTTCCTGAAAAGTGGATGGTTTGTGCTATGATGGTTAGTGAAGCAAATTTTCCGCAAACAATTAATATAATGGGGGGTGGTTGTGGTGATGAGTGCAGAAACTTAATAATTGTGCATGAGTTAAATTTGCAGGGATACTATGCACGATGTGGAGGACTGGAAGGCAGGAGCACGATCATCAGAACTGTCAACTGGGGAGGTGTTAGCTTTTCAGTAAGTGGCTTTTCAGAAGGGATCACTGCTCTAAAAGGTCTCAGCTGCCTCATCTGTGAGATTGAACACCTTACCATTACCCTGTTTTTCTCTCCTTCACCTTGCTTAACCTGCTTAATCTTGAGTCATTGGAGAATGATGAAGGCAATAAAAATGTAGCTATTCAAAGATTTAACCCAAAGTGTAACCCCAAGAGGCATCAGGAAAGTTTACAGTATAGTAATCTACTGGACGACTCAGAATCTGATGGACTGTGGTAAGGCTACAGAGAAAAGAAGTAGTATCTCAAAAGCGGGGATGGAGGTTAGGATACGAATATGATTATTATGTGTGCTTTGTGGCTGACAGTTGGAGATTTTTCAGTTCTCTCCAAATTACTGTGTTTTCAGTTTTCTCCCATTTTAATTTGGTTCTGTTTGTTAAGCACGTGTATTTAACTGATTGCTTATGAATGTGGCAGCATGGCTTCCTGAGTACTAGACAGAGTAATTTAGTTTCTCAAGTTTCTCAGGTGGTGGTGAAGTTGGTGGTTGAATTGTTTAATAAGGGTCGGTTAGTAAGAGTGGTTTTAATAATCTGTCAGTGTCTGGCTTACAAATGCTTCCTCATGATTAGTGAAATCATACTTGCAGCAATTTTGAGTTGAAAGAACCATTACTGTCCCCATTCTGTGTACTGCTAGTGGAGGCCCAGAGTTGGTGTTAAAAATACCTAATAGTGTTGTGGGGTTCTTTAACTGAAATTAACTGATACCTGCAAATGGATTATTTTTTAATGATAATTACCTTCATTGCAGCTTGTTTTGAATTAAAAGGATGACTCCCCTTTAAATTAAACGGGACTTTAAAACCAAGAAACTAGTTTTACTTGTGGTATGCAAGAAATGCATAAGCCGAGTGGGCAGTAACCGCAAGGCCAAGAAGAGGAGGAGCAAGAGGGCATCACCATGACCACACAGTGATTGGCAGGACTGGAATGTGGCCTTGCTATAAAACTTAGAGCTCGAAATTAAACTGCGTCACTTGGAACATCCATGCTGTCTATGCTGCGTTTCCTTGACCCGCAGACAGCAGGGTGTCTGTGTGATCCTTTGAGTAACCTTAAAGTTGATACAAGAAGCAACATTACTTGCTTTGGGAAACAATAGACTTTCTAGCTATCCATGGGAAATGATGGAGCCAACACAAGGATAAAGGTGAGCTCTCTAAAGCAGCTTTCATAAAACCATTCCTTCCCTGCTTTAATTCTTTGCCTTGATCATATTCACTATTTCCAAAATAAACGTGGCAGGAAATGTGCAAATTATTTTCTCTTTTCAAAACAAAACCTCATTTTGTTCCCAGAACACAGAGAATGTACATGCACTGTAATGAAGATACCAACATGAAAAAACAGTATGTGGTCATGTTGTTGGAGTCCTGTTATCATCTATATGATTAATTAAAGTGGCATTAATTACGATACTGTAATTTTAGTGTTTTACTTTGCAATAATCAAAACCTTACGACAGGTTTTTTTTTTTTTATCTATATGTGAAACTCCTGAAGTTCAGCTTTTTCTTTGGAGGAGTGGGAAAAAACTGTGTATTTTCAACAGTAGAGTTGGCACCTTAAGATCCATCAGAAGGATTTTTGCTAACTCAACTAATTATGTGTGTGGAGGTGATCATTGAATGGACTGGCATCAGAAAGTAAAGAAACAGAATTTTGTGACTGAGTACTCCCTATAAACAGGGGAATAGTTTACTCTTTGTGTGACCTGCCTGATAGAGCTGTTAAGTGATGTAGGGAGTGCGGCTGCCTCCTCCTGCCCGGGTCACCTTCTGCCCAGCTGCTGGAGCCCAGGCTGGGGACCCAGGGTCTCTGCCCAGGCTGAGGGATGTTCATGACCATTTGCATGTTCAACCAGTAAAGAAACTGAGCACTTGTCCCAAAGACATGCACGCACACAGAGGACACAGACATGGCCGGTCACGCACGCTGCCACAGAGGAGGTGCAGCCTCCGACCACAGCCCCGTAGAGGGCTCACACAAACACAAGGGCGGGCAGCCCGGCACCCTCCTCCTCCTGAGCTGGCAGAGGCAGAAGGTCGCTAGTGCAGCACACACGGGGCGCTCTCCAGGTTCACATGCTTGCTCTCGGATCCCCTGAGTAACATCACAGTGCATCTGCCCATCCAGCACCCCTGCCCCGAGCCAGGGTCTCCTACTCACCAGCTGGTCCAGCTTGAAGTTTGCTGGTGGTTACACACGCACACCCCATGCGCACCAGGTCTGGGGAGGATGCAGAGATTCGCCCCTCTTCCAGCCACCAGCGCGGAGCCCCTCACTCACACCGGTGCGTCCCAGTAGCTGGTTTTTGGACACACACCATTCCTGCCCCATGGTTGGAGGTTCAAGACCCCCACCTGCTCCAGTAGCTCACACTGGGATCCCTCCTTCCCCCCTTCCCCCAGTCTCTGACACCAAAGGCCAGGGAGGCCCACACCCCCAGTCTGACTCCAGTGTCTGGCACCAAATTCCACTCACACACAGGTCCCCCGAGTATCTGGCACTGAGTCCTTGCAGCACAAGCATGCATGGGACTGAGAGTGGGATTACGCAGAGAGGTAGTCAAGAAAAGTTTTAATAAGAAGATAGGAGAGACTGTGGTGATCGGGCAGGGGCCTCAGCCAGACAAGTGCACTGACCAGCCCTGACTGTTACACGCGACTGGAGCCCTTTGTGCACCTTTCTGTCTGTCCCCTCTTTGTTCCTCCCTGCTCTGCCTTCCCCTGCATGTCACTCCATGGGTCTGTGCAACTCGATTCCTGCACCCCTCACAGCCTGTAGTCCCTGGGTTTGCAGACTTACCAGCAGCAAAATCCAGCTGGATCTTCCTTGAAGTGGTGGCCATAGTTTCTTGATAGCCCATCAGCTAGTGTGACTGGCAAGTTTTGTTTCCATGTTTGTCTCCATGTTTGTTTTTTCAGGTGTGGCTTGGTATATTTTGGTTTCTGGGTTCCCCCTTTCCCCTTGGTTTCCCACCTGAGCAGGTCCACAATCACGATAACCTTGCTGGAATAAACATGCCCACACTCTCACATACCCTTACCAATTGGTGTTACCAGGTTTGGTTCTCATCACTGCCTCATCATTTGTTGGTCAGATTTGTGTCCTTGTATGTTCCTGTTTATGGCTTCGTTCTTTCCTCATTTTCTCTTGCTGCATTGGAAAAGGTCCTTGACCAGATACTCTTAAAAAACCTGACGCTTGCCTTCCACCCTTACTGTAGCAATCATGGAACGTAATTTTGTATCTGCCAGCTTAAACCCTTCTCCTGGATTCACTTACGTCTGCAGTCTTGATTCCTACCATGCAATTCATGCTAATTATACTCCTTTCTTCTTTCTCACTATTCTTCATCTTACCTCAACTTTGTTCCATATTTTTCTCCCACCAAATCACAGTTAATCTTCAATGTAGTTATCCAAATTGCTACTTCCTGCTTGTTGACCTCCTGTTTTAATTTCCTATTCTATTACTCTTCTCGAATAGTTCAGCTTTTCTTGTTTTCAGACTGGTGCTTGCTCAGTCTCTTTAGTCCAAGGTGTCTGTCACTTCTTTGGCAGTGATTGAAAACATATCCCACGGTGTTAAAAAAATGCAAGAACTCTTCCTCAGACCTACTTTCAATAATTTGCAGAATACCTTAGCAGTGACATTGGGAGTTATTAACAGTCAATGCTAACAGAAGGGTGTGGTGGTTTGACCCTGGACGCCCACCAAAGCCGCTCTATCACTCCCCTCTAACTGGACAGAGGAGAGAAAAGTAAATCAAAAGACTTATGGGTCGAGGTAAGGACAGGGAGAGATCATTTGTCAGTTACCATCATGGGCAAAACAGACTTGAAAAAAAAATTAATTTATTATCAATCAAAATCGGAGGAGAGGAGAAAAACTGCTAGATCTTAAAAACCTTCCCCCCCACCCCTCCCTTCTTTCTGGGCATTCGCTGCATTTTTGCCTATACAGAAACTTAGGATAGTTCCAATGAGTGTTGCAAAGGAAACATGTAATAGTCTCTGTTTCATTGGAGAGTGCTCCCCTCAGATTAAATTCTTAGTGTTCTCATGATACTGGAAAGCCGAAGGCCTAACTTCAGAAATAATAAAACCCACAGCGTATTAAGTAGGTCTATTTTCTAAAGAATAGTAGAACTTATTTCTTTTAACACATCTTGAATTTCTGTGTGAGGCTTGTGGGGTTTAACAAAATAAATAACTTAGGATTTTAATAAATCCATAATTAGTTGATTTGCTCTTTAATTTTTATTCTTTTAAAACCTATTAAGAAATGCATATGCGACCCTAAACAAACACCTCCGAAGTAGACAGGAGGTCTTGCTTCTTTATTGTTATTATTCCGTATGCTTAAAAAAGCGTGAGAAGAAGATAATTATGCATCTGCTGCCAACAGAAACTGTAACAATGGGTGGTGTTTAAAATGGTTAAAAAATCAATGTTGATTACATGTCTTTCTTATGAACTAGGTGAAATTAGCTGTACAAAATCAGTTTTTAAAACTATTGAGCAGGAACAAAATAAACTTCCAACAGTAGGTGGCAGTGCTATCAAGATCGATGTGTCTGATGTAATTAGCTGGTGTTTTCTATAGAGTCAGCTCTTCAGCAAAAAGTAAGTTAAATACCACAAAATCAGTGCAGTCTTGTGATTTTGGGGTAAATAATGATGAGATACTGGTCACAGCCTTGTTTCAAGAGAAGTAGGAGGTTTTGTGAACTTATTTTCATAAGCTTGATTGTATTTTGCTATATAAGAAAGCAAGCTTATTCTTTGCTTGCTTTTAGATGGAATTGTGAATGATTGTATACAGTTTATATAAAAATAAATAGAGAAAATGAGTGAAAGCAAAAACTGATAAAATAAATGTTTCTAACATTTCAGACATGCCAACATCACAGTTCATGGTAATTCTGATGCCATTATTACAGATTTGTCGTATCTTTGCTAAGGCAAAGCTCTTTGCTTTCCTTTGCTCTTTGCTTTCCTATGCTAAGGGAAGCTCTTTGTCAAACCTCATGAATCTGTTGATGTTTTAAAGAGCATTTAAAAAAACATTACTGAAACAGTTTATCTTAAAGACCATATTTTGGCTTTCCTTCATATTGTTGTGCTAAATTACATTTATACATTTAATTACAGAACAAATTGCTAAGCTTGTTTATTAATTTTTACTTAATTGGCCCTTGGTGCAATTTACTGCTATTTGTGGCAGCTTTTAACTTCTGCCAATGGTTAGAATTTCACAAGGAGCTATGCAGCTAGAGATGCTGTTGCCGAGGCTCAGTGTGCTTGTGTTTCTCCTGTTGCTTAGCCTAAATATCAGAGAGCACAAGGCCAGTTATTGCTGATGACTGACCCCAGACACACTTCTCAAGCAGTGTTCTGAGGTTTCTGCAGGAGCCTGCTGTATGTTGAAGTGTTCCCACTGTGCTTTTTAAAGGAGTAAATGAATGAAATTAGTAGAAAATTCAAAGGTAAGACAAATGGAGTTTAGAATGTTGTGTTCAGAAGTTACAGGCCCTCTTATGGCACTGGTGCAGAGTCGGTGTATGTTAATGAACTTTTTTGAGTGTAGTTTTATTGTAAGAAGTTAATTAGGTCCTGTTGTCTCTGGTCTGTCTAATCATATGACTTCCCAGTGTCGTCAGCTGTATGGACCGCTACGTCTGCTTTGATTCTGCCTTATCTAGTAAGAGGAAGAAGGTTGAAGAAACCCAGAGAAAAGATGTAATATAAAAATACTATGTCTAAATTGCAGTCTTTCAATGTATTTATAAGGTGTCAGCTGATCCTTAACATTCTGCTTCAAATTCAAATTGTCTTACAAGCTTTCTGTAGAAGACAGATTAATATGGTTAGAGTTTAAGGGGCTCCTAATGATTGCATCACTTAGAGAAGAAAGAGATGTTAAGTAAGTGTCTCACAGATGATCGGTTTTTCAGTAAAACTTACCCACTGAAATATAGGACTTTATCAGCTCTGGCCTTTGGTAATCTATGTATTAAATTAAAGTGCAACTCTTTTCAAATCAATATAATGAATTGATTTGTGCACATTTCAGGCAGGGCTACTTTCTTTGGATTTTTGATATTGAATTTGCACTGCAGTTAAAGCATCTTTTCTGTATAATTAAGTCTACATTTGTTGGCTTCTTCACTGAGTTGAAACTGAGTTAAAAAGCAGAAATGTGAGTTAAAGCAAAAATATACAAATGTGTTAATTTTTTTTAAAAAGTTGCTGAGATACTCCTTTCTTGTGTGAAATATAACAAGTGAGAAAGCAGGGTATGCTGTGTTTTTATTTAAGATATTTCAGGTGTTTTAACTAAGTATCTGAAAAAAATTGTATTTAAGGAATTTCAGGGTTTTCACGGAAATACTAGGTTGCTTTCAATCAGCACCTCTTGTTTTTTACCCATTTCTTTAGTGGTGTTTTTGACCAGGCAAAAAGTTTGCCTATGCTGCCTTCTAGGTATTCCTGAGCTTTTAAAATAGCTATCTGTGTACCAATAAACTCTTAATTGCAGCAGCAAAACCCAGCTGAGAGCTAGATTAAACTGGATAGTGATGCATATGACTCCAGTTAGACCACTCGTATGTGAACTAGCTCCTGTAAAACTGGTATTGCAACTTAAGGATAGAGCATGTGTGATGGTACTATGCTATGCACGTTGCAGTATGTGTTGGAGTGATGTTTGGGATGCATGAAAGATTTGGATGCTAGTACCTATTTGTGTTAAAGGAATCCCAGCAACAAATAGTGTATATGCATCAGTGGAAAAAAATAATGGTTAATCATGCAGTTTCATCTGAGTGTTGACAAGTTAGGGGAGATCTTACAAACATGAATAATTGTTCACCATTGCAAACTAGCAGCGCGGTCTGAGAACCTCAGTCAATAGAGGGTGCTCGTGAGGCTTGGGATAGTACAAAGCAGTGGATCAGTGCAATTTCTGAAGAACTGAACACAGAGTCTAGTTGGAGGCCAGTAGCTAGTGGAATTCTCCAGGGCTCTGTACTTGGCCTGGTCTTGTTCAATTTATTCATCAATGACCTGGATGAGGGGGACAGAGTGTACCCTCAGCAAGTTCGCTGATGACACAAAACTGGGAGGAGTGGCTGATACACTGGAAGGCTGTGCTGCCATCCAGCGGGACCTGGACAGGCTGGAGAGTTGCACTGAGAGGAACCTGATGAAGTTCAACAAGGGCAAGTGTCGAGTGCTGCACCTGGGGAGGTCAAACCCCATGCACCAGTACAGGCTGGGCGCTGACCTGCTGGAAAGCAGCTCTGCCAAGAGGGACCTGGGAGTCCTGGTGGATGACAAGCTGACCATGAGCCAGCAGTGTGCCCTTGTTGCCAAGAAGGCCAACAGTATCCTGGGGCACATTAAGAGGAGTGTGGCCAGCTGGTCAAGGGAGGTTATCCTCCCCTTCTACTCTGCCCCAGTGAGACCCCACCTGGAGTCCTGTGTCCAGTTCTGGGCTCCCCGGTTCAAGAAAGATGAGGAGTTCCTAGAGAGGGTCCAGAGGAGGGCAACAAAGATGATGAGGGGACTGGAGCATCTCCCCTTTGAGGAAAGGCTGAGAGAGTTTGGCTTGTTCAGCCTGAAGAAGAGAAGACTGAGAGGGGACCTCATCAAGTCATACAAATATCTTAAGGGTGGATGTCATGAGGACGGAGCCAGACTCTTCTCAGTGGTGCCCAGCAGCAGGACAAGGGGCAATGGGCACAAACTGAAACATAAGAGGTTTCAGTTGAATATGTGGAAGAACTTTGAGGGCGACAGAGCACTGGAACAAGCTGCCCAGGGGTGTTGTGGAGTATCCTTCTCTGGAGATATTCAAAGCTTGCCTGGACGATGTCCTTGTGCAACATGCTCTAGGAGAACCTGCTTTAGCAGGAGGTTTGGACTAGATGATGTCCTGAGGTCCCTTCCAACACTTGCCATTCTGTGATTCTGTGATTCTGTGAACTTAAACAAAAATAACATCCCAGATAAAAGTTTTTCATGTGTAAACAAATACATTTTTGACACTGTATGTGCTAGTTCAGTTTTTTAACAAAATACATGCTTTGCCATGCAGAAGCTAGGAAGTGTGTATTTATCTGGTTTTTTTTGTATATATAAGGTAGTGACACCAAGGACTATTCTAGATTCATAACACAAAGGAACTGATGCTTTTCTTATCCTACAAAGGAAGCAAAATAGGCAAAGCAATGTGTGTGTGCTTTTATATCTCTGTATTCACATATGTATGACATGCATTTGCTTTGGGTACATATATTAGTTCTAAATTTGTCATCTGTAGTTTAAAGTTACTATCCTAAACATGTACAGAATCTGTATAGTACCTAAGCTTGAGCGTGATTTACTCTTTCTTTGCAAATACCAAATTATATTTTGTTTTTGAAATGTCAGTTCAGACAGTTTGTTTAATTGAAATCTGACACAAAACAGTACTCGCCAAGGAAAGCTTTTCATTCTCATTACTGTGGAGAGCCATTTGCAAAAGATGGAGGGGAAAAGTATCAGGATAAAAACAAGTTAATGTACCCTGTGAATATTCACCTAATCTCCAGTTATGCTTAAAAAGCACGAAGAAATTTAGGTATTTGCATTGATTACAGAAAGACTATGGAATAAGGTCCAAATGAGGTGACGTATTTGGTAAAAAAAAAAAGGCATAAGCAATAATTACTAAATGTTTACAAAGTTGTTTATTTTATAGCAAAGAAGTCACTTCAGATACTTGGTAGACATTGGAACTAGAAAGCTAGGTATGAAAGCATAAGAATTTTGCTCATAAGCCTAAGAGCTTATATGCTAAAGTTTCCTCATATGTGCAAGTTTAGAAATGTTATAAGACATAAGCGGGGTAAGACTCAGTTTTCAGGTACATGAAGTCATTATGCTGTAATACTGAAACAGTAGCTCTAACAGTACTAATACATGTGGAATTTGCTAAAACATTTTTTCAACCATCTGCTACAAAGCTGATTAATTCTATTGTTGTTACCAAAATCTTGCTTCATTTTTGTTTAACACTATTTGGTGTAGCATGTCTGTTTAACAGTGACCTG
>NW_009258669.1:2078348-2106551 GCF_000687185.1 Egretta garzetta
GTAGGGAAAAATGTTACTTACAGAAGCCTACGATCAGGCCTCTTTCTGTAAATTTTGTATAAATGCTTGAGTTGGTGTACATTGGTTTTAATGTTAATCTGTTTTAACTATTATAAAGACAATGTTGTAATCAATTGTTAAGGGAACACAGATTTATTAAAAAAAAAAAAATGCTGTTAATTCTGGTTTTGGAAACAGTTCAAATGCTGCACGCTGCTGAATAAAATACATTTATGGAAACAACTACATGCAATTCATGGTACAGATTGTCTGAAAACCTGGTAATAGCATAAAAAAGACATCCTTGTTTTGTCAAAGTCAGCAAAATCTTTTTTTACTGGGGAGGTGCCAAGTGAGGATATATCTGTCAACTCATTTTGAATATATATACCTCTAAAACAAGACCTTTATGTCCCATTAATGTAAATTAACAGCACAATATGTCTACTTACAATCTTTAGCAGAAGTTAATCAGATATAATCTTCTCTTTGTTTTGTTGTGATTGTTTACAGAAATTACAAGAATTCTACTATCTCAGAGGGCATCTGTCGGACACAGGCACACTGCAGACCAGCTGCAAACTTTTCCATGTATATCCAACGTAGGCTTCCCTTACCCCTCTGTAAGACATCTACCAGTCCCTCTGCCTTCGGGCAAGGATGTATTTGCTCTGAATACCTTCATCTAATTGGGAGCAGTAATTTGAATTGTGCTTTCATTGCTTCTATCTCATCCAGAATCCTGAATTTGCTTACGACTACTTTTTAAGGTATACTCAAGTTTTCTTTTCTTTGCATGGTTAGGATTAGTCCTTGACTGGTGAGTTTAGATTCTTTTTTGCTTCTTTTCTCTAACTTTTGGACTTCCTGGTTATCATTACTTTCTGTTCTAGTTACATCAGAAAATCCAGACAAAATTATATTCAATATTGTGCAATGTACATTAAAATTGCTAAGCTAAGTGATATTGCAGTGTGTCTGCAGCAGATGGACTGGGCTTTGAGTTTTCAAATGCCTAAGAGAGATGTTTATTTATTATGGGCAAGTAAGTATCATGCTAATGTAAATATGGCATGAGTGACCTTGATTACAACAGAATTCTCATGAAACCACATACTACCTGCACAATAATAACGTTGTGACAATCTACTTAAGGTAGTATTAAGTATAAGGTATTTAATTAATACCTTAATTAAAAAGTCATATAAATTTGTTCAACTTCCGTGTGGGACGAAGTAATGGCACGAAGTAAAAGAGAGATGGAATAGCTGAGAAAATAGGCAAATATACATTTAATAAAAGGTCTTGCTTGCATTGACAGTGAAGCCAGTAAGGGTTCGAGTACTTTTTTTTTTTGCCACTAGAGGGTGCACAATGCACAGGAATAGCAAAAAGGGGGGCAAAATTCTTTGCTACTTTCATGCTCTGAAAGAGCCCAGAAAAACATATGTGAGGAACCTTATATATTTAACATTTCAAGGAGCATTCAAAGTTTCCCAGAACATTTATCTGAGTGTTTGAGTCTGCAGCTGACTGTACTCAGGGTGGATTTAATGATAGCTTTCTTTCCTCAAATCCCCTGAAAAACAAGTTGTCACTCTATTCTTGCAAACCTAAAATATGCCTAAAGCTCTTTTAAGAGTATTGGAAGCAAAGAAGGATTTCATTTACTATGATAGATTTAGGTATTATTCCCTTTTGTGTTCTGAACTTTGTAGGTACTTTGTATGTAATATGACTAATGACTGAATGATTAGAGTTTACCTATAAAACTTCCATAAGCATCTCACTTTCACTAGGTACTGGAGTGCAGGTGTTGCATACCTGCAGGGAATGTTTGGTAAAATGAAAAATGGAAGTGTAATAGCAGGTGATGCATAGGATTGTGGACCATAAAATGCTTTGCCTTTTTTTAAATTACTGTGTAATCTGAATTATTGAGTATAGTTATTCTCATCTA
Organism: Egretta garzetta; assembly: GCF_000687185.1. Taxonomy (NCBI): domain Eukaryota; kingdom Metazoa; phylum Chordata; class Aves; order Pelecaniformes; family Ardeidae; genus Egretta; species Egretta garzetta. The sequence continues at coordinate 2,080,309 of NW_009258669.1, forward strand.
TTGGGTTTGATCCTCATTCCTTCTTGGTGTCCAAGTACATGTTATGTGGTGGTGTTGCTTATTTGAATTTAGTTTTGGGTTCCAGAAACATGTGAAATAAGAAATTAGGAGTGAAGGTGTATAAAATATTAACAGATTTTTTGAGTTTTTACACTCATCCATGTGAGGCATTCTGGGCATGCTTTAATACTTCATTTTCTGTCTTTCAGCTAGTTAAAGGGTCTCTGGTGGTAGCAAGACATGCCCAGAACCAGTTGGAGGATATGTGGAACGTATTATTACTCCATGAGCACACGGAGTGCTCATTTTCTTATGGTATTCTTCAGAGGCCAATATCCTTGGTTTGGGGACATCAGCTGTAAAGGATCTCATATATAAAAACAATCATGAGGGCTTATAGCAATAATGAGCTGGGGACTGAGATAATCTCTTTGCATCCTGTCTAGAATGCTCTAGGAGAGCCTGCTTTAGCAGGGGGGTTGGACTAGATGATCTCCCGAGGTCCCTTCCAACCTTTGCGATTCTGTGATTCTGTGATTGTCAGGAAGGGTAATTGTAAGGGACCTGTGGCCAGATGGGTTGAGCATGCACAAGTGGAATTCATATCTTCCTCTTTGCTGGCTCAGTCCAAGAGCAGGTCCCCTTTCTCCCTGTGTCTTGGCACCTTTGTTTTCCTAGAGCCAGCTATCAAGGCTGCCTTCTGGCAGTACCATTTGTAAAAAGAAGGAAGAACAATTAGCAAAAAAAAGAAAAAAAGAATACTTTGAGTAAACTGTATTATATAGCTTGATTATTTCAGTGAAGGTAAAGGTTATTCCTTTCCCTTCCACTCCATCCTCTGTGTAGTTAAATTCCAGACCATCTGGTACTATGAATATTCCTACTGTTAAACTTCACAGAGATCTCTGAGCACCAAAGAAGAGTTAGGCAGTCATGGAATTGGTCCACATCCTTACCACTCTGTATGAAGGCTTCCCACACATCTTTATGCAGTGTGTAAATTCCAAGCTAAAGCACCTCTTCCAAGGCTAAAAGAGCAATTAATTTCATGAAGCACTGGTTCTGCAACCATTCTTTGGAGACTGCCAACTCCTGTTAAGCAGTGCCACATGTAGTGCGTTTCTCGATACGGAATAGATCACTGAGCACACCACATTTGTTTCATACAAAACTTCAGGACATAATTGCTTATGTCTTTCATCACTATCATCTTACGAAGCATTTTAATTTGTCTTATGGAGTTGAAAGGCTCTGTGTGCCCTTACCAATAATCTTGAATCACTCAGGCCACTTGTTTTAGGCTGTTTGAAATACTTTGTAAGCAGCTGCAGGTACAAATTGCAACGCTGAAGGAAAAAAAAATCAAAACAATAGTAAGTCCATTAAAGACTGTTAATGATATGCACCATTTTATCATGAGAACAAAGCAAACATTGCGAAGGAGTAGTGACAGGGAAGATGAAAGCAGGAGACAGATTTTCAGCATGTTAGAAAAATGATTGAAGAAGATTGAAGAAAATTCTTCACTGATATGCTTCTCTCCCTGTTTGGAGGGTGGAGACAAAAAGGATTTCTTGGTTTCTTCTGAAAAGAGGCAGAGGTTGTCTTTTTTTGAGGTTTTTTTTGTATTTTTTAAATGTTGAGATTTGCATTAAAGTGTTTTAGGAGGCACAAAGTAGCAGGAAAAGAGAAAACAGCTGCCAAAAAGAAAAAATAGGGAAAAGGAGAGGAGGAAGCAAATGCAGTAATAACCTTTTCACCTATACACTTGTACTCTTTTTTTTTTTTTTTTCTTTTCTTTTCTTTTTTCCTTCCATCTTTCTTTGGCTCACACCTGCTTCACACTGTTTGTCTTTTGCTTACAAGTTCTGCCATGATGATTCATGATCACCCTGTACGCTGTTTTTCAGGATCTTAGTAAGTGGCTCACACACTGACAGCGCTTTAGAAAACTGGCCCAGGAGCTGAGTCAGACCTGTGAACTAGAGAGGTCATTCTTCTGATCTTTGTGCTGTGTGGCTGTTGGAACTGAAAGGGTACAGGGAAGAGTTCTTCTTTCAGGGAATGAACTGCACTGTGATTATGGAACTGATTAAGCTTTAGTGACCTTACGACTGTCTTTCAAGGGAGCCATGGTAAAAAAAAACCATAGTAACTGCAATATCTAAATTAAACATAGTAGGCTATACAAATACATATCCTGTATTCTACTCAGGTTTTCCATGCAATTCCAAATGAGAGAGTCAAGAAGAGGCTGAAAACAGAATGAAAGGAAGGATCTGTGCAACTTCGTGATTTTGTGCGGTCCATCAACACCATTGAGGGGCTGTTTTATATTAGACCAATTCAAAATGCAGCATGAACAAAGGTGTCATAAACTTTTTCATGTGTGCTTTGCCTCTCACAAAGCATCCCATGCCCTTCAGAAAGCATAGCACGTAGTTTAGCACAAAGGATTCAGCTTGTCACAAATGAAGAACTTGTGCTTTTTTTTCTCTTTGTAAGAAAAGATTAGATGTTTCAGGAGTTCTGTGCCAAATCTAGGCAAGAAACAAAATTGAAGGTAGTTGTAAACTAGACCTGAGGCCTATAGGATAGCCTGTCATTTAAAATGGCTAGTGACTGCTTTGTGGCTACAGTGGTGCTGCAAAGTGTCTGCAGGATCACTGAGAATTACAGCCTGTGCTTCCAGATTTATAACAAACCTCATATTTTTGATACATTGGGAATAGTTTTGCAGACAGTTCTTTCCCGAGTGCTTTAATGTTTTTTTACAGGAACAGGATGGCTTGTTGACCATATTTCTTGGGATGTGTTGGGGTTTTTATCCAATGCAGATCAGGATGGTTCAAGAATATCATCTGTTGTGCTTCTGTATTTTGTGTCATTGATTCTATAATTAGCTGTGCCAAATGTATGCTTAGTGAACCTGTTTTTTTGAAGTGCTTGCCAGAAGCATGTGACTTATCATGTAATTTATAAACCTACAGATATTGCCATGTGCTAGCAATTTAAGCTAGCTATTACAAGTTGATGGTGTAACAGTTAAATTACTGGTGTGCTAATTGCACTAAAGGGGTCCAGAACATAAAAGTAACAAACACTACAGCTGTCATTTTGCTAACATGAAAATGACATCTGGCCAAACATGCATGGTCTATATTAATTCCAAATTTTTACTTTTTAAAGTTTATGCCTTCTGTAGAGAACCATGTGCGTTTCTTGAACCCTTCTACACAAACATATGTGTTCTCTGAAGTAATTTGATGTCTGACTTTGTAAGGTCCTGAACAGTCTAAAACTGGATAATAAGAGACTGCTGAGCATGTGGTAGAAAAAGGCCCAAAATATTATTCTGTTGAGACCTTTCAGTCAGCTATTGCATTTCACATCAGATAAGGCGTTTTGCTGGTGGCTGAAGTGATGCTTATATAACGTTTGCCAAATTATGGGACTGTTGCTAGAATTAATTAGATGCCAATTTTTAACTTTTTGAGATCCTTAGGTAAGATGCTTTAGAAGTGAAAGAATTATTTGTGCCTGTAAAAAATTTTGGTCATAGGAAATAAATAAAAGATTATGGTGAATCACTAGGTAGTAATTCCATAAAATCATGATTAAGGTAGAGGAATTAAAAAATATTTTTCTTTTAATATAATTAGTAACTTAAGATTGTGACAATTGGTATGAAGATGAAGTATTGTAGGTCCTTGACTTGACAACAGTTTAAAGGTTTATGTAGGAAAAAAAAGGTCCTATTTTGCTGAACACACCTGTTATCCATTTTACTTGAATATATAAAAATTACAAAATTTATTAAAACTGGATCATTCCTGTGATTGTTTTTATTATGAATATTGTTTTAATATTGTTTTTATTAAGCATGTGTATGGTCAAAGCATTAAAATGTGTTATGATTAATGAGGAGAGGTAGATGAATATTTTTGACCTGTAGCTCCCTTCACTAAGCCTGCTTTTGCATTAAAATACCCATTGCAAACTTGTTACAGGACAATTCAATGTAATACTATTATAAACACGTTAAATGAGCTCTGTTTTAGGAGTGGAACCTGGGATAGAGCCAATCTTTCTCGTGTTTACTCTATCATGCTTTTTAGAGGGACCCTGCCTTTTTCATGCATAGAGTCTTCATAGCCTCACTGAAAATATTAGTTACAGTCTTCTCTTTAGTGTGAGACTGGAGTTAGACATATGAGAACAGGCTTTATTGTTCAGACTTGCCTCCAGAAAGGAAAGGTGCTCATAACCATTCATCTTTTCTCTTTCCAGAAGAAAAACCTGTAAAGTTCCCATGCTGTGATGGTGAGTCTCGCTCTTTACACCTTGCCTCCTAATACTCTGACACAGAGATTGACTGTAACACATTCCCAGCACAGTTCTACAATATCTCTCTGGCTTTCGACTATTTCCAAAGTGAAAGGTGCCAGGTTATTGGACTACAGCCAGGCCTGTATCTCTTAGAGAGAAATCCAAGCTCACAAAAGGTTGACTGAAGGTATGTTTCCAAGGCATTAGGCTGGCAGCATGGTTGCTGTCCACCACTTGACCTGTCTAGGCTGAAGGCATACCCATTGTGTAACTGCACATATATGCATATCTGTCCTGTGGCTGTAGAATGCGCGAAGCCTCTCCTGCAGCATTTTTACCTGGTCAAATGCTTGGATTCTTGTACATCAGTGTTCAGGTAAGTTGGAAAGCCTTGGCAAGCAGGAAGGAGAATAGAACTCAAAAAGAGATTAAGTCAAACTGTCATTTGAAAAGAGCTTTAAAATATACTTTGGAGTGTTTTACTCTTTGGAAGAAAAAGTGTGCTGGATTATTGTCAGGCATAAATGGGTATAATTTGTGAATACAAAGAGATGCAAGCAAGTCTGTTGACTCATTGCAATTGTGACACAAGTATTAATTTTAGTTACATTGTAATGAAAAGTAAATACCTCCCTCCTCACAAATTCCTGCTCAGATTAGTCAAAAGGGATAAATAATTCCTGTACATTTGCATTCTTTGTTACCCATCAATACAGATTTTTCCATTGCTCCATACATATAAAGAAATTAAACTGACTGGTAATGAACTCACTGAGTTTAACCATGAAAAGAACATTTTAAAACCAGAATGTAGAGGTGGGTTCTGCATACAGAACAATCTGAATTTCCAATCAGAATAAGAGAATTGTACATTCTGGTACAGAACATCTGTGCAAGTATGTTTTTTATACATTCTAAATGTGTTTGACCTGATACTGTGTATTTAATTATTTAATATACTGAGAATTTTATGCCTTTAATCTTTGTCCATTCTCTTTCTGAAGAGGGTTATAGAAGAAAGTGAAAAGGAACTTAAACGCCCCATACTCACAGGCCCTTTCATAATCCCTACTTATGCTTTTTTCTTACTTATTATTATTATATATCGGCAAAGTATTTAAGAACATCTTCAGTCCAAGGAAATTCTAAGGTTATTGGTATAAGGCCACCCCAAAGCCAGTAACCTCTGATTTATAGTAAAGCCAGATTGTGACTGATGGTATTAAATACAGTGAAGGTCTTTGTAATACATGGAAACACATGACTTCATGTTCAGCTTGAGAAGAATTGCTTATGGCCTGAGCTAAGATCAAGAAGAAACAACAAATATTGCAGAGGCTATTAGTATTATAATAGAGTCATTCAGGCAATCCTATTTAATTTGATTTTTTTTTTTCTGCTATACTTGCAGATACCTTGCAAACATGCCATCCTTTTTGTTCAGAGTCACTAATCCATACTTCATTAAATCCAATCCACTTGTATTTGAATAGTCCTGGATGTTTCTTGCATTGATGTATGTCAGTGGAATGTAGGAAACAGTACTGAAAAGAACTGTTTGGGTCATCAAGTACAGACCTCTGCTATCACATCTGAGGACATCATACAATCCTGTTCATAAGCTTATCAAACTATTTTAAAAATAGTCTTATTTATTCTCCTACATCTATAAGATGACTGCTCTGGAATTCTATTCCAAGTGTGACTCTTCTGAAGGTCAGAGAGAATGAAATGGAGACTCTGTCCTTTTATCTGATGTGAAACTATTTCTACACATAAAATCACTCTTAGAATATATATGTTTCCACCAATATATAAGATTTCCATAAGATTCTTTTTATATTAATTTTGAAAATTTGGTGGTTTTCTGAACTTTTGAGATTCTGTATCTGACACTTTTCTCTAACATGGAGCTAATAGTGGCTTTTTTTTCCCCTCTGCTGACCTCTGATTCACTGATACACCTTCCCTTGTAGCAATTTAAAGTACTGCCAACAAAAGATGCTTTGCCATGTGTTGAATCTGTCAAGCTTTTAACTAGTTTCTCCTCAGGTGTCCATTGAAGATGAAGCAGGTTTTGAACAAATGTGTCTCGGGGACTGTTTGTTAGCTAATTTTTCATCTGAGTTTCCAGCTGCACCAGCAACCTGAGTAAGGAAAAGAGAAGGTGATTTTCAAGATAAATCTTCTCTGAAATAGAATAAGCAATGCAGTCTTTGCTACATGTCTTTTGAGATAAATTACTTTAACCAGTTACGTTCATCTGTTGCTTTGTTATCTCTACATTTGTTTAAGTAACCAGCAGTACAAAATTTGACTGGAAATACAGGCACCTCTAAATCTTTAACGCACATTTTTCTAGTACTTCCAAGAAATTTCTGCCGAGACTGCTATTTCTGCCATAGGGATTTTCTAATTTTGAAACAGTCTTGGGACAAAGTCATTTGTAAGGAGTTGGCAGTGTCTGATAAACTTATATGTGGTTATGTTTCATTATGGGATAATAAAGGTAATCAAATAATCTGTGTTTCAGATGAGTGTATATGGAGATAAAATGAGTAAGGTCATATTCAGACTATCCCTGCTAATGCCTCCAGATGCTGTCCTTTCTCAATATTATTAAATCAACATTTTCTTACAGTGCCCATCAGACTGGCTAAAGAATTCCTGCAAATCACCCATGTCGGGCTAAAGTCCAGGGAAGGCTTGACATAAGGCGTTGAAGTGATAGCCGTTAAAACATTTGCCATTCTGCTTGGATGCAGGCACTGCTTGCAGCATCCTATCTATGGCTTTTCTTACATGGAAACATGTGAGTCTTCTGTTTTACTCTGGAAGATGGAAGTCTTCAAACAGAGGTTTCTTGCTTTGCCATTTATTTTAAAGAGAGCATTTCTGAGTAATGTAGTCAATTGATTTGGCCTTTTAGTTCTTTCATCTCAGGGTTCTGAGATGTCTAGTGCCTTTACCAAAAGTGAAGGTATTTGGGTTTTTTCTTTTTCATTTAAATGTTTGAGTTGTACTACATAACAGGTTGGGCCACATGCACATTCAAAGTAAGCTGTCAGATGGCTAGTAAACAGCGATGCTACTGATCAATAATTTACGCTTCGGTCTGCTCTTTTTTTGGTCTTTTTTTATTAAATTATTGTTGTAGGTTAGACTTTTGTAGATTGGTTCCCATCATTTCTTTAAACTTATGTGAATATTAGCAATGTGTTGTTCACTAACTGTCCTGCATCTAAAAGTCCTAATCACCTGTATTCCATGATGTTATTTATCACGTTGTTTTCTTCATATTGATACACTTTCATCAAAATCTTGAGTCTCAAAATAACAAGATCTCGCTCTGTCTAGAACAGAATTTGGACACACAGGAAAATTTTCACTGCTGCTTCTCAAGGTGTGCATATTCTGTACAGTTTGTGTGAATGATTCATCTCCAGCATTTCCTACAGCACATTTCACAAAGGCTAAAATTCAACTTTGAAAGCAAACACTTATTTACTTACTTCTCAGACGTGCCAGCAAGTAACTTCTCCTAATGTTTTGACTTTAATAAACTGGAAGCTTCTTGTTCTCATGAGTTTTGCTTTCTTTTTCAGTCAAAATACAAGTGAGATTTCAGCATTCTGTATCAGGTGTTCTTTTGTACATTTGAAAATAAGTTACAAAAGGAGAAGCAAACCAGTTTAAGGGATGCTGTATCACAAAGCTATTAAGAAATCTTTTCTCAACTGGAGGCCTGAGATTGTGAACCAACGGTTTCTCTCTTTGAGGTCAGGTAATTTAAAAGCAGAGTTCACATGAACGTAGCTTTTAGTGAAGTGGGAGACAGTATCAGATTGAATTAATATGCACGCAGATAATGTAGCACACTCCATTCTAGATAAATAATGAAAATTAGTGGAAGTAAGTATAAATTTGAGAAGTAATTTAGAAATAAGTCATATATTTAAAACTAAATATGTGCATAAGTGCTTCTGCTAGACAGGGAAATATATTATTCTGCCAGTTATATAACCAATGATTTTCTAATTCTTCATAGCTTTCTGAATGACTGAGTTTATGGTTCAGAACATCCTAAATTAATAATAATAGCAAAAGATATGTCTTACAGGACACTTGGCTAAAAGTAATGATTGTAGTGTGCTGTTTCTAACTTTAAAATATTTAGAATGGAAATCCCATGTAGAGATAATAAAGGTCCTCTGTCATCTTGAAGTGTGATGTAAACTGCATAATCAATTCAGTAAGATAATATTAGTCATAAATTTGTGTAACAAACTGAGAAAAAAATAAGATGAATTCACCTGTATGGTTGTTGTGGTTTAGCCCCAAGACAGCAACCAAACACTACCCAGCCACTCGCTCGCCCTACCTGCCCAGTGGGATGGGGGAGGAACTGGAGGAGCAAAAGCAAGAAAACTCATATGTTGAGATAAGAACAGGGTAATAACTAAAATAAAATAATAATAGTAACAATATCAACACCAATAATGATCAAGATAATGACAGTAAATTGTAATGAAAAGGAAAACACCAAGAGAGAGAAACAAAACCCAGGAAAAACAAGTTATGCAACCACTCACCACCTGCTGACCGATGCATTGATGACTCCCCCTAGCCAACTCCCCCCAAGTTTAGATACTGAGCATGACATCATACGGTACATGTTTGGCCAGTTTGGGTCAGCTGTCTTGGCTGTGCCCCGTCCCAGCTTCTCATGCACCTGGCAGAACATGGGAAGCTGAAAAATCCTTGACTAGTCTAAGCACTGATTAGCAACAACTAAGCCATCAGTGTGTTATCAGCATTCTTTTCCTACTAAATCCAAAACACAGTGCTATACCAGCTACAAGGAAGAAAATTAAATCCATCCCAGCTGAAACTGGGACAGTACCCACCCCTTATTCTATACCATCTGCGTCATGCCCAGGTACTACACTTTCCAATACATCCCAATTAATCACCATTACTTTCCCTGTCTTTTCATATATACACACAGATATCATGCCCTCAGTCCATGAGCCATCCCTCTAAAATATCTGTTGACTTCATTCAGTCCATGGCTTTGATCATTCCTTGGCTCTCAAGTTGACAAATAAGCTCATGGATAGGAATCAGAGAGTCTCGGCTGGTGTGATATTGCTGATGGTGAACTGTTGTAGTAGCCATCAGCACCTGTTGCTCTGTGACCTTCAGCAACCCCATAACCGAAGAGTCCTCCAAGTGACTGGGCAAGGTGGACAGCTGTTTAATTTTCTCTGCCTCCAAGGCAGCTATACCAAAAGCCCACTGGTACACTTTTGGGTCCTTGAAATAACTCTCCTGAGATAGTCTATGCCAAGGATGCACGGAGCATCTGGGCCAGTCACAATGGGGTGCCTTTGCCACTCATTCCTGGTTAGGCTCACTTTGGCTTCCAATACAGTTAGCTGTTGAGATCCCCCTGTCACTCCAGAAATACAAATGGGTTCTGCCTTTTTCTAGCTTGATGGTACTAGGGTAAACTGTGCATGGGTGTCTACTACAGCCTTATACTCCTGTGGGTCTGATGCGCCAGGCCATCGAATTCACACAGTTCAGTAAACCCGATTGTCCCTTTCCTCCACCTGGCTGGAGGCAGGGACCCTCTAGTCCCAGTCATAGTATTCACTACTCAATTCTTGTGAATGCAAATCAAAAGGCCCTTTATTAAGGTCAGGAGTAAGATCAGCCCTTTTCCTCTGTCTGGGGAACTGCTCACTGGAAACTGGAGCAGCAATTTTCCTGGAAGAACCACCTTGTGTGATTGTTTTTCCTTGCAACTCATATACCTGTGCCTCTATGGTTGAGACAGATCTTTCCATCCCACTTCCTCATGCCCTCTCTGTGGTCACACAGGTAAAACCACAGAGTACCCCGTGGTGTGTGTCCACTATACCCTCTCTCCTGAGCAGAGGAACAATTGCTCCCAATAGCTGAGATACTGGTCTGTACAGGTGGGGAGTAGAATCTGTCCTCTTTGAGTTGCTGGACCAGTTTCTCCACACCCAAGATGAGGGAGGAGGAGGGACTTTCTTCATATTGCTGGAGTTGGCCAGCCAATTCATCCACTGTTTGTTCCTCTCCATCTTTCCAGGTCATTACTGCCAATGAGTTAGCACTTGATGATGGTGCGCTCCATGCAAACTTCTGTCACATGGGTCATGTGCATTTGACTTCATCTGGATTTTTGTATAACTGCTCGTTGTCCGGGTCATCATAAATCATCCCCAGCACAGCTAATTCCCTCAGGTACTGGAGACCTCTGTCCATGGTGGCCCACCTGCTGGGGTGGCATGTAACGTCTTCCTTGAAGGGCTACCTTTCCATCACACCTGACAGGATTCACCTCCAGAGGCTGAGGGCTTGTGCCCCTTTTCCAATTGCTTGCCAGTGCCCCCTCCCGTAGAAAGGGATCCCAGCTTCTTGGCTAGAGAAAATGGTACAGTACGTATTGTTAGGTGTTGTATGGGAAGTAGCTACCTTGTATGCAACAAGTATTTCTTGAACAGTGGTCGTATTCAGTTTTGCAGCTTAATGGATAAGGCACTTGGCTAATTGTAATTAATTTTCTTCATAACTACTATCATTTGTGTTACCCATTCAGAGATGTGTTGGTGCTAATTCTTTATGGATTGCAAAAGTGAAGTGGAAGGTATGAAAGGGCTGAAGCTAAAATGGAGTAAATACCTGAGAACAAAGCAATCTGGGAAAAATGCAAAAAAATGTCAAGGTTAAGCTTGGAGGTACTCCCAAAAGCTAAACAGGCTTAAAGTCCCTTTTTGTTTTGAATCCTTACTACATGTAAAAATATCATACAGACACGCTCTAATTTAGTGTGCTTGTTGATGGAGAGGTTGTCAGAAGGAAGCTTGAATACTCTGTTGGTTTTTTTCTGTTTTATTGTTTTGTTTTGGTTGGTTGGTTTTTTGTTGTTATTTAGAGTGAGATCCTGTCTTCTAAGCCTTTTCACTTCTGTATAGGGTGTATGTGTGTATGCTTCAGTTGTGGCAGTCGGGGGCTGCAGGGGTGGCCTCTGTGAGGAGAGGCCAGGACTGCCCTGTGCTGTTCACAGCTGGTTCCAGCTGCCTCCAGCGGAACCACTGCAGAACCTGAAGGACCCATGCTGGAGGAGGGGAGAAATGTGAGGAGAAAGAAGTAGCAGAGAGGGTCTTTTTTGGGCTGACCATAACTCCTGTTCCTAGAGGAGTTGGGAATGAAGGAATGAAGCATGTTACTGACAGAACACAGAGTTCACATAGTTTTGAAAACTTTTCCTATTTGCTATTATTACCAGTGAGGTGTCACAACCATAAAGCCTGAGAAAAAAGGGGACTGGGGAGAAGGTGTTTTAGCTTTCAGTTTTTGTTTCTCACAATCCAATTCTATTATAAATGGCAACAAAATATTTCTTCCTAAGTTGAGTCTGTTTTGCCCATTATGGTAATGGGTGAGTGATCTCTCTGCCTTTATGTGGACCCATGTGCTTTTCCATCTTATTTTTTCCCCACCACCCTGTTGAAGAGGAGGACTGCAAAAGCAGCTGGGTGGATGTGTGGCTGCCAGCCAGGGTCAGCCCACCATAACTTACTTTATGGGCTTTTAAAGTATTATGAGTTTTAAATGGCTGTCTGTACTTTATTGTTTTTCTACACATGGGCTGATAGAAGAATCTATTATGAAGGGATATATTTCTAGATTTCAGAGATTTTTTATTAAATATTTAAATATTGATATGCTTTTTTATGACAGGGATTGTAATCAGAATGGAGTAAGAATGCTACCAGGCTGTCTGCATTTGTATAGGCTCCAAACTAGGGGAAATGAGATAATGTTCTAAGTACAGAAACACATTTATTCTCTTTATTTAATGTTACCATGTTTTCTATGAATATTGTTTTTTGTAATTTAGAAGAGTCTTACTCCATGTTATCTATTTTCCCAGTAACTTCCTAAAATACTGTATTGTAGCTATACTATCAAAAAATTACAGTAAATGTTTTCATATTAGCATGCAATTGATAGGATGCAAATGGAGTTCATGTAGTTTTGAAAACTTTTCACATTTGCCATTAATTCTACGTAAGTGTTTCAGGTACAAAACTCTTGCTTATACAATTTTCTTGCAGTCTCAGAGAGAGTTTTGGATATTTACAGATCAAGAATAAGAAAAAAAGTTTTAAAATGTTAGGAATTATATTGCTTTCAGCTGGATCTTGACACACTGGTAAAAGTATGTCTTCAGTGTAAGTTTCACTACAGTTGCCCTATTTGTATTAATTAACCAAGGACACTAGTTACTGATTGACTTTGCTGTTGTACTTTAGAATAATTGATAACTCAGATTTAGTATCTCCTCTATTGCCCATGGTGGTGTCCTGTATTTCATCATACAGGTATTGACCATAAATACCTCTTTAATAGTTTCTACCTTGTTTTGAAACAAGTGTACTTAAAATAATATCTTGTGTTGCAGTGACACTGTTCACACAAATTTAATTTTAACTATGTTGTTTTTTTGCTAGCAAATACTTTATTTTCAAAAGTTTATAAGTTAGCCATTAAGATAATAGCTAAAAAAATTTAGTATTGATATCTTGAATGTGGGCATAGAATATTATTCCCAAGAAGAAGGGCAGCATGCTTATTAAGGATTTGGAAACCTGCTAAATCATTATTAAAATTTTATGTCTTAAGATGCAAAATTGTGACATATTACAAAGTTAGCAGAAACAAAAGGTTAGACATGTGCTTAACTTGCATTTCAAGAAATAATGTAAATGTGCACTTACTTACATAATAAGCATCTGGGGATCCGTCTTTTTTCCCCTGACTTGCGCTATAGTTTGCTTACTGCACTGGGGACAAATCCTCAGCAGGTGTAAACTGTCATAGCTCTGATATCAAGAGATCTATGGCAGCTTATAGTAATGAAGATATGCTAGTGGTCTGTTTCTACATATTTGCTGTGCTCTCTCTGATGTATTCCACAGCCTCACAGACAATGGACAGGAACTGCTTGGCCATCCAGCTCACTTCAAACTAGCATTCCTGACAATAATCTTTTTTAGTAATGCTTTCTCATTAAACATCCTTTATGTGTAGTTTCTAGTACTTCAAACTTTTTTTTTTTTTTACTGTCACTGGGAAATAATCTGAAGCATTTTATAATTTGCACATTGAGTAAACAGCTCTGGTACACCAGTCAGTCCTTGAGATGGGTCAGTTGTAAGCACGAGCTGAAACTCTCCATGGGGATTTTGTATGCAGAATGTAAAGATACTGTATAACTGTAAGAAAAAATACTGCTTTTGTATGCTTTAAGTCCAAACACCTTTCCTTTTGGGGGAGGGGTATGGGTTTCATTTTTTTCCTGTGTGTTTGTGAATAACCTTTAAAGTCAATTGTTTTTACCAGTTAAACACTCTGTCCAGATGCTGAAAACAATTTCATATTTACTGACTCATGACAATGCCTATTAACTTTTGCATAATCTAGAGCTGAACATAAAACTGGCTTAGGAAACAAGTGAAGATGACTTCTGGGGTACCTATTTAGTCCTTAGTGTATATCTGGCCAAATCACAGAGCCACAATACTAGATAACTTCCGTCAGTCCCTGCACAGGAGAGGTCCAGATCAAGAATAGCAGGCGTGTTATAGGTCGGGACTGAAATGTGTTTGCAGAGCTCTTCAGGGAAGCTTGTGTAGCATCTGCTATGCTATGTCTGGAATTTTTAACCACTGCTATCAATTCCTTACTTGAACAAATACACTAGAAATTCACTGCAAACCTCAGAAAACCTTCTCTATCAATCCATCAGAAAGAAGAAAAACTTTAGTCCAACAGCAAAGTTAAAGACCTAGAATTCTGTTACAGAAGTGGAGATGCTTATGGAGAGAAGGAAAAAAAATAATCTATGGATTGAACACACTGTCTATAGCTGATGCAGTTGCAGCTTTTTCTCACTGTAAAGGGTGGGTTTTAATTTAAAAAGTGAGATAAGAGTGTAGGTGTAAAAAATGCAGATAAGTTTTGCATCTTCACTGGTGTTCACAGGAATAACACTTGCAAATGGATTTTTAGACAGTTTGCCTAATATATTATGTGTATCTTGGGCTCTTTTTTTTTTTTTTTGAAGGTAGTCCTTATTTTAAGATTTGTTGAAACATGAAATATCTGGAAGGATGACACAGTACTATGTACAGGATTAAGAAGTTTAGAAAAGGTATTGTAGTCATAGATGAGGAAAACTACAGTACTTTTGAAGTGTAATATGCATCTTAGTTGCTAAAATCTACTTTGGAAATGAAAGAGATGAAGCTAGATGCAAGTCTGTCTATCTTTCTTCCACCTCTCCTTGTAAACTGTACCAAGAGCATGATGAGCTCTGTTCTGTTTTTGGAACAGTAGCCAATATCTAGAACATGAAAGTAACACTGAAATTTGCAATAGTGTAATAAGACAACTCATTTTTACATTACTTTCATGATTTTATGCAATGTGTTTTTGTATCTTCGTCTCAGTCAGTCATTGAACACTGAAATTCACTTCAGCTGTCTTCGTTACGGAGAGTTATGATTTCTCACTTTCATATAAATGGGGATGCACATTTATTTTTCTTCTTAGTTAAAGATAGTATTGCATCTCAGAGGATTTTTTTTTCTTTTACACACAGTGAAGACAGAACTCAGAGATATGCTAGCAAATGCAGAACTGAGAACTAGGAGTAGAACTTGTTGAGAGAGAATTATTCTGAAAGAATCACTGGTATGTAACCTCCTGCATTCACACATGTAAACTAGTACAATAGCTAATGAATTCAGAAATGCTATTACCATCTGATGCAAGGAAAGTAGAACTGAATGAAATTTCTTGTGAAATATTCCAGTCCTGGGGAACTACAAAACCCGATGATTAAATAGTAGAGAATACAGTTCTTGTTAACTTGCACTTTCCCTGGAGACCTATGAGAAAATAATGGATACATTTGTACTAGTGTTTATGTTCATTATTCATAGATGTGTAGCTTTGTTTTGATTAGAATGATCAGTTCTTTACTCTTGGCATGTAGAGAAGAGGCTTGATATTCTTTCCAGACCTGAGAGAATAAGTTCCACTTTCAGGCACATCATCATAGTGATGCTGTGTGGTAGCAGGTATGGAAGTAAGTTGTAAATGTAGGCCCTGTGCATTTATGAAAACCATTTAAAATAGACTTTGTTAGCTTCTCAGTACAACAAACCTTTACTCAGAAAGGAGATGCTATGAATGATTGCAGCCCAGGTGAAGTAGAGAGAGAAGACTGAGGCTGTAGATGTATAGGCTGTGGAAAGACTGGTGTGGAAAGGAAGATTATTAAACAGGGGATTAAGAAGGAAGTCCAGGTAAACAGTAAGATATAGATGGTCTTCTGATTAACATAGGATTCCTGTGAGGGAACACCTGTGGAGAGGGTAGGTCTACTTCAGTGTTCCTTCAAAGAAACTGGACTGGTAGCCCTGAAGACAGTGGATCAAAAGCTGGGAAAATATGCAGAGGTGCAATATCAAGTGGGAAGTTGTCTGGATTTGAGACTGCTTTGAACGGTTACCATTAGTTCCTGAAATTTATGGACAGGGCCATGTGCAGATCCTTGTATATTTTTGCAACTTCCTGTGTTTTTAATTATGCTATTGTGAATGATTCTGGGACACTTCAAATAGGTTTGTGTTAAAGAGAAGGAGCAAATACTGTAGTGGAAGACCATTGTTACTGAAAAAAAAAAAAAGAGTTACTAAGATTTTTGCCACATGGTTGCTAAGTATGTTAGGAGAAGAATAATCAGTCCGGGTCTCAATCTTAACTTGAAACTGTAAGCTTTATTTCTGCAGATATTTTTCCACTGATCATAGGACATTTTTTAAATTTTTTGCCTTTCTTCCTTTACTATTTGTGTCTGTAAACAAATAGGAGCAAAGCATGGTAGTAGATAACACGAGCTACTTGCAATAACTCAGTATAGTCCAAGACAGCACTATAGGTCCCTGTCTTTATGACTGTAGATATGAAGTTTATGGAATTGAAAGGAAAGAATGGTTAGATAGAACCATGGATAAAGACAAGGAAAAAGAAAATATGGACTCTGTGATTGTGGTGCAAAGGTTAAACAAGAGGAGGATCTGAGGGTGATAGTAGAATTTAATCCAATACCAGGAAAAAACAAACAAAATTCTAGGCTGCTTAGATAAAGATATAAAACATAACATGGGAACATTTGTCCCATGAAGCTGCATTTGGAGTTTGGTGTGGTTTGGTGTGTACTTTAATAAAATGAAAGCATTATAGAAATGTGGGGTAATAACAAAGGGTAAACAAATTAATATGAGGACTTGGGCAACTCTGTGTCTCTGTGTGTGTATAAATATGTTCCAAAAGTAAGCATGCAATCGTTGGAGAGAAGATGATTGCAAGGATATCTCAAGGAGGTACAAGATTCAAGTTCTGAAATTGTAATAGGCTATTTTTCCCAGGGCTTGGAACAAAGCCATGAAAGCTTAAATTAAGGATGTCAGGGAACTAAAAGATTGAATTCCTTTGTTCTGTCTTTGTGTAACACAGAATAAACTACCAAGAGCAATATTAGAAACAGCTAGTACCAAGAAGTTACAGACATTGCTTGGTAAGGTATTTAAACAAAATAAAACACCTTTCTTAACTATGTCAGAAATCTGTAGTCCACTCTGATAATCTGCAGAATTATTAAAGTTTTGGAAGCAGCTGATGCTGAAGACAAAACTAAACTTTAACAAAACCAATCATATATATGAATTTTATCCTACAGTTGTTATCTTTACATATGTTGCATGATAAAAATATAAACTCTGAATTTCATGGATATTTTCTGTGTGTCATGGGTAACAATTTTTTATTCTTCAGCAAACTTGTGTACTGTTCAGGAAAGACATTTAACAAAGATCAGTGTACTTAATCTGATGAGTTTTCTGGAATATGTTTTTAACAAAATTTAGTCCCGGAATTTTCAGGACATCTTCAAATACCAAAAGTAACTAAAGTAGATATAAAAGACAGGACAATCAGTAGCTTTCAGGAATGTGTGTGTCTGTTTTGTAGAACACAGAAACTATAGTGCTGATTTTCTGTTGCTGAAAGCAGCATAGTCACCAGGAAGGGTAGCTTGTATCACAGGTGTCAATTAAGAGCTGTTTGCAAGCATGTCTTTCCTTTTCCTCCTAGATGCTAGGATAGGATGTAGACAACGGAAGACCTGAATTGAATAGATC
This sequence comes from Egretta garzetta, assembly GCF_000687185.1. Taxonomy (NCBI): domain Eukaryota; kingdom Metazoa; phylum Chordata; class Aves; order Pelecaniformes; family Ardeidae; genus Egretta; species Egretta garzetta. The sequence continues at coordinate 2,097,948 of NW_009258669.1, forward strand.
ATATCTCTTTGCATCTGTTTCCACATAATAGTTCCATAAACTGCAGGTAGATCAATCTTGCTTCTAAATATGGGTCTCTTTGGTGTTCAACACAATACTTCTGCTTTTTTTCCCCCTGCTTTTAGAGTGATGGAGGTAATGTACAGGAACTTTTCTTGATCCTCTTTGCTGTTCCTCCCTTGGCCCTTTGGGAAATTCTTTACTGGACAGAAAATGAGTAAAAGAATTCCAACATGTAAGTCACAAATTCACAGTAGAATTTAGCAGCTTTATGCTATCTGCTTCTAAAGGCCTCAGTATATACCTTGCTATCAACTTTGATCTGTCTGAATAGAAGGAAAAAGCCAGTGCCTCCATCCTCTCTGAAGTCTGGGGGGTTTCTTCCCTGAAGCCTACAGACACCCCAGTATATGAGTGGGAAGGCTTTTACCTTCTGGAGAACTGTATAAAAATGAATGTCTTGCCTTCTCTGCTGCACTTTCAATCCTGTGACCCACAGTCCCCAGGTCCAAAGCTTACTCACTGGAGAACAGCTTATTATACTAATTCTCTTTAGAATTTGGTTTCTTTTCTGTATATTACTTATTTGTAGACCTGGAATAGATAGCTGTTACCTGCCTGTTTAGTTGGATAGTGAAGAAGTGCACAAAAAGAAAATTAGGGCTATTTTGTTATCTGAGAACAAGCTACAATTTTTAAGTCAGGAGACTTGTTGGACTATGGTTTCAATTTGTGCATTGCCAGCCTTGAGTTCTCACTTAAGGTTATTCTCTAGAGGCATAAGAATGACAACTCTGAGTAGCTCTAAAGGCCTAGAGGAACTATTCCTCTCTAGGTTTTTAATGCATAACAATTCTGTAGTTATTTTTGTTCTGTATTTTGCATATTTCTACTATTCTGAGTTGCAAGGATCTAAGCCATGCCTTTCTGCACCTGTATTTCTGTTTGAAGGAAGACTTGTGTAACTCTGATTGTCCAACAGTTCAAAAAAGTAAAAAGAGTAAATATGTGACATAGAAATGGCATTTTTATATTACACTGCAGCCTAAGAACTGAAAAAAAGAAACAAAACAAACCCTACAAATAATGAGCCATTTTCTTTCTGTATTGCATACTATAAGCATGGTTCCTTATTTCTGAATTTTCTTTCATTTGGAAAGCATTGTATAAATGGTCAGCTTGAAAAAGCAGACCAAAGCTTTTAGGGGAATACAAACTGATATGACACCCATTTGTAGAATTTGTGGTCAACTGGCTAAATAAAGATTTAGGTCCCTTTTGAAAATACGTATTTACTCTGTAGACTATAATGGTTTGAGAGAAAACTCATTATGGTCTATCAGCTATATATGCATTTTAGGCACTTTTAAAGGTGACTGAAATGGCTCTTTCTGAGTAATAAAAAGGTCTTAAATCTAATGAGTGCATACAAACAGAAAGATCGGAATGCATTCAAGTGGCAGTAAAACATTATTTTCTGCCACTTAGAATAAGACCTTTAGTATTTTAATCTACCATTGATTTATTCACAGTCACTAATCTCAAAAGTCCAGCTGTTATTTACAGTTTTAGAACTATGTCACTATTCACTTTAAACTTTTTGGTAACCTCTGTGTAGCTGTATGAATCTATAATGTTAATTTACTTTAACATAGAGGCACTAAGATTTTTCAGTGTGTTCTGCTCAAGAATATCACTATCCCATGCTTTAATTAAATTGGTTGTAGATATTAAACAGAATTGGTCTGGATTCAGGTACCATTTATGGGAATAGAGGTGAAATCCTTTCCTTGAAAAAACAGGTTTTGCAACTTTGTTGACCTGAGTATTATATAAATCATTGTGTAAACAGCCTGTACTGATTCCTTTGGAGTTTTTTCATGAGGAAAAAAATAGAAGTTATTAAGAAGTATTGGCTTTTCATAATTTTAAACCTTGGAATTGCATCCCTAAGAATGCAAAGTATAAACTGGCCATTAATTAACCTCAGGCAACAGTTTCTTAGCCATTGGAAGTAGGACTGACAAAGCTTTGGATTCTGAGGAATATAGCGGAAACAAGCTTCTATTCAGGTTTCTGGTGAAAACTGATCAGTTTATGAATTACATATCATGCAGTTTTTTGTAATTGCAAAGCACTGTTTTTGATGACTTAGGCTTTCTTCTAAGCAAGTAAATTTGCATTACAGGGACAAATCGTAGGTCATTACTTTACTTTGCAAAGATAATCAATTACCTAGTCCTTCCATCTGCACCTTTGACATCTTCTCTTTCCAAAAAATGAGCAGAAAAATATATTTGCACCTTGAATTTTTAGAAATCCATTCCTACATTGAGGGGAAAAATATAAATATTATCTCCTAAATCAGAATGCATCATTAGATTAGAATGAGACTTGCAAACTCAGAGGCTCTACCAGCAGAAATCAATGTACAAAAGCCATGAAAAAGAGACGTACAAGGTAAGTAGTGTAATTAGATAAATGTTAACTGTAAAACCTCTGGAATCTTTGTGTGAAATGAACCAAAGAAGTACGAGCCTGAAGAGGAAGTCTGGAACATGAGGACTTTCAGATTATATGAGCAAACAGGAGAAGACACATGGGTGTAGGCCTCTCTCTGTGCAAAAGACTCTGAGTGTGCCAGTAATATTTTCTGGCACTGGCACACATTAATCTGTGCTAATAAACAATCAGAATGCTTCTTGGCATGAGTTTGGCCTGTGCCAACCAAAGCCCTCCCCAGTGCACTCCCTGGGTATGATTTGGCAGTTAAAATGCTCTCAATTACTAGAATAGATAAGGCTGTGCAGCTTTGGCATGCTCTTTTTGGCATGGCTCTTTAGTATCACCCCAGCTGGCTTTGTGCCATGCCCCAGACCATGCCAGATGCACCTTTGGCATCTTGCTATGCAAATGTCATTCTCATGAAATGCTGCAGAGTAATCTGCTGATTTTTCACAGTTGGACAGCAAAAAAGAGTCTTGGTAGTGGGAGGCCAGGAGATGACCATCCTCTTTACAGTCTGCAAGAAACTTATTGAGAAATGGAGTTAGGTCTGGCCAGATCACTGTTCTTCATCCATCACTATCTATGCAAAGATTGGCTTGACCTCTCTGCCAAGACTGATGATCAGACACTTCCATGCACAAAGCAGAGGCAGGCTACACAGCATGACATATGATTAAAAAGTAAAAATGTCTGCCACTGTTATTTTTGTGCTCAAACAGCACAATAATGTTTGCCTGCACTATTCTGAGATGCTTGGGATCTTCAACTGGGAGACATTCCCAGACCCTCACATGAAGCATGATTTTAGGATTTTCCCTCCTCCAGAGGACCATGCCAGCCCTGGGTGTAGGACCTGAGAGAGAGTCTGTTCTTCCTTCTGCTTTTGTCACTAATGTCATGTACCCTAGTGGCAGAATCTGGCCTGTAAACCTCAATTTGAGTGAAAATCAGGTTCTTTACTCATAATGTAAGGAGCTATGTTTTGGGATCTGACTAATGGAGACACTAAGAGTCTGGAATAGCCAGCACTATGGATTGTGATTTATGGGAGGGAGAGGCTGTTAACAGGTCCTCAAATAAGTCTTCCTTGTCTACTTTTGTAGCAGCATCAGCTAGGGAGAATTTCTGCTAGAAATCATCCATGTCACACAGCAGGGCCTCATCTTCAGACTAGGTATGGAGGTTTTCTTCCTCTTTAATAGAGGGTAGCCAAGGTGGCTTGAGAAGACAAGGCATCAACCGAAACAACAAAACTGGGAGCAACAAGGCCTTGACAAAGTTAAATTTTTGATGCATAGTGGAAGCAGCAGGTCGCATTTGGCACTGTGTACACCACAGAGGTGAAAAATCTTGAGAGGGCTTGGCATGGGGGACATTATTAGATGCAGTTTGGGTATGACGATGTGTGGCTTTTATGAAAAATTGAGGGGAACTTGACACACACAGGATGCTGAAGAGATGTGTGGCTGAGTACAAAGACTGTGGTGTGTTTATGGTAGGTCCTTTTCCAACTAGGTTGGTTGTTTTGAGAAAGTTTACTAGTGTAGATATGGTCTGTTCCACATTAGTTGGACCAGAGGTCAATCGTTGCTACCTTTAATTTACATCTGTAGAGCATGGGTCCTATGATGTTCTTCCAGCTTAGAAGATGGGCTCACTGCTGGGCTGCTTTGGGGTATACATAAGTGTTGTGAAGGGCTTTGCGCTGCTGTGTTTATTTCTGGTAGAAGAGCTTGCTCAAGGTCTCTGTATGCTGCGTAGGATGCAGCAGACTGTAATGACCATTATGGCTTCCGGATGGTGGTGTCAAGCCTGTCTCTTGGTATCTACCATTTGAAGTTCTTCTGTGAGTCTTTGTTGTTTAAATTGGCTGTACTTTGCCCTATCATGTAGGGTGTATAGATGGCAGGGAGGTAGGAATTGAGACCCAAGTTTTTCTGCTAATGCAACATGAATAAATGTGCTGCTGGGAGTTCAGAGCAGGGACTAGGGATTTTATTGGAAACTTTTTTTTAAACAGTTTATTGGAAGTTGCTACAGTGGTGTGTTTGAGACATGCAAGTCAGAAGTGGATTGTATGCACACCAGTGTGCCCAGGTGTGGGCACCTGGCTTGTATCAGGAATAATGCGGCTAGCAGGAGTAGGGAAGTGATCATGACCCTGCACTCCGCACTGGTGAGGCCACACCTCAAATACTGTGTTCAGTTTTGGGCCCCTCACTACAAGAAAGACGTTGCGTTGCTGGAACATGTCCAGAGGAGAGCCACAAAGCTCGTGAGGGGTCTGGAGCACAAGTCTTACCAGGAGCAGCTGAGGGAACTGGGCTTGTTTAGCCTGGAGAAGAGGAGGCTGAGGAGAGACGTTATCGCACCCTACAGCTGCCTAAAAGGAGGCTGTACTGAGGTAGGTGTTGGTCTCTTCTCCCAGGTAATGGGCAATAGGATGAGGGGAAATGGCCTCAAGTTGCACCAGGGCAGGTTTAGTTTGGACATTAGGAAAAAAATTTTCAATGAGAGGGTTGTCAACCACTGGAACAGTCTGCCCAGGGAAGTGGTTGAGTCTCCATCCCTGGAGGTATTTAAAAGATGGGTAGATGAGGTGCTTAGGGACAGTTTTTAGTGGTGGGATGGCAGGGTTAGGTTAACAGTTGGACTTGATGATCTTAAAGGTCTTTTCCAACCTAAACGTTTCTATGACTGTATGATTGTGTTCTGTGCTGAAGGGCATGTGATGGTAAGATACACAGAATCATAATTGACTTGCACTTCAGAAAAGTTCTGCTGAAATGAAGTATGGATGCAACCCAAAAGTACTCTGAGGCATACTGTTTCAGTGCTTCTAGAAAGAAAAAAGCAGGACTTCCATCTTGTGTACTTGTTTGTTGAATTCAGAGTAGATTTGGATCATGAGGCAATCGAACAGCCTGCAGTATTTTCTGACTCATAGTAAAAAAGAACAAATTTCTGTTATGGAGGTACACTAAAAATAACCCAAAGAAAGGACAAGCTCAAACAACTTTATTTCACAAAACAGCCAAAACCACGTGGCAGAAACCAATAAGAAACAGGGGTAAACCAAAATCAATCAACACTCCGATAAGATTTAACACATAACAGGTTGGCGGTGTCAGTCAGGGCATTGTTAGTGCTCATCAATACACACAGGAATGATGATCCAAAGTGCACACACTCACTCACTCACAAGGGGGGAGGCTCTCTTTCTCTCAGGGGTACCCAGAAGACTTAATTGCTCACCTGAGGAGGGGGCGAGGTCTCACTCAAGGATATACCCAAAAGAAATCACTCACCAAATGGAGGTGAGGCACTCAATCCTGAGTTTCCTCAGATGGCATCCCAGCTCAGGGAGAAGCTTCAAAAACAAACCTGCTGCTCTGAGAAGACCCCTCAAAGGGGGGTCTCCAGCTACGCCCCATCTGTATCCTGGGTTGGATCCCAGCTGTGTCCATAACTGGTCATGATCCAGAAGCTTGTCCAAGTGGAGGCACCTCACTGGCTGTGGACCCTGCCTGTTGGCCCAGGGCTCCCGCCTCTCCCGCCCCCCATTTGAGGGGACGAAGCGCCTGAGAGCAGGGTGGAGCACAAAAGGCAAGAATATGAGGTGGGAAAAGCCGTTGATCACCATGTTAGAAGCTCTAATCTTTAGGGGCAGGGAGTGTACCTGTCACAATTGCCAAGATTTTTTAATTTTAAGAAATACACAGTCTGCCCTTTAATATCTTCTAAAGAAAAAAATGCCTAAGGAAAATGGTGTTTTCTTTTTTTCTTTCTTGATCCTAATTGTAACAAGGCCTGCATATAAAGAATTTAAAAGTATTGGCGATCAGAGATTTTAAGCACTAGTTCTTTATAAAAATGCCAATTAATGTCATAAATAAGCCACACATGGAAATGAAATGCTAATACTAATGGCATGAAGTCTAAAGAAATGTTATAAGGCAAAGTTTTCTCATGAGTTGAATACTGAAACTCTATCTAAAAACATTAGTACTGAAATACAGCTGAATAATGCACATTTTTTTTCTGTTTATTCTTCATTATGATAATACTTTTATTTTTTCAACCAAATACAGAAAGTCAATGCAATAAAAATGTTCTGTTTTCAGTGAAATATCTTCCTCTGAACTTGTATTCAGATGAAAAATAGAATTTAATGAAGGCAACATAGACAGGTTGCCAGTTGGGTTTTAAATTGTAAAAAAATAGAAATAATGCAGGATTTTGGATTTAAAACACAAAACATTTATTATCTAGTTTTGAAGCTGGTACTCCCGTAGATTTAGAATGTTACCACATATCCACAACTTGCAGTGCAGCATCACGTGAGAAATCCCTAGCTCAGCACTAAGCGGACCGCTCAGTCAAATACCATGCTGATACACTGGTTTAGACACTGTACAGCAGTGTTATGATTCTAATTACTTCTGCCTCTCAGCAAGTTAATTAGCTTGGGAATGGCACAGTGCTTATACTTTTAATCTCTGAAATTACTTTGTTCAAAGTTGGTTTGGCTATTTCTGTGCAGTACTTTTGTTGTAATGCATGGCTGTATCCTTAATACTGTTGTTTCCCTATCCATAATTTGGTCTCAACTCCAATCAACTTATCAGGAAAACACTTAGGTCTAGAAATTTTTAAAGGATTCTACAGATAATATCTGGTCTGTTTCCACCCTTTGGGCATTTTTGAAAACATCAGATGTCAGTTGGACAATGCTTCTAATGACCTGTGGAGATTCTTTATAAGAAACTCATCAGACATATTTCTCTTCATAAATCCTTTTGAAAATTTGGTACCCAGAATTTCCTAGGTTCTATTGAATTTGTCACATATCCTAATGAATGCATTAAATTATTTGTTTTCATTTTTCCTAAATAAGGGCCCTAATTTCTAAGATACTTTATCATTAAATTTGAAGTTTAAAATTAACTGTTGACATTTAAATGATATTCTAGCTGAGAATAGACAGGGCTATACATTTTTCTGTGAACTTAGTTTTGTTCTCAGTAGGTAATACTGAGCAAGCTTAGTGATTCTAATGAAACTTCCCACATGTGTGTTTGAAGTAAAACCTGTTTAATTTGCATCACCAGTATTTAATAAAACAGTGAACTTTCCCATCAACAACACAAACTGTATAGATCTATAAATCAGTGATTTTTAAACTTCTGACCATATTTAGACAAAGCAATAGATGAACTAAGGCAGGTGTATTACTATACTTCTTTAATGATAGAGACAGTAGTTTCATGGGTAATTCAACTGTAAATATTAATCAGGGCTTAGACTAGCAAATAGATGAATAATTACTTTAAAGAATAGACATAATAATGTTTATCATGGAATAGAAGTAATGAGGTTAAGGTGATTAAGTGTTGGCACTTTTAATATATTAAAAGTCAGGGAATGGGCATTAATATCCTGGATAGATTTCTTTAAATATTTCATAGATGGTATTATTAATTTGTATTTTTCTTGGGAAAATAATTCAGGGAGTTTGACATACGAATATACATTTATAAACCTAGCAAATGAGTTTATGGTGGCACCTATTTGTTGTTTAGCTAACACCTGTGTTCATTCCAACTAAAATAACAGTTTATATGGGGATAGTCATTGCTACTTGGCTGTTTCTCACCAAAATTTGTCCTTTTTCCATCTTTGTATCCCAAATTGTGTTCTCAAAGAACAGAGTTCTTATTTAAGTCAGGATTTATACAAACAGAAATGAATTCCAGCACAGGGGTTAGGACATAAATCTGTGAACTGTTCTAAAAGATAATGAAATGATGAGTGTGCCTAATAAATTTGCCAATGTCACTAATTTAGGAGAGGCTACAAGCATACTGGGATATGGGGTGGGATTTGAAACTATCTTGACAAACTGGGGAAACAGCTCTTCCCTCAAGAGTTCTAGAAGCCCAACCTATCAGGAAAGGTTGAACAGCTCGGTAGTGTTTAGCTTAGAGATAAGTAGAGTGGGGAATATGTGATGACAGTCTTCAAATACGGCAAAGGCTCCTGCCAAGGAGTAATGCTGTGTTCTTCATTTCCATAGGATTGAACAGCAGGAAAGAA
>NW_009258669.1:2106563-2111908 GCF_000687185.1 Egretta garzetta
GCAGGAATGAAGACTTTATTAGAAGAATTAAACAGGACATTTCTTTTTTTTTCTAACAATAAAAAATCTTCAAGGACAGTTCAGATAGAAAGATGTCATAGTGATGAAGTTATAAGATATCCTGAATTGCAGCAGTCTTATTGTTGTGATTATGTGCGAAGTGTTCCCTGACGCAAATGGAGATGATTTATCTTCCTTCCTCTATCATGGTATGTGAAGAAGTGAACACTGAGTAGTGAAATCCTGTCCTACTTGCATTCTCCATACCTCTTATGGCTTATCTGTGAACCGTTGTTGGCTCGCTTGATATTCTTACGTGTACTGCAGTGAGAAGCTGTGTGAATGAAGTATATGGAAACATTCCTTTTAGCTGATATCATCAATTATATATGGTATATTTGAAAGCATGCCTAAAGATATAATGATGAACTAATTTTGTAGATGTCGAAAAAAATGCCTGTATCATCTTTAGAATTGTATTGTCACCTGCAGGTACTTGGTTTTGGCAGTGGAAATTTTTCTCTTTCAAAATTTGTGAATCTTCAGATCCATGCTCCTGAAATAATTGTACGCACCTCAGTGAGCTTTAAGTATTATATTAGTAGTTGTTTTCGTTAAACTAGCATGGAAGATAATAGCAAGCCAATGCAGTCTTTCAGATAACTGTCTGGTTTGATCGTCTTGAAATGTCTGGTGTGACACACCTATGTGTTTAGTTTTCTTGTCGTTTTGTATTTATTGAAAGTGCTGAGGGAAGGTTGCTCTAGGGTAAAACACCAGATGTGCTGAATTTCTGTTACTTGCAACTTGCCATCATGAAAATGGATATCCCTTTGTTCACTGTGTGAATATTTTCACCTCAGCTTGACATGTCAGCTTTTTTACTGCAGTCATTTTGTTACCTGTCACAAGTGAGATTTTTTCCCACCTCTGGGCTCTTCAACATCCATATTTATATAATAGGGAAGGGGAGGGCATTCTGTTTAATATTCACCGGAAAGTCCATTTTTAATGTCTTGGACTTCTCAGGGACATTCCAACCTCAGAGATGATCCCTGGGAATTAAACAAAAGAAGAAAATCTCTGGAACTTCAGTGAGCCATTAACAAGTTTCATTAATTAATTTGCAATGCAAAAATTGTCATATCTTAGTGAATCATAGCCATCTTAGTGTATCTTGCTCATGTTCCCTTTCTGGAACAACAAATTTTGGGTGTCAGTGTGCTTGGAATCAGAGAGATGTAAGTAACTTTGAACATGGTAAGATACTCTTCTAGCTGCGAAGGTACATTGAAAAGCGTGTAAAAATTTCCAGCTACTAGTAGTAGAGGGAAGCCATTGCAGCAAGAAATTAATAAAAAAAATGCTTCTCCTGGGCATGTCAGAAGAATCTTTTCTCTGGTATCTGAACTTTACTTATTAGAATAAAGTTAACTTCTAGTACTTCTGCACCAGTGTTGGATTGGTTCCCTCACCCCTTAACATTGTCAACATGTTCTCATTATTGTAACCTTGAATTTTAATAGTGTGCATAAGGTAAAATGCAAGACGGTGCCTGGCAGAAAAGTCTTTTGAATGTGTGTCTAATAAAGCAGGCCTACCCTACTGCACTACTAATGAATTTAGGGAAGAAAGACATATAAAGAAAAAAGGCAAAGTCATTATACAGACCTATACTGAAACTGAGCAACAAGAGGCTAGGTGCTGATGCTGTCATAACCAAAACTTAAAGGTAAAGCTAGCAATTATCAGGATTACCAGCAAAGAAGGAAGCAGGGGCTTCTCTTTCAAGGTTAGCCTAAAATGCAAACTACAATGCATTAAGTCTTTCACTCAGTTTCTGCTAGGCCTTTGCCCAGACTTACTGTCCCAGACACATGACAAGGGCCCTAGCCTCAGCCTGTGCTCCAGTCTATGGCTGTGTGGAGGGTTAGCCTTGTCTAAGGGTTAATCTTGGCTAGGAGCCAAGCAGCCGCCCAACTGCTCACTCACTTCCCCTCTTCTGCAAGCTGGGAGGAGAAACTAGGATCAGAAAATGTATGGGTCAAGATAAAGAAAGAGACATCACTTAAAATTACTGTCACAGGCAAACCAGACTTGGCTTGGGGAAAGTTAGTTTACTGGCAGGTCAATAGATTCAGGTAGTGGGAAACTAGAAGACAAACTTTAAAACAACACACTGCATTCCTCCTTTCCCAGGCTCAACTTCACGCCTTCACTCCATACCACAGGTGCCTGGTTGTTTCCTTTTCTTTTCAGAATAGGGTTAGGTGCCAAAGAGGTGGCACAGCTCTGCACCATCGCTGATTCAGTGTTTGAAAGCAATGCAATGATAATCACATATACAGGTGATGCAGCTTCGCTTTGTTATACAGATGTGGTGGATGGGAAGGAGTGAGCAAGTAAGAGTGAGAACAGAAAACATTACCTCATTCTCAACTGAAGAACTTAAGTCGTCTCTGTCTTGCTATTACCTTGCCATTATGGCTGCATCATGGCTGGTTTTCTGTAAATATTAGCTGCTGGAGTCAGTTGTTAAACTCAGCAGTGGTACCCATACTTGGAATTTAATTTTGCCACCTGAAGTGTGTTGAAATTGTGTTGTGGAGAAGACTGATTATTCTTAATAACATGCTACATCATGAATACCCACATAATGGCTAATTTATTATGTACATAGCCCTCTGTAAACAATACATATTTCATGGCATGAAATACTACAGTAGTTATTTTGCCACCACTTGCCTAGGTAGTAAATTGGTGATTTAAAAACGTATTAATGTATACTCTGTGTTAATTGGGTGGTACTGATAAGGCCAAGAAACTATCAATATATATTGAGGAGTGATAGTAATTAATAATAGTAACTGGATTTGTCTCATGGCAAGGAAAAAAATAAGTCCTTATGACTGATTTAAAAGTATGATCAACCTGTTGCTGAATGTTTTTCTAATTGAGCTAACTGATGCAAAATAGGCAAATCACAAAAGCAGCAAACATGCCAGATGGAATGATTATTACACAAGTACAATGTGTGGTCTTTGAAAAATGTTATTTTCTAAAATGTTGGCTGAACTGTAAGATACTCATTGGCACATAAAGCATGAAAATGAGACTAATCCCTAGTAACACAGTAAAGAAGAAAAATAAACAGACTCTGAACATCTTTTTTTTTTTCCCCCTGATAAAATGCTGTAAGAAAGCAACATGATGGAGCTAAAAAGAGAAGTCACCTTCTAAAAAACTACTGTGTGAATAAATAGCTGTATTAGGGTAAGTATAGGACATTAACCCTGGTATATCTCTCCCAGCTCAGTTTGATGTGTAGATCAAAATACTTGTCCCTGTTCTTCTGCTGATGAGGAGGAAGATTCATCCAGCTTTTAGATAACCACCAACCCTACTCTGATCTCCTCAAATAAGGATAATGTTTTTGTTAGTCATTACAGTATCTTTGCAGAGCTACTAATAGCATTGAACATGTTCAGAGATTCAATGCAAAACATTAAGTTACTGTGCCATAGTGGTGAAAGAAAGCAGTTATGGTTATTCTATTTTCTCCATATTTCCAAAATGCTGTATCTAGGTTGCATGCCTGTGCGGGAAAAATACCCATAAGATATGAAAAGCATGAAGAAGAAAAAGCAGAAATCCTCTCAGTCTCCAGTGTCCTCATCCTTTTAGTCCTTATCAGCTTTCACCTTATCTCAGCTTTTTAGCTTTAAAGCAGAAGCCTGATCACCAAAAGACATGACATGCTTTTTATTGTGAAAAACTATATGCAGTTTATCCAGGCACAGTACATCCTCTGTCAAGAAAAGCGCTTAAAAACCAAAGAGGTTCTACCATCGCTTTAGCATGTTCTTGAATATAATGGGGATCATATCATGTGGATTGTTGAAATGCAGGAGTATATGAGCCATTACATGAAATAATGTAATAGATAACAAATTCCTCTCTGGGTCCTGCAGAGATAAACTTCTCCATTACATATTTTCATATACTCTCTTTAATTATTCTGCAAACACACTTGAAACTGAGCTTTTTTTGTAGAAGTCAGTAAATGTTCTGTGACCAATTTCAAAGGCAACCTTACACTATACAACTGCCTGGTAACATTGCACTAGGAACTTTGTATTCATCAAGCATTAAATTGTATCTATCATCTAAAAAAGCAGCTGACTTGGTAGTGGTAGATATTTTCTCTCGGCTGTATTTTCTGTGGATGTGTCTTTTATTTGGCTATTGAAGCTCCAGAGGAACTGAACGGAATTGTGTTAGCTGGGAGAACCTCCTCTAGTTTTACAGGCAAGCATCTACATTAACAGAGCTTTACATCAAAGTGTTTTAGAGTATTACAAGACAGCGGTGGTCCTACCTAAAAGACATTAGAAATGTATTATATTCAGAATTTCTGGGAATCATATTTCTCATTTGGTAGTTATTTTGAGTGGCTCTCAACAGCCACTGTCAGTATCTGAAGGATTTATCCAAGGATGTTTAGAATGATCTGCAGCGTGGTTTATTGTGGAGTAGTAGCAATTTCTTTATTAGGAGAAAGTTGCAGAAAAATCTGTGATTTATATGTCCTTAATGCCACTTATGCTTTTAAAGTAGAATTCCTCACACATTCACACTTTCACTAGTTTTACTGGCAAGCAAATTATGTTATGTGGCTTCTGGCTATTGTATAGCATGATCTGAAATAACACCAGGCTAAAATGGCCCTGACATGAAAAAGAAATACCAGTCTTTGTCCCAGTAAGTTTAAATGTCAATGTAAAGGAGGAAAAAAAAAAGTATATATAACTATAGATACACTGAGACAGAAGATGGTGATGAAACAATATGAATCAGCCAGAAAAGCTGTAATCATGACACATGTGCCCACATAAAACATAAGAGTAGCCTTATGTGAGCATAGAACTTAATTGTAGTAATAAGGTAGTTGTGTTGGTAGCATACAGAAAATGGTACCATGGTGAAAAGCAGTCATTGCTAAAGGTGAAAGGTCTTTATTTGGAAATACAAGAAGAGCAGTGCAAGTTGGCATCATAGACTAGTGTTTATGTGTTAAATTGGAAACAATGAGTAGGTTGTAATGGTGCTGTGAAGGTTTTGAATATTAGAAATTATAGGATCATAGAATCATAGAATGACTTTGGTTGGAAAAGACCTTTAAGATCATCGAGTCAACCTTTAACCTAACCCTGCCATCCCACCACTAAACCATGTCCCTAAGCACCTCATCTATCCTTCTTTTAAATACCTCCAGGGATGAGGACTCTACCACCTCCCTGGGCAGCCCATTCCAGAGCCTGACAACCCTTTCAGTGAAGAAGTTT
>NW_009258669.1:2118577-2118819 GCF_000687185.1 Egretta garzetta
AGCTGCAGGCCCCGTGTCCACAGTTCGGGTAGCTACAGTGGGTGTTGCAGGGGTTGGAGTAGTTGCAGGGGCTGTAGCAGGAGTCGATCTTTGGATGGCATATAATTTACGTAGGAGTCTAACCCTGAGTAAAAACTGAACCATATTCAGGAGACCTAGCAATAGGACCATGCTGGTTTGAACATCCCAAGGATATTCAACATTCTCAAGAACTGTTGCAATTAGCTCAGAGAAGAGGGGGA
>NW_009258669.1:2119294-2119593 GCF_000687185.1 Egretta garzetta
AGCATAAGCCAGTATTACACAGTACAGCAGAACAGTAACTTTAATCCACTTGCGAAAAGTGATAACCAGCAGCACAGGGAGTGCACACAGCAGGTAAGGCGATATATAAAAGAACTCCATGAACAAGGACAACAACTCTGAAAGCAAATAAAACAACATTGCGCCCAGCAACTGTTAGACTAATATAATGAAGCTTACCGCAAATTCCTTTTAAAAAATGTTCAGATCTGTCATTATCTCAACCCTTCGGGCCCCACGTTGGGTGCCAAAATAGGACTGTCATGGTTTTACCCGGCTGC
>NW_009258669.1:2119610-2140132 GCF_000687185.1 Egretta garzetta
GGGCTGAGATAAAGACAGTTTAATAAGAGAAAATAATAATAATAGTAATAATGAGAATGGTAACAGAATATACAGAATATACAAAATGAATGATGCACAAAGCAATTGCTCACCACCCGCCGACCGACGCCCAGCCCGTCCCGAGCAGCGATCACTCCCCGAGCCACGATCAGTCCCCGAGCAGCGAGCAGTCTCCCTGTGACCGACCGACCAACCGACTAACCCCCCCCCGAGCATGATGTTATATGGTATGGAATAGCTCTTCGGACAGTTTGGGTTAGCTGTCCTAGCTGTGCTGTACTCCCAGCTTGTTAAGCACCTGGCCGAGCAGGAGAAGCTCAAAAAGTCCTTGAGTAGTCTGAGCACTACCTGGCAGCAGCTGAAAACATCAGTGTGTTATCAACATTCTTTTGGTACTAAATCCAAAACACAGCACTATGCTAGCTACTATGAAGAAAATTAACTCTATCCCAGCCAAAACCAGGACAGGTTTATTCCACTCATCGTCCCCATCTTCCAGCCCGGGAGGCTGGGTACCCTGGGGATAACTCATTGGCCCATTAAAGACCGAGGCAAAGAAGGCGTTGAGTATCTCTGCCTTTTCCTCATCTTTAGTGGCAATGTTCCCCCTTGCATCCACTAGAGGATGGAGGTTCTCCCTGGTTCTCTTTTTGCTGTTAACGTATTTATAAAAACTTTTCTTATTATCCCATACAGCAGTGGCCAGGTTAAATTCCAGCTGGGCTTTTGCCTTTCTAATTTCCTCTCTGCATAACCTGACAAGATCCCTGTACTCTTCTTGGGTTGCCTGCCCCTTCTTCCAGAGCTGGTAAGCTCTCCTTTTTTTCCTTAGTCTCAGTAGTAGACCTCTGTCCAGCCAGGCCGGTACTTCTACAGCTATTCTGAGCTTTAATTCCATTTATTTAAGAAAAATCTCTATGGAAACATGAACTCTGGTAGGATTTTCAGACTAGAAGATTTTTTTTGGATTTTCAGTTTTTTATAACTTCATGAATGCTTTGCTGGTCTACAAGTAATGCAACATATTGCATGATATCTTACTCTTGCCTATTCATCCACAAAACTAAGCATATGAAAGTAACAAGTGATGTTTGACACCTGTACTGGATTAAAAAAAAACACCTTGTGAAAATTGTTGGAAACATAGTCCAATATTTAATTTGCCAGAGAAAGGCAGAGCTTTTTCTTGACTTCATTACTGTGATTTATTTTTTTTCATTTTTCTCTGCCACAACCCCCCCATATTGCTGAAGAACTTTGTTTCACTATTTCAAATCTAATTTTTTATGGGAGGAGATGCACACAGGAACACTGCATATATGGCAATGTACATTGAATCAAAGCTCTGAAAATAAGTTAATTCTTTTTCATGCAAATTTGAAAAAGGGCATAAAAATTTCCTGACTGAAAAAATACAGACCTGCATATTGGAATGCAGTACTTCTGCTTGTTGTTGTCTGCTTCTAGCAATAGAGTTTTCTTCTGGAGTATTAGCTTGTTCTCTACTTGACATCTTTGCAAAAAAATTCTAAGGAGATACAACTTAGGGAAGTTGTCAACTACTGCAAATGATGTAAAAAGAAATAAAGGACATTGTAAATGTGTTGTGAGATGGGAAGGAATAATATTCATGATTAGCTTCCTGTTTCTGGCACCAGACCCTATGGAAGTAACCAAGCATATGCAACCTGAGAGTGTTTTTTAAACTGTAAGTGCAACGTTGAGCACGTGTTACTTGTTTGAGGCTAAAAATAAGAAGGACATTGTCAGGTATGATGCAACACTGAGATGTGACAACTAATAAATATTTGCATTATTTCATTGTTTGACAGGAACAAAGGGAAAATCCTGCCAGAAGAGGAAACAAGTCCATTAAAGAATATTTCTGTATGCGGTGGTGAGAAAATATCAGTGTCATTAATGGCAAAAATGGTTTTGATGAAAAAATACAGAGGGAAGATAGCAAGACTTTTTATCTTTACTCAGAACTCATTTATAACCCAAATACCTGCAACTTTATTTAAACAGGAATGAGGAATATTTGGAAATTGCTATACTGCAAAGTACATCTAGTCTGGCACAGAAGTAATTATGAAGCCATATGAATCTCAAGAACTTCATGTGGGCTGTGGGCATGTGTCTCTGAAGACTTTTGTCTGTGCTTATGTCAGAGCTGGGAAAGGGAGCTTGAAATACAGGCTCAATGACAATTTACATCCTTCTGTAAAAAGCCAAAATTCCACCTAAATGAATTTCATTGCTGCTGGTGTTAGTGGAGCAGATTAAGGCTCAAGCTACTCCTTCCTGGGAATGATGGCTCTCATTCTATCAAGTAGGGATCAATAGTGCACTGACTAACCTGTAACTGCGGTGTGCATGTGTGGTACTGTGTTTGTGGTTTCTGTGTTAAATGCATTTGGAGGAGGATAAATTTTTCAGTAACGATACATTTTTCTCTGCTCATACATTTTGGTGCTCTCAGAATGTTTTGTGTTGTATAAAATCTGAACACACCTTACTTCACATCTGACATCACCTTACTGCAATGAAAACACAAGTTTACTTTTGTGGTATATATTTTAAATGCCAGCTTCCTCTAATTTGTCTCTTCCTTCCATCCACTGGTTTTAGAATAACCTTCAGTGACTTCCTCTGTAGTGGATTTCAAAGCTAGAAGTAGTGATTGAGAGTCATTCTTGCTGTGACATCTTTGTCCTTTCAGTTTGTCACTCTTCACAAAAAAAGCTTTTCACAATATTACTTTCAAACACATAGACTGGTAAGCTTTGAGGAGAAGAACTTTCAGAGCTTATCACATCTTTAGGCTTTCATGATTCCACTAGGAGATATTTTCTTACAATTAAATCCTTGACATCTGATGCTCTCTAGTTATACCAGTTAGCTTATTTCCAAGACTTTCCTGTATGTTGAATCTTGGCACCTTTAGTTGTATTGCAGAACATTGTTTCATGTAAGCTTGGTGATGCATGTCCTAGTCCAGGCATCTGGATCCAGTCTGGGAGAGATATTGGCAGAAATCTTGAACTGTAATCTGTATTGTGAATTTTACATAATTTGACGCTTGAATTAAGTAAATGAGCTGGAAGAAGTGCTGTCCTTCCCACTGCTGTCATCATTTTATAGGAAAATGACCTGAAATGCATCAGAGGTGGGTTTCTAGACAGTCAGCACAATGGGAAATACTCTTATTCCCTCAGGAGTTGCACACATTTACAGACTTCAGAAAGCAATGAAGCCAGTTCATATATATCAGTATTCTTATTTGAAGGGTCTTTCAAAATAAAATTCTGAAGAAGACAGCTGTAGACATCTGCTATGATTGCAGCAGTGGTGACACAGCTTGTGTTCACTATGATCTACTTGTTTTCAACTTTAAGCAAAAGGACATATTGGCAATTTGGTTTTCTTTAATAGGCAGACAATGTAAAACACAAAGTTGGAGTTCTGTATTGTGGTAGAAATGCTCAATGTCACCAGAACTATTGACTTTTCCCACCTGGCTTGCAGGCATTTGGAGAGAAATAACATATGTGCTGCATTGTAAAATGTGGGCTTAATGAACACACAGGCGTTATATTATAGCAAATGTAACAATAGACGTGATGGCAAGCTACTTAAGAACTTGTCACAATGTTTTGTTAGTAACCAATTTGCCTTTGGCAATATTATGAGGAAGAATGTAGACATTTAATTTCCAGTCCAGAATAAATAGAAAACGTTCCTCATGTACACTTGTGTTTATTTTAAATAGCTATGTCAATATTTTTGTTTAAAGAAAATGGTGATTTCCCCCACCCCCACCTCCACCCCCCATGGATTTTACTAAAAAATTCAGTGACTGTTCTTTAGTTGACTTTGATTTAACTTTTCTGCTACTTTCTGGAGACTTACTGAAGCATTTCTTTCAGATCTCAACTGCACAGTTATTGCAGAAATGTTCTGCACAAAATATGAAAAAAAAAGAAAAAGAAAGAAAGAATAAAAAAAGAAATCTTCCATTAAAGTGCAAATGAAATTAGTTAAAGACCTCATATAACCTTGAAGTTCTGTGGAATTAAGCTTTAATCCCACAAAGTCTTAAGAACATGAATAATATCACTGGTCATCCAAATTATTGCAGGTTTGATTGTTTGTCAGGGAATTTCATGGAGAATAAAACCGATGTATTCTGCTTTTGCTGGTGAAACTCAAAGGAGGTGTTCAGGATAGGCCACTGTGCCAGTAGCCAGAAGATGATTTTTCCCTCTTTAGATTTGGACTTGGTTTAGAATCTGGAAAATGCAGGTTGCTTAAACAGTAAAGTAAAACAACATTTCAAGTAGCCTTTTTTTTTTCCCTGGCAACAATTTTGTGTTGTCCTAAGCAAGAATATTTGTGGCACCCCTTTCTGTAGAAATGTTTCAGAATGTCGTTATCATTAGTCCACTAGAATCCCCTTTTTATAGATCCTGAGAGAAAGGTTCAATGCAGCTTGTGTCAAGGGAATGTATGATGTTCTGAAGCTTCTTCTTAGTGGTCATTGTGTGAGCTATAAAAAGCCCTGAGAACTGGTATGTAACAATTCACAACCTCTGCCTCCACTTTGGTATGCTACGTAAACTAACTATGTAATGGCAAACTAATGCATGCCCAATGAGACAGAGATCACCCTTTGCTGATGCAGTGGGAATGATGTGAAACCATTTACAGAAGTGATGGAACACTGTTAGTATCTTCCTGATCTAAAGGTGAAGACCTTGCCTCTGCTGCAGCATATGTAGAAGTAGAGTCACATGTCTTTCTCAAAGCCAGTCTTTAGCCCATGTGTGGCTGGGCCAACAGGCTTCCTTACTGTACCTTCTTTGGAGTGTTATTTCCCTGCTTAAGAAGAGCAAAGATAAAATGCTTTATGCAATTCTTCTTAAACATTGTGTTAGCCATGAGAAGAGCTTGCATTCTGTCTAGGGCCATTCAGGTCAGCAGGAAATGTAAGGTCCATGCAAAAACTGATTGAGTGGGGCTGGCATCAAAATTTGGACAATTGCAATATGCATTGCTCCAACAAAATCTATAAGCCTATTTCCTGATCTGCCTAGGCTGTCTATAAGCAGTTAAACAGTTCTTCTCATGAATTACGGCAATTCTTAGTTCCAAGCATATTTTTGGTATACCATTAAACCACACTTTTTATAACAGTGGTATAACACAATATGTATCATCCATAGCAATAGAGCTAAAAAACCCCACAGTATTTCTAAATTAAATTGACATTTTGAAAGGTTAACAAAAAGAGCTGCTTTGCTGTCTGTAATCAATAAAAAAAGGATTTCAAGTAATTAAAATCTCTGATGTGGACATTCCTTATTTGGTGCTTGTCAGAAAGAACAAAACACAGTAGCCATAGATAGGAGATAAATATAGATAAAACAAGCATTGCTTCTGGGAGTTCTTACCTATGACATGAATTATTAGTGTGCAAGTCTTTCCTGGTTCAGTTTGTAAATGGATTAAGAACATAGTAAGCATTACTGTGAATTTGCAAGTGGTTAAAGGAAGAGAAAAAACTGAGATACACAATGATATTTTCACATGAACAGTATCTGAGAAATAACTGTTAAATAATGCTATCCTCATATGTAGACGTGTCTGTTAAGATTCAGTTGTTTTAAAATAGATTTAAAATATGCATAGATTCCTGTTATTTATGCTTAAATAATTAGATGAAGTTTTTCGCTCTTCTTAAATCTCCTCATTGTAAAATAGAAGAAAAAAAAAGAGCATTTGAACTCAGCCCCCAGTTCTTTTATGAATTTGCTGTTAAGTTATGCTTTCTTGTAGGCACTGTTGATTACTGATGAATGCTGATAAATGTTTTGCTATTCATGACCAAACCATGATAGGACAGCAACATGAGTTCAGTTCTTTCTATAAAAAATATGTTCTATGATTAGTGTGAGAGAGGAGCCTTATTAAGAAGGTTAAGGACTCTCTCTGATGTGACTCTAGGAGAAGGACCAAAGAAGGCTGTTGGCTCAAGAGTCTGTGATCCGTCATTTATCTTACTTTTGCATTGCTTTCGTTTCCTGATTATATGCATGCAAATGTTATAGAGGACACTCTTCTTCAGGCTAAACAACCCCAGTTCCCTCAGCCACTCCTCAGAAGACTTGTGCTCCAGATCCCTCAACAGCTTCATTACCCTTCTGTGGACACACCCTGGTGCCTCAATGTCCCTCTTGTAGTGAGGCGCCTAAAACTGAACACAGTATTCGGGTGCAGCCTCACCAGTGCTGAGTAAAGGGCCATGATCACTTCCCTACTCCTGCTGACCACACTATACCTGATACAAGCCAGGATGCTATTGGCCTCCTTGGCCACCTGTGCACACCACTGGCTCGTATGTAGTTGGCTGTTGATGAGTATCCCTAATTCCCTCTCCACCAAGCAGCTTTCCAGCCACTCTTCCCCAAGCCTGAGGCATTGCATTGTGTAGTTGTAACCCAAATGAAGGACCCAGCATTTGGCCTTGTTGAACCTCATACAATTGGCCACAGCTCATCGATCCAGCCTGTCCAGGTCCCTCTGTAGAGTCTCCCCACCCACAAGCAGATCAACACTCTCACCCAGCTTAGTGTCATCTGCATACTTGCTGAGGCTGCACTCGATCCCTTCATCCAGATTATTGATAATTATATTAAACAAGACTGGCCCCAGAACTGAGTCCCTGGGGTATACCACTTCTGACCAGTCTTCAACTCAACTTAACTCCATTCACCACCACTCTCTGGGCCCATCCAGTCAGGTTTTTAACCAGCAAAGAGCATGCGTGTCCAGGCCGTGGGCAGCCAGTTTCTTAAGCAGAATGCTGTGGGAAACAATGTCCCATGCTTTACTAATGTCCAGGTACACTACACCTACAGCCTTTCCCTAGCCCACTAAGAGGGTCACCTCATCATAGAAGGAGATCAGGGTAATGAAGCAGGACCTGCTTTTTATAAACCCATGCTAACTGGGCCTGATCTTCTGATTGTTCTGGATGTGTTGTTCAATGGCACTCAAGATGATCTGCTCCATGACCTTCCCCAGCATCGAGGTCAGACTGACAGGCCTATAGTTTCCTGGATCCTCCCTCTGGCCCTTGAAAATGGGCATCACATTTGCCAACCACCAGTCACGTGGAACTTCCCCAGTCATCCAGGACTGCTGATAGATGATTGAAAGGGGCTTGGTGAGCACCTCCCCCGGCTCCCTCAGTACCCTTGGGTGGACCCTTCTGGCCCCATGGGCTTGTGCATGTCTAATTGGCCGAGCAGGTCACTACCCATTTCCTTTTGGATCATGTGAGCTTTGTTCTGCTCCTGTCCCTGTCTCCTGGCTCAGGGGACTGGGTACCCAGAGACCAGCTGGCCTTACTATTAAAGACTGAGGCAAAGGTGGCATTAAGCACCTCAGCCTTATCTGCATACTTTGTCACTGTGGTTCCCCCTGCATCCAGTAAAGGATGGGCATTCTCCTTGGCTCTCCTTTTGTTCTTAAAATATTTATAGAAACATCTTTATTATCCTTCACAGAGTGGGCCAATTTAAATTCTAGCTGGACTTTAGCTCTTCTGATTTCCTCTCCACATGACCTCACAACAGTCTTGTAACTCCTGCTGAGATGCCTGCCCCCTTCTTTGAAATCTCATTGACTTTCCTCTTTCTTCTGAGACCCAGCCAAAGCTCTCTGTTCAGCCAGGCTGATTTTCTTCCCCGCCAGCTCATCTTTTGGCTCATGCAGATGGCCTTCTCTTGCATATCCGGGATTTCCTTCTTGAAGAGTGTGCGGCCTTCTTGGGCTCCTTTGCCCTTCAGGACTGCCTCCCAAGCAACTCTGTCAAACAGCCTTCTGAACAGTCCAAAGTCTGCCCTCCAGAAGTCCAAGGAGGCAGTTCTGCTGACCCGCCTCCTTACTTCTCCAAGAATCAAGAATTCTATCATTTCATGATCACTGTGCCCCACGCACCCTCCAACCATGACATCACCCACAAGGCCTTCTCTGTTGACCAATAAGAGGTCCAGCGGGACACCTTCCCTAGTTGGCTCATTCACCAGGTGTGTCAGGAAGTTGTCTTCCACACACTGCAGGAACCTCCTAGACTGTTTCCTTTCTGCTGTATTGTCCTTCCAGCAGACAGCTGGTAAATTGAAGTCCCCCAGAAGCACAAGGGCTAGCAATCATGAGACATCTCCCAGCTGCTTGCAGAATATTTCATCTCTCTTCTTCCTGGTTGGCGGTCTATAACAGACTCCCACCATGATATCTGCCTTGTTGGCCTTTCCCCTGATTTTTACCCATAAACACTCAACCCTGTCATCACCATCATTGAGCTCAAGGCAATCAAAACAATCCCTAACATACAGGGCTACTGCACCGCCTCTCCTTCCTTGCCCATCCTGCCTGAAGAGTTTATAGCCATCCATGGCAGCAGTCCAGTTATGTGAGTTGTCCCACCATGTTTCTGTGATGGCAATTCTATCATAGTTTTCCTAGCTGCATGATGGCTTCTAATTCCTCCTGTTCAATGCTCATGCTGCAAGCATTGGTATAAATGCACTGCAGTTGGGCTGATAATCGTGCTGCTCTTCTGAGGGGAGAAGTCTTAATTCCTAAGTGACGAATTGCAGTTGTTACTAACCTGTCAATAACCTTTGCATCTTTGCTGCCCCTTGGATTACTATCCGCCGCTTCCTCTGAGGTGACAGACCAAAGAAACTCACTGGCACACTGTCTCTCACCCATTGGCGTGCCATCCGCAGGCTTATTTCTAGCGAGCCTAGTTTCATTCCCCTTACCCTTCAGATCTAGTTTAAAGCTCATTCAGTGAGCCCTGCTAACTTCTTTGCAAGCATCCTTTTGCCTCTTGGAGACAGGTGTATCCCATCATTTGCCAGCAGGCCTGGTGTTGTGTAGGCCAACCCCTGGCCAAAATCCCCAAAATTCTGCTCCTTACACCAGGCTCAGTGCCAGGTATTTATTTCCTGGCTCTTCCTGTTCCTTCCCTCATCATCCCCAGTAATAGGTATGATAGGGGAGAACACTACTTGTGCACCTGATCCCTTCTTTATTTGTCCCAAGGCCCTGAAGTCCTTCTTAATTGCCCTCAGACTTCTTGTTGAGATTTCATCACTGCCTACTTGGACAGTCAATAATGGATAATAATCCATGGGCCTTGCCAGTGCTGGAAGTTTCCTTTCCACATCTTTAACCTGGGCCCCAGGTAGGCAGCTGACTTCTCTATGAAATGGGTCCAGTTTGCATATTGGGCCTTCTGTTCTCTTCAGAAGGGAGTCCTCTATTACAATGACCCATCTTTTCTTCTTTACAGCAGCTGTTTTGATGCAGGGCTTAAGTTGTCTTAAACATGGGAACGTTTCCAAGTTGTGAGAACCATCATCCTCACTGAGGTTCAGTTCCACTTGCAGAGCTTTGTATCTATTATGCAAGGGAACCTGGGAGGCTGAGGTTGTCACAGGGGAGACACACCTGCTGCGCTGGGCAGGAACTTGCTGCCATTTCCCCTCTTCCAATAAATTTCTCTCTTCAGCTGGGTGGAGAGAGGACAGGGAATCCTCCATTGCATGAGGCATGCCTGCCTGTTGGGTATGAGACAGGGAGACTAGGGTGTTGTTCCAGTAGTCGACCTCCCTCTCACAGTCCCTGATAGTCCTCGACCCGCTCACCTCCTCCCGGAGCTCTGTCCCCAAGCAGAGGAGCTGCTCCACCTGGGCACACCCCCCACAGATGAACTCACTGCTGGTGTCCAAAACCAGTGTGAGAGGGGGGCACACCCTGCAGCCTGATATCTGGTTGGCAGCCTGCACCCACTGGAGCTCTGTCTGGGAGGCTGCATCAGTTGTAGCTGGTGCAGAGCTTGGAGAGGCCTTGGTTTTCTGTCAGATGGACGCCATGGTACTCCTGACTGAGCTCCAGTGCCCTGCCTGCGTGAGCTGCCCACACAAACTGCCACGCCGTGCCCTGGCTGATGTGCCATGCCCTCTTTGCCCACCTTGTTTGCCAGCGCTCCTGGTCGCGGGTGCTCCCTAAGGGTCCCTTTTATGGGAGTGGGGGAGTGCTGCTGTGAGGGCTGCCCCTGCCCACGCCTCGTCAGCAGCCCTCTGTCACTTTGCCTTCCCCCAGTGGTGCCTTGGCTATTCCCCAGCTCAGTAAAGCTCTGGAAAAAACCCTTTTTTCCATGGCCCATTTGCTCTTTTCTCTAGTATACTTGTGCCAGTGGAACACTGAATACCACAGAGACATCTGAATATCTCCCATAAAAAAGAACAGTTTAATTCCTCAGATTTGTATTATCTCATCAGCAGTTAAAAGGAAAGTAAATGTCTTTGATGGAAAGGTCAAAAGTTTGTCTGAAAAATGTGGGGTAGCAGCGGCATCATATTATCTTTGCTACATGACTCACTCCACCTTTTTTTTTTGCTCAGAAACTACCTGTTGAGTTTGGGGTCTGCATTACATTTAAAAAAAATAAAGCTAGAGAGCCTCTAAGTAAGGTTCCTTGAGTTTGTCAGGCTGTATGTTCTTCTTTACGCTGCATTTTACATCATTCTGACTCAAAAATTGTTCGGCTTTCAGCAGTACTCACTCAGAAAGTTTTTGAACACTAAGCCGTGAAATAAGGCACATAGACTTCTGTCTGCTAATAATTATTTTTGTAATACAATGTTAAAATACAATTCAATTAAACTTGTGCA
Source organism: Egretta garzetta (assembly GCF_000687185.1). Classification (NCBI taxonomy): domain Eukaryota; kingdom Metazoa; phylum Chordata; class Aves; order Pelecaniformes; family Ardeidae; genus Egretta; species Egretta garzetta. The sequence goes on from NW_009258669.1 coordinate 2,130,383, forward strand.
CAACTGGCCTCTGAGCTTAGCCCAGCTGGTACATAACATCCAATGTGTATGTTGTCAAAACTCTCCAAGCTTTCAGTGCAGAGCGACCGTGTGCAAATGACCAGGTATGGTTCCTGGATTACATTAACTCCTGAAGAGTAGCCTGAACTACCTGGGAGAATTCTGACTAGTAAATCTAAATGCATGGCATTCTAACAGTTTAAAAATATTGGCCGAATATTTCCAATAACTGCAAATGTTCTCTGCCACTGTTCAATTTGTGAGGATTGATGTCACTGTAGTGAAGAGACTGGAAAGCAGTTCTGATCTACCATAAGAATCTCTGAAATGTCAAAAACCACTGAAGGTAAAGAGTGAGAATATCCACCGATGTTAAACTGAAACACAGCGATGGAAGAAGTGTTTAGACAAATGAAGTTGTTTCAGTTTTGATTACTCTTCAACCTACATGTTAAAAGTAGATAAAACTGGTGGGCTGGGTTTTTTGTTACTCTTATTTTGAGACAAAGAGGCATAAAACCTGGTGAGTACCCGTTAAATGTTTCCATTTCAACACATATGTATTTTGCAACAGAAGCCAAATCTATAATTAAAAAAATCTCAACCAGCACACAAGGCCTCAGAGGGAAAGATGAAAGTGGAATATAATGTCATTCACTAAACAGTTTAACAACACGCAGAAGAGTATCATCATTCAGTACTGACTGTATTAATAGGGTACAATGCATGCTGCTGCGTGATGTTTATGTGGAGAGATTGTCAAAGCATTACCACTTTAATACACTAGCATCTGATCTAAGTTTCTCAAAATCTCTGTTAAATAAGAAAACAGTCACTCTAAGCCTAAAACATGAGCAAAAACAACCTTTCCAGGATGACAGAGGATGCCAGTGGGCCCTAGAATCTCTCTTTATTTAAAACAACAAGCTGTGCAGCATCTGCTCATCCTCAGGCAAAAGAAAGCCCCCAACATATAATGGAGGAAGAAAACTTTATAGGGAGCAACAAAACTGAAAAGCAGTGTGTCACTGAACTGCCAGCCAGCACAAGAAATTAAGGGGACAAGCCACGTGTAGATTTGTTTTACTGTCCCTGCTGCAGTGTTTCACTCTAACTGAAGCCTATGAAATGGTACGTTAGCCTACCTCTAAAAAATAAGACTGAGAGAGAAACATCTCAGTAATCAGTGTTGTAAGTGACAAAAGCCCCTTCAGCTTAGCAATATTTTGCAAACAGAAAAAAGAAGACGCTGGTGATAAGTCCTAAATGGTACTTCAGAAACAACTGACAACACATGCTCTCAGTATAACATCCCTATCAGCACGTTTCAAAGCTTTTAGTGGAATTGTTTCATCCAGGGCTAAATCTTTGCATTGCTATGCTTTGCAAGATACTGCTACATACCAATTGCTGTCTCACCAGTAATTTCAACATGACGAAAATTAGTCCGGGCTAGGTTCAATGAATCACGTACACACGTGTAGGTTCCATGACACTTAACTTTCAAGTCCTCTGGCCCAAAGTGAAATCCATAACATTGTATTAAGTTTTCTGCACCCTTTTTACAGTGCATAGGGTGAGTCAGGTGCCTCAAAATTAAATCCAAAATGGCAAACACTCCAACTAGGGAGCCAAAGTAATTGAGTCAATATATTGAACATAAATGTGTCTAAACAACAGTCACACAGGAAAATATGGAGGCCAAAGTTTCCTAAGTCTCAATTTTTCTATACTTTATGACTTCAGAGCTGTCTTCATCCACTATAAGCAAGACTTTTTAAAAGGACGTGCCCAACCCTTTTCATTTAAAGAACTTTAAAAATCCTGGAGATACTGACATGCTTTCAAATAATTTAGTAGTTGGGACACTTACCTGGGACTTCAAATATCAAAGTCTGATTTTCTCAGCAGAAGAGTGAAATAGACCAAAGCTGTCTGCTTATATGAATGACCAAACTATGGAGATTGTATAAAAGGAGGCACCAACACTATCAGCTACCCTCCTGGTCATCTCTTAAAAGACAGGGATGGCCATAAGCATAATGTCTGAGGAGCTGAATTTTGGCGGAATATGCATGCATGACTGGTACTCTTCAGGTACTCAAGTGGAGAAATACCTGGTCTCTGAATATCAGTCAAGCTCACAAAAAAAAATAGACTGTCAGTTTCTTACCACAGTCTAAAGTGGAACATGTTCAAAATGCTGTCAAAGTGTAAGGTAGGCATAGACTTCTGTAACTTGTGGTCTGGGTGGCAACTAAATATCGATTTCATTTTGTACACAAGACCTAATACCTGTTGAAATCCCACATTAGATGCTTCATTCAAACAAAAAGCAAGAAATTAGGTTAGACAACTGAAACAATTGAAATAATAGCTTATGCTTAATCCTGGAGATACCTCAGCTCAGTTTGCATTTCCATTTCTGACCTACTTACAGTTGCAGTCTCACACTGAATCAACCCAAACTCCCTGATCCAGACACTAGTTACCTAAGTCTTTTGAGTAGGATGCTATGAGCATGCCGTAAGACAATGACTCATTCAGGAGTGGTACATGCTTCAAATATATTTTATATTCAGTCAGAGAAGAAGGTAATCAGTCCCTCTTTTTATACATCCTTCGAAGAGCTGCAGTACTTCTGAAGAAGCTATAGACCAAAATGTTTAATCCCACACTTGCCACTCTCTAGGAGAATGCTCTTTGCTAGATGGGGGCATTCTCCAATGAAATTAAAAGCCCAAAGCAACAAAGATTTCTGGTAAAATTTTGTTTTAAGGAATGTGTGTAAATGATTATAATTTTCTCCCATCTTTTCTTTGATACTATGAAAATTTGACACCTTTGTGGCATCTATAAATATGTAAATACATTGCAGACTGCAACTGGAAATGATCAGTCATGAGCATAAAATTTATTTTTTACTTATATTAATATATTTATCCACTTCAGCACTCACTTTCTGCCTTTAATTTTCTGTTCATTTAAATGTAGAAGTATGTACTAATTCTTTACTTTTCAGTTGTTATTTTTTTCAGCTGTGATTCTCAAATTCCTATATTTAGGTCCAATTATTTATTTGTAATTGAGAAAATATTGCTGTTGAAAAATTAGGGTATGGTAGGAGAGAGAGAGCAGCTTATTCAGAGCAGAACAAACCTCAGACTTCACTGTAAATGCTCTACAAAAGTTAAAAACAGCCAATAAGCACGGGAGGTGAAATTACGTTAATGGATTGACATTATTAAAATCAAAGCCTTAAACAATTGTTAAGAATATCTATTTAAAATGAAGCCTTCAAGCTATATAACAAAACAGAATTAAAAACCAAAATCAAGACATTGTCTGCTATGTGAAATTGTTGTGCGTCTAGTAACCATGAAGTCAGCAAGTGCCTCATCTTGGAATGTGTTCAATGCAGATTGGAAATGATGGGAACTCTCTTCCTGTTGTTTTTCCAAACCGTGCTATAGACTGCTTGTCTAGAGGAGAATAACAATAGGTAATTAGTTTGAATTCAATCTTACTGGGCAAATCATTCCACTTTCCACAAGCCTTTTCGTTAGATGCAACTAATGGCATTATGTCTGCATTATCTATGACGTGTGGATTTGGATGAGTCAAGCTAAATTATCATGGAGAAAGTAAGAGCATTTTTGAAGTGTAAAATTTGAAAGAATCCATTAGGAAACACCCAGCATCATCTGAAAGGGCAATCTGACATAAACATACTTCATCAGTTGCAAGAGCAATTTGACGTGTGGCAAAACACCAGCTGTATTGCCAACAAGGCACAGGTTATACCACATGAGCAGGTGAAAATGTGATTGAGAGGAGACTGATATTCACTCTGTAATCACCCAGCATAACTCATTGCAACTCTCTCACACACAGTAAAAACCAGCTAGAAATATGTTTGGGTAAATTCAGAATAATTTCCACTAAAACTGAGAAATGTCCATTATTGCTTGAACTTGTATTTCAAAACTGTTTTAGAAAACACAGTCACAAAAGCCCCATGTTAATGTTACAGAAGTGGTTAGCAAAATGCGGAGAAAAGCTGAATGCCAGAATGGAACAGAATGTACTTGCATGAAAGAGGTCCCATTTATCAAAAGGGGCATTGTTATCTGCATAAATTTTTTCCTTTCTTTCTTTTGACTCCCCTCAATCAGGCCTCAAATTTAAGTCTTCACGTGAAAGTAAATCAATAGTTTAAAAATTAATAAAACATGTATTTTCCAGAAAGATAATAATCGTGGTGACTGCAGAGCGGTACACAGAACATCTTCAACACCCTTCAGGTAAAAGGGGTTTTTATAATTCTCTTTTCTCTGGAACTTATAATGTTTTTCTGTTATACAGAAGACCCAGATTCTTTCTCAGCAGAATTTGAATGACAATTTGAACTCTGGTACGATATCTCCCAAGTTTCATCACTGTTTTCCACATATAAAGAGTGACAGTGCTACTATCTTTGCAGATAGCTTCGAGTTTCTGTCTTAAAAATATCTCAAAAAATAGGCAATTATTTTATTACTGAAAAAATCAGAGATAATTCAATATTGGGTTAACTGGAAAACAGTAGGTGACAGCTTACAGTTCTGTCACTCAACCAAGAAATATAAATTACTCACATAATTTTATCTGGCAAATCTTAGTTTACGAGCAGGGTGTAAGACAGCATATGAGCAAGTATGCATGTGTCTTGGGAGCATTAGGAGAGAGAAGGGGAGGAAAAGACCACTGCCACTGCATAGTCTCCATTCTAAGGAGAAGGAATGAGGACTCTGTGTGAAAACAGCTAAGAGCTGCTGGAGAGATTAGATGAAAATCAGATGATTTAATCGGAACAAGAAGCTAAGATGTTTATTTCAGCCTGGGAACAAAATGTATTACTTCACTTTGTCTTAATGAATTTCTGTTTAGAAAACAGAAAACAAGCTTGTAGTGCTTTATAGGAAGTTTCAAATAGTCTCTTGGAGAGATCCATGAGCATCTCCTCTTGTTAAACAAGACATCAACTCCACCCCTAAAAATGGCAGCTTGAAACAGAGGACCCCTAGAAATTTACAGATGCAATTACAAATGAAGCAAGATCATAACGGCTGAATGTGGCAAAAATATTATGCACAAACTCACATTAAGGCAAATATTTCAAATGTTACCTTGGCTCTTGCATAAGCTCCTGTTTCTGTGTGACTTGAAATATCTAATCGTAACTATGTCCTTTTGTTTCGATATGGATGATTCACTCCAGATTTCATCCAGAAGACTGCTTATTTAATCCATCTATCATTGTATTCCAGCCTATCTCGGTCTTCACTAGGACACTGTATGAAGAAGAACCCCTCTTTCTGGTTAATTCTGCCCATCTGGAGCTCTTACCATCTGCAGATACAGGGCCCATGAAAAGTGGCATGCAAAGGTATGCATTGCAATATATTAGCTAGTCCACACTTCCTCCTCATGTGCAAATTCTGAGTGCACACTCATTTGGAGAAAAAGGAATTTATAACATTTTCTAAACAGAAAAATCAACTTCATAGAAAGATACTAACATTGAATATGGCGCAACAAATACCCTTGCTGTAAAGTGTAAATGAGTGCAAACAACCTTAGGTAACACAGCTTAGCATCCACCAAAACCAGAAAAATATACACACTCTGAATTGGTTATATTTTGAAATGCACTCTGCTAAAATAAAATTAAAGGGAGAGTATTGGAGTAATGTGTCTTAAAAAATTGCATAGAAAAAAACAAATAGCAAAATCCAAAAAAATACCAACCCTACAAAAAACATCCTATAAAGCTTCTTTATTACAAGCTTAATACTTTGGAAGACATCCACTGGACAAATTAGAGGAAAGCAAATTGGTTTTAATAACACAATAGGAGAGAAAGAATACTAAGATACAATTCCATGTAATTCCTCAGCTGCATATTCCCATCTCCCTTCTGCCTGCACTAGTATTTATGAACCCAGGTAATGAAACATACACATAAGTTTATTAACTGTCAGGTTATTTCTCAAGGATCTGAGCCAATTTATCATCTGGCCTTATCAACACAAAAGCCAGTACAAGGGAGGGGCAATTAACTTGTGTCAGATTTAACAGGAATATTAGATGGATGTCAGTGACAATATCTCCAGTCTTTAGGATTTGATCCAGTGAAAATGAAACCAGCTTCAGATCTTGGAAAGCTGTGGCAAAAGTCTGAAAATTACCAAATCTGTGAAACTTTTGCATGCAGTTTGTAAATTTTATAAAATTAACTAGCTCGGAATTCTCTGTATTTTTTCTCTGCCACTGTGTAGTCTGCATTTTGTCATCAGCTGAGGTTTCCACCAGGAGTCCTATAGTGGAACGTGGAGTATGTCCAGGCTTTTCAAATCACTGGGGCTGATAATAAATGCTGACTTCTTTTGAAATTAAATTATGACTTACAATCTAATATTGTTTAGCAAAGATTAAACTTTGTCAGCCTTTTGCAAACAACTCAGGCACTGTCATGTATAAAATTTACTTTCTTCAGTCCATCCAAATCAGAATGTTTTCCCCCACACATTGTTACTGATGTTTATAAATAATCATGGTATTAATTTTGGTTACGGAAGAAAGTCTATTTCAGGTAATATGTCTGCAGCAGATATCTACAAAAAATTAAACTATTATCTATGTTAAATGAAAAACTAAATCCTGTCAATATCAGTTTGACAAAGGCAAGACAGAGTTGAGAGCTATTAGTGAATTCCAACTGACAAGCAATATTCATATTTGTTCATAACAGAAACCAAAAACTAGAGTAGTGCACCAAAATATAGAAATACAGTTGCTGATGTATTACTTGGGGTTTTTGTCTTCTATGAAGAATTCCCTCTCACTGTTTTATCAACATAAATACAGAATACATTTACTGAAACTGGATTTTGAGCAAATTAGCAGTTATAAACTGTAACTGAGAATAGAATGCTCATCCATTTTCCAGTGACCATTTCAGTATGGCCACTTTTAAATTTGATTTTTATTTGATATTTACAACATTCTTTTCTTAAATACCTGATTTCCACTTCTATGTTGGGTCCCCATGTAGCAAAACTACTGTGAATTGTTTGATCCAGTGCCTGTATATTTAATTGGACTTCTATGTCCTTCTTCTGTGTTCATCTCCAAAATTTAAGAAACACAAATGTGGTCTAAGCGTCTAGCTGGAAGTTCCTGGCCTGATTTAACCACCAGATCAGCAGTGCCTGAAATCAAAATAAAGTCCCCTGTGTGCAGAAGCCAGTGTAGCAGTGCATAGCATAGACCCTGTGTATCACATCAGCTAAAGATTGTTATGTTTTAATCTAAACCAAGTTTTAAAATGCCCTAAAACTACAATAAAGAATTCCTTGCACTTCCTTAACTTCCACATATAGGTATGAAATTTTCAGTTTTACTTGACTTAATCCAAGAAGTTGAAGCGTTCAATCATATATGTTCTCGAGGTCTATTTACTCTAGGGAAACACAGCCACTGAAATTTAATGGCAGTGATCCAAACCATGATGAACTGAGGCAATTTCGTTTTTGTTGACCATTGCTCCAGGTCATTGTAATTTAATGAGTAGTAATCCTATTTAAAATATGTTACAGGCAGCAAGGTGCCTGCTGGGAGAAAGCTGCTACGCATGAACAGATCAATATGCACTGTGTGCATTCAACCATTCAATAATTGATTCACCCTTGTTATGAGAAAATAAATGCTAAAGTCCTAAAAGTTAATTTCTATAGAAAGCTTTTACAAGGCTATCAAATTATTAAAAGTTTTTATGGGTTCTCCTTTTTGTTGCTTTTGTTTTTGAATTTTTGTGCAGTACAAGCTATATCTCACAGCAACATTCAGTTAGTACTAGCTACTTGACTCTCAGTTTGATCCTAGGCTTAAAGAAGGAAGTTGTGAATGAAAGACCACTATTATTCTGAGTGAGGAAACTTGGGGATGAAAAAAATAAACATTTTCCTGTTTAAAGAATTTTACTACTTATTCCCCAAACTACCTTGCCAGCGTTTTTTTGTTATGTTTTTTCTTTTAATAAAAGATTTTCCTTTAAGTCAGTTCTTTTAGCATGTGATACTTAAAAAGAAGCTATTATATTTTTAAAGTTAACATCAGAGACTCATCCATCACCCTTCATAAGGTCCTGGTTCTTTCTTGCCTTTTATTGAGTGTCAAGCTTTTTATGTTAGCTAACATATTGAGGGAAGATGCTACTTAATCCTTACAGCAAAACAAGTGCTTACAAATGCATGCTACAAAAAGTACTATTTAAATTTTTGGACCTTTAAAAAAAAAAGTTATAAAACATGTACACTGGAAGAGTATCTGTCCAGTGTGTTTGGAGGCTTTGGCTAAGCCTACAACTAGACTGTTACTGAGGCTGGATCTGAGGATAAATTTGCTATCTTCATTCACCACTTCCTTGTTGCAGCATTCTCCTGGCTTCCTCCCAGGCTGGGGGAAGATCGAGAGCAGCCCTACCAAGAGGGACTTGGGGGTGCTGGTGGATGAAAAGCTGGACACGAGCCGGCAATGTGCGCTGGCAGCCCAGAAGGCCAACTGTACTCTGGGCTGCATCGGGACAAGCGTAGCCAGCAGGTCGAGGGAGGTGATTCTGCCCCTCTACTCCGCTCTGGTGAGACCTCACCTGGAGTACTGCATCCAGCTCTGGAGCCCTCAGGACAAGAAGCACATGGACCTGTTGGAGCGGGTCCAGAGGAGGGCTACAAAAATGATCTGAGGGCTGGAACACCTTTCCTATGAGGACAGGCTGAGAGAGTTGGGGTTGTTCAGCCTGGAAAACAGAAGGCTTCAGGGAGACCTGATTGCAGGCTTTCAGTACCTAAAGGGGGCCTGTAGGAAAGACGGAGAAAATCTTTTTAGTAGGGCCAGCTGTGACAGGAGAAGGGGTAATGGTTTTAAACTGAAGCAGGGTAGATTTAGACTAGATATAAGGAAGACATTCTTTACAATGAGGGTAGTGAAACACTGGAACGGGTTACTGGGTAGTGGATGCCCCATCCCTGGAAACATTCAAGGCCATGTTGGATGGGGCTCACTGCAGGGGGGTGGACTAGATGATCTCTAAAGGTCTATTCCAACCAAAAGCATTCTATGATTCTGTGATACATGGCTTTCTGACAATGTTTTGCAATGACCTTCATTTATGCAACAAATATGGACTGGGTCCCGCTTTTACCAGTGCAGGCATAGCTGCTACAGGTACAGACAGGATATTTTAGTCAATACAAATGCAATCTTTAGCTGAAGTTCACAGTAAACGCTTAAAGTTCAAAAGTGTTCACACTTTGAATACCTAAATCGAGGTCTTGAGAGCACCATGGGTTTCACAGGTCACAGCCAAAGATCAGCATTTCAGATGTAGCATTACTCTATCTGCAATGCCCAGATCTAGCCTCTCACGTGTTACTTGTTTAGGTTTTAATGGCTGAAATATTGTGTGATGTTTATGCTAGCAAACAATTCCACCCCCCCCCTTTTTTATGCACTGAACTGCCTTTGCTCATGATTGCAACATGAAAGAATTTGTAATGGGTTGAATCTTTCATATCCAAAATCACAAATATTTAGCTGTCAATTTAATGTGTCCCAGCTTAGCATTCCCACAGACAGTTGCTAGTGATGCCTTTACTGTTATGTGGTAAAAGCATAATTCACTTACTGACCCATTAGTATTACACTCTT
>NW_009258669.1:2140165-2153514 GCF_000687185.1 Egretta garzetta
TCTTTCTCTAAACTGGCTTTTGGAAGGCTGTCACTGATAGTTTACTCTCAGCCTGTTTCTTGGGGTGTGTTGAGTTTTCTCTCTCTCTCCGTTTCTGATGAAATTGTTGCTGAAGCCTATCTGGGAAACTATACAAACCTGCAAGTAGGACAGGTATTTCTGCAGAATGATTTCTGTTCCCTCATTTTGAATGTGGAAGAAGTCTTTCACATGCTGATAACTGTTTCCAGGCAAATGTGTGCCAGTAACTTCCCCAATCCTGATAACCCATTTACTGGGACAAGCAAAGACTTATTTAACTGAGCTGTTACCAATCACTTGAAGACAGAACAGCTTTAAGGCTTATTGTATTTTTGCTCCAGAGGCTGAACCAAGTTTTCACTGTCTTTTGGATGGAGAGCAAACATGGAATAGTCTATCACAAGCAGGATTTGGGCCTACATGCTGAAAGCATATCCTTTTTAGTGTTTCCTGCTTCCCTCTGACAGAACGTTGATAGTATGCAAGAAGGTACTAATCACCATATAGCCCTTATTTCTGTTAGCCCTCTTTTCTGTTTAAAATTCCCAAATGTTCTACTCTAACATTATAAAAGTTTCATTCTGAATCCCACTGGACAGGGAGAACAGCTGTTCTTTTCTACCCTTTAATTCTACTGAAGTTAGTTAAGTTCTTTCTCATAACTAAAACCTGTAGACATCTAAAATTAACAGCTAATTTAATTCTTCCGTGTATCATGTTTCATTGTAATTTGCCTTCTGGACAGACACTAGTCAGTGACTTCACTCCAGCCTAGAAGACTGGCTCCTTTTTTTTTGAGCTGATGTCAGTGTTACTTCTCTGCTTGCAAAGGTCAAGCATCTTTGTTACACCCTAAGGAGACACTCCACTCATCCTCACCAGACAGAATGTCCAAATGCATTAATCAAAATGATCAAGTACTATGAATTTTTGGTCCTTAACCATTCACAGCACTCTGCAAATCTGGGGAAACCTGGAAAATAATGATGCTTAAACACACACTTGGTAGATTGAAGCTTGAATCCTGAATCTCCCCATAACATGGTGAAAGAGAAAGGAGTGCTTAATTTCAGATGTACATTTGAAATGGATGAGATGACCCTTATGCACAAAACACACCCAAAACTTTTGCCTAATTTCAAGGATTTACATAACATTTAAATGATAAATAGACCCCATGATGGCCCTGAACAGGAAGATGAATTTTATTAAATGTTTGCTATATCTGACTGGCGACTCAATATGACAAGAAGGGTGATATTTTTTAAAATTTACTTTCACACATGCAAATTAGGGGAAGTGTCATGAAGCTTTAGCAAAAAGGGGTGATGCCAGTGTTAATAGCCTCCCCCCTCCCCCTTACTGTAGCTTAAATAGAACACACAGGATGGACTCCACTGGAAAATACGTTCCATTATTGTAAAATTAGTAAGGTCATGAATACAGCTCAGATATTTTGTTTCCACAAACATATGTGATATCACGTTTTTGTCCAAAGGCACAGATAGGAAGGTCTTAAAAGCCATTTATACAAATACAAGTACTGGTGAGAAAAAAAATCCCCAAACTATTATCATTAAAAAATGCTTTCCCACCTTCCCATGAATATATGGACCTTGTGTTTCATAGTGAGTCAGTAAAGGCAGCAATGTAGGAAAGTGACCAAGGATTTTTAAACACATCACTAAGAAATAACATGCATGAAGGAAGGGAAGAGAACAAGAGGTAGATATTTTCCTCCCATAGACACAAATCATCATGCATTTTCTAGTCCCACAGGATGAAACAAAGCATCTGCATTGTCAGCAGAACATGAGACCTTATAATACAACATCAAAATGGTGAATGTATGATCCTTTATATCCTTATACATCTGTAGTTTTCATGACAGATTTGGCTTGCTAATGGCTATCTTATACTTAGGAACACTTTTTATGAATTGCAGAAAGCAGAAGTCAGAGGCAGTACTCTCAACAGAGAAACAGGATGGAATCGTGCAGGTATGTAATAGAAAAGAAAAGTAGTTGTCCACATAAAGCCTTTATATAGATGAAGATAGACGAGGACTAAGAATCTGAAGAAACAACAGGATTTCAAAGTCAGAGGCTTAGGCAGACTGTGGGAGAACTCAGCGTGGTATTATGCCACTGGCTATTTTGAATGAAGGAGTTTTCTTCTCTCATAAAACAGAAAACAACACGACTTGACAAAAAAAAATTGCCACCACTCCTTGTAGTGATTGTGGTTCACTCTATATGAGATCCACACATAGGCAAGCCATTCAACCTGTATGGCTTGAAAAGAAGGTATAGACAGGTGAAGATATTTCAGGAAGTCTATGGGCATTGTCTTACTTTATTGAAAATGTGTGAATGTCGTGAAAATATAATTAATAAATTATTCATAACACATGCCAATATTTGTTCTGTGGTTGTTTTTATAAGACACTTGGATCGTATTCTGAGGATGGAAAAAGCAGCAGAGGTGCTCCAAGAGAAGTTCATCAGCGTTTCATGATTAAGAAAGACAAGTTCTGCAGATGAGGATTGCTGGAGCTGTAAATGAGATTGGCAGTAATGCCAATGCATTTTAAATTAAATAACTGAGGGAAATTTACACTTCAAAGTCAAAGAAACTGCTTTCAAATAAAGCTATTAGAAAGGCTTACTTGATTGCATTTATGAACATTGATACTTCTCTGAATACTGTCTTCACTTTATGTATATACCTTCCATTTTGGATAACAAGCCATTTAAAAAAAATTTGAGTTGAATCAGCTATAACAAGAACATTCTCAGGCTTTTCCTTCTCAGATAGTTTATTCATCATGCATGGAAGGTATCTGGGGCTTAATAAAGATTTGTAGAGAAAAGAACAGTTCTCATTTTGTTTGCCTTTGTACTTCCTGCTTTTTCGTTTGAACCAGAGATGAAAATATCACAGGAAAGGTCTTGCCTTCATTTCAGCACTGAATCAATCTCAGTAGCAGCAGCATTTAACTGCTTTGTGTACTATAAAACTAATTAACAATCAAGGTAGTTATTCTCCAGAGAATGCAATGCTAGTGAACAAAATTTCCGTGTCCTCTGGTGCTTTTTTTTATAACATCTGGTACAAGCCACCAGTAAACAAAGACTGGTCTCTTCCTATACAGGAACTGCTGTATGTTTGAATTCCAACTTGCCTTTTGAGGTCACTGCTACAATTAGCTCATTAAGGGGTAAATTAGAACTACTGCAGGCAGTGTAAAACTAGAAGAGAGACACAAGAAGTTGTGCCTCAAGGCTTTTAGTCTGCAGAAGGATGCAGCAATCATAATGCATTCAAGTACACTGGCAGGAGTGCAGTACTACCTTGTGGTCCTCACTACATTTTATTACAGATAGATAGCATACATTTAGGCCAGGCCTCCAAGTGCTTTCTGGTAGGCCACATATCGGATTCACCTGCCTCAGCTGCATGTGGTGGTTCCCATATTCAGAGACCATAACAGAAATGGGCAGAAAAAATCCAAACACCATTATTTTTGATTCTGTAAGACTATTCTAAATGAAGCAAAGAGAGAAAAAATAATAAAATATAAAATAAGAGTACACAAAATAATAGCAAATATAAAGAAGACTAGGTAATTATGCCAGAAAAAAAAAAAAAAAAAGAAGAAACACAAGATGCTCCCTGGGGTCGTTACAATAACAGCAGGTGAAGTGACAATCAAGGAGGTGAGACCTTGCACACAAAGTCATATATCTTCCCGTTTATTGCATATGGGAAAGAGGAAGAAAAGGTTCAGTTTTTATAATTGGTATTTTATATTGGAAGAGAAGGACATGTATGAGGTCCTTGAGAAGATATGAATAACAATATTAGAACTGTATTGGTCTTCACCCTAGGGTTATAAGGCAAAGAGTTTTACATAGAGGCATGATTCATCACTAACTCTAGACAGTTGTAGGAAAGTGGGAAAACTGATAATAGTCCCCCCCATCTCCAGATAGTTACAATCTCTGTGGACATTCACTAAGTGGCCTCATTTCATCTGATCTACAATCATAACTTGAGATCAAATGTGACTAAGGGTTCTACAATCTTCTGATACCATAGGCTTCCTGGTACTTCACCAGAATGTATGAATATTTTACTTTCTTAGAACTTAGTTGCTTATAACTATGGATAAAAGCTCCACTTCTTAAAAAGATGTCTAACCTGACTAGGATAAAGGACTTAAAAGACAATTGTTTTCTCCTCTCTGCCCAACTTGCAGCTGCGTTGAACTTTATTTAAGCCACACCACTTTGTAAATGAAAAATTTAAACACAGCTTTGAAAGTCTTTAATTTGACATTTCTTTCATAGTGGCAGCTGAACTATGCAAATACATTTTATTTTGAGGTTGGTAATTTGCTTTTATTTCTATAGTCTGATAGAATAGACAAATAAAATGTCCTAGTCAGCCTCTTCTGTGTAGGATTGATCAGGTATATCTGAAGGTACTGACATTCAAATACCATTTGTATTTAATGTATATCAGTTCAGAATATATTAGTCAACAACTTGTTGTAAGCATTTAATAGTTTAAATTTGCATTATTTTTATTGGACACAAGTCATATGGTTTGTTCAGTAATGCAGTTAGATCAACATCACTCTGAAATTTAAGTTTCTGGAATGAAGAACAGTATTTCAGATTTACATTGCAATTTACCTTGATTTTCTTGAAATATATATCTATTATTCATAGCTGTTAGCTAAATTTTATTTGGATGAAAAATTGTAAGTTTGTAGGTAGTCTTTGAGATGTTCACTGTACTTATTATTCATGATGTGTTCCTTCATTGGATGACACTATTTTTTAACAATACTTTCTTAAAATGTCTGATAGTATTACACTGGCACCTTAGTAACTGTAACTGTTGTAGGGTCATAATCAAAACATACGGTATATACAATAGCCTGCCAAGAACAGTAGAGAATGAAATCAGGGCTTTTATTCACTAATAATAAACAAGCGTTTTTCATTATTTTTGTTGCTGGTGTTTAACCATTTGACTAACTCTGATAGAAAAGGCTACACATTTAAAATGGACACATGGTGGGGTGGGAAATGTTCTCCCCCCCCCCCCAATATATAACTAATTTGCAGAGCTCAATGCCACCAGACGTTACTGAAGGTAGTAAGATACAAAAAAGGTTTGACATCTATGAATAAAAATAGCATATCTAGTTACACTAAAAAATTAGAAGGGCAATCAATCTACATGCATCAGTGTACCAAACAATTACTGCTTTTTGTCAGGAATTAATTTAGCCCCCTATGTATATGCATCAGACAACAAGAGTTATAGGGGATATATTACCTTCTGAGGAAGAATCTTATGTTGACCTCTCATAGAGACAAGATGCTAAGATAGGAGGGCTATTACTTACTTTCCATACAACAAAACTTAAGATTCCAAACCAGTAGCCAAAATAAAGCAAATAGATAAATCTCGTTTCACTAAGCTTGGAATCTCAAAAATTCTAGACTGATATTTTTCCAAGATAGATTAAGAATTACAGAAACAATCATTTCTCAAGACTCCTCAATTTGTTACCTTTTTCATTTTCTGATGCATTTTATTTAGATCTGGCCACAGACTAATGTTTTATATTATATTCTTTAAGGTAAAAGAGTAAAGCAAACCCACAATGTAGATCAAATCAGTCTGAACTAAAGCTTTTCCCATACCAGCTAGACAGCAGGTGGCTCACCACAACAGTACATTTGCAGAAGGAAAATATGTAACATAGTCATTGCTCTTTGAAGTATTCAAGTCTTTCTTGACTACCACAGAGGTGTGTGGTTATTTTTCAGTTATGTGGTCTCTCCCTCATGGCAGCTTCACTCTACAGACAGATATAGATACACATATACAAACACACAAGGGAGGAAGGAAGAGAACGAATAGCTCTAGAGTGGAGATTCAAAATCATAATACAGTTTGTCTGCCAGAAACAATAGACAAATGACAAAGCAATTTTCACAACTTCTTAATGAGATCCCAAGGTGGTTTGCTTGAGCACAAAACTGAAAATGTCAAATAGATTAATTGAAACTCATACTGCTCACCAGGAACCTTCTGGGTTTTTTTTATAAAGAAAGTGCTAAATAGAATGTGGGGCAGCACTACAGTGAGACTGGGCACCCAGAAGAACATGAAAATTATTATAGAGTTCAGCTTTGATTAACAACTTCACAATAAATACCACACGAGCATACTGTAATTCACCACTTACTCAGAAATTTATTTCTTTCAGAATCTTTTGGCATGTTCAACAAACTTAAGTATTTTTTTCTTGGAATACTGGATATCAAATATTAATACTGAGGGTTTTGATCCCTCAAGCCTTTCTGACTACAATCTTATATACACACTTTTTCACAGAAAATGAATAAAATATTTGGCCTTTATAAAGGTGAACCTAGCTGAGAAAATTGTTCCCACAAACCTCCTGGCAATCTTGCTTTTCATTTACAACTGGCAGCACTTCTACTGTTCCAGTTCAGTCAGGTCAAAGCCTGGTCTGCGCTGTAGACTCTTTTTGTAATTCCACCTTGGGCAAATGATCAACAAAATCACCCTACTCTGCAAGTGTGAGGAAATAAAGGTAGCATGAATTTCTCATTCTCCATCTCTTTCCCCACAGGTCCTAGAGATTAGACACGTCAGTTTAGTGAAAGATCAGTTTATTGCAAGCTTGTACTGCATGCATGTGAGTTGTGATTGTTTCAACAGGATAACACAGTGAAAGTCCTAATCTCTGTGTCAAGGAAAAAAAAAGAAAGATATAAATATAGGCTTCCCAACATGAAAGTCTAGAGGATCAGCCTGATGTCCTAACTTCTGCTTTGTGTTTAAAGAATAAAAACACTTGTATACATTTCTACAGAACTTGATTCACCACTATCTGCAACTACAGGAGAAGTCTGGGAGTCAGAATCATCAGCAGAAGAGATTTTTGGTTTTGAGGAGGTGCTTTGATACACAGTGCTTTTGTTTAATGATGACCTGAATGAAATACAGTTTTGTGATTCCTCTGTAGTCTGATTTGTTAAGCTTTTAACATCCTCATTTGTTTCCTACACATTCTGTCTGACTTTACAGCTGTTGATCTGCTTTATCTCTTTGGTTTTTTGTTTTTCCTGTGGTTTCTTCTGGCTTTTTTGATTTGTAGTTCTGAATGCCTTCCCACCACCCCCATATTCACTGAATTTTCAGGTTATTTCAAGGAAGGATGATTTCAAATACATACTGTTCTACTCTAAGCACACCAAGAGGTAAATTTTCAGTACAATGCACAGCCATTTAGATGCACAACACTTATTAACATTAATGGGAGTCGTGCAGCTAAATTCCTTCACACCATGCTGAAAATATAACCACAGTTCTTCCCCTCAATGAAAATTTCATAAGGATGTTTTGCCCAGGAACTCAGTGGCCACACATAATTACTAAGAAAGCAGCAGGACTCAAGGCCCCTAATTGCTCACTACACAACATAAGTATGTCCATGACACCCTAAACACTCTGGTCTACCAAGTTTAGAATCAGAGTTTAGGAAAGATAATACAATCCTTTATTAAGACACTTCAAAGTAGCACATGATTTCATACATACTCAAATACCACAGAAAAAACACAGTAACACAAAATTTTATGCAGTTTAGGCCCATTTTCCTTATTTAAATCCTGACCTAACAAAGTGATCTCTTTGGTCAAACAATATCTGGACAATGCCCTTTATGCTGAGTGAACCCATTATGAATGCACAGATCAGAATCAGTTTTGCCTGCACTTAACCATGTTGCTGTGAAACCCATTGGAGTCTTTAAAATTTGCACACTGATGACTGGAAGGAAAATACCCTGACTATGCTAGATATCAGTTAAGTGTTAAGTTACACGATATTACACAGCACTTTTGAATTTAACCCCAGTTAATTCAGAAATGGCATATTAACCTTAACTCAGTGTTTTCTTTTTTTTTTAAATATTTCAAGGAAATGTATATGAAAGGCCACTGCTAATTAGTTTTCCAAATACTTTTTCTTAAGAGTTTTTCTTCAATGCCTTTTTTAAAAAAATCTATCTCAGCTAAACCAGTCAGGCATCTGTTATTCAGTCCTATTGCCTACCCTACCATCCTTGTGATTTCCACGCTAAAATCCAAAACAAAATGCAATTTCAGAAAGACAATTCAATAATGACCTATATTTCCTTCAGTTCTTCACAAAATTGGATATAATTTCTGAGTCATACAGTGGGTTGCTTAAAATATAATCTTTGGAGATGTTGATCTTTATAAAAAGCCAAAAATAATAAGTAAACACACATAAGCACATTAAGAGAAGCATATCCATTTCTAATTCATGACACACCACACATTTTCTGCAATAACAGTGTTACTCCTGCAAAAACACCAGCAACCCTCCTTTCCTGCTGGGAACTCCACTGGACTTCACTGTGCAGTGCACAGGTGTGCTAGAAACAAGACAGAATGCTTATTGTTAGGAATAGCTGCACTTCAGAATTACACAAGATATTAGAAGTTCAGCACAGGCATTATATGCTTAGTTTGGGCTTTCTAGCACTCCCCCATTCCTTATCTGCCTGCAACTCAAGGACTCAGTAGCCACAGGAAGTGTCCCTGAGGTTGGTAAGAAATTGCAACACTTCACCTCCCTACCCATTCACATATGTCTGTGCATCTTAGAATGGTTTTAGAAAACAATGAATAAAATGTTTCCATATCCTTGAGATGAATATGCAATAGTCCTGTGAATTGGAATCAGTAAGGATTCACCTTTCTACTGATTTGTGTTTTGTTTTGTCATATCATGTTTTGCAAAACCAGATACATTGCCATTTTTCTTTGTCGGGTCAAATATATGCCAAAAGCTCAATCTCACCTTTTTTTTTTATCACTAATGAGCTATATGACCCCTTACAAAAAAAAAAATAAATATGGTGTTATAGCCTTGATGAGTACCTCTTTTCACAAGATACATTCCACATTCAAATTTTGAGGCTCTCAACCTCTTAATAATTACATACTGGTTCTCTTATCAAGTTTTAGGAACACATGCCAGACACAGACTCCTGTATACTATCACGTTTTGGAATGGACACAGCGTAGTCCAACTGCCTACATCTCTCAAGTTAATACTGATCCTCCCAAATTTCTCTTCTATCTAGAGTATGCTTTGCAAGGTGATCAGACATTCTGTGTGATGCCAGACTTTTGATATAAATGTAAATCTCTTGGCCTGTATGAAAAGAGGGCAGACAGTACTTTACCTGGGATTTTGCTCATTTGAACTTGTTTCCAACTATCTACTCATATATTCCCAGTACCATGGCAGAAACACAAGTAATGGTGGTTTATAAGCATCACCTCTCATATACCCATGTGACATCCCAGTCACATGGCCAGGTGTGGAGGAAAAGCTTTCTGATCTCATGCAGCATAACCATCGCTTTCATCATTATTTAGTTTGAAGACGGCAACACTTGTTGCCACAAAAGTTATAGACATTCAGGTTTATTACTTTGTCCCATGGTAACTATGTGACCATGTAAGCATTTAATATATAGGACTTGTAAAATGGATTTCAGAATTCACACTCACCTCTAAAGGAAACATAAAAAATGTAAAGGTTCACATAAAACCAAATAGCATAAGACAAGACATAACAGTATCTTTTTTCCTTGCCTTTTTTGCTAGAATAAGTTTGTACAACCTCCACTAAGTCTCATGGGTGTATTGTTATGTGCTTGTATGCAGACATTTCACCTTCCCAGTAAGGATACCCTGGAGCCAAGAGGTAATAGCAGGATTAGAGCCCAAGATATTATATATATTTTCAATAGTATTATAATATTATTGTAATATTTTGTACTATATATATTTTATATATGATATGTATTTTAGCCAATAAAACCTCCTTTTAGAGGCATCTCTTGTCTATTCTAAAGATAAGGATCTTCCTATAATTTCTTTAACAGAAAAGCCAATTTAATAAGTTGCTTTCCTTTAAACACTTGTGCAGGCACCCACTTTCCTTCCTGCACTATAACTCACAGTTTACATCCTAGCCCCACAAGAAATTAGAAGGGCAGAAATCTGAGCACAATATTGCACGGGTGAATCCCTCCTTGGCTGACTTTACTGCCAGACAGTATGGATAGGTACAGAGCATCTGTACTTCTGAGGAAGAGCTAAGTTGGGATACTCACTAGTCAGTCCGGTTTCCAATCACTCACCATCCAGGCTGCGCTCAGCACAACTAAGGCTCCTGCTAAAGTAATAAGCAATGAATGTTTTCCCTCCTGAACGTTTAAGTGCTTGACCTAAGCCTCTGCAGGTGTCTACATAGAAATATTGTGGAAAATTTGAAAAGTACAAACATATTTAGCTGACACTAACAACATATAATTTCAAATTCCAGAATCTGTAAGCAGAAGGGTGAATAGGCAGAGGACAACAGAGAGTAGTTTGGGATTTCTGTCATTCTGATGCATATGGAAGCCTGGACCAGATCACTGGCCTCAAATGAAGTATTTAAATGAGATCACAAATACAAACAGGAAGAGCTTATTGTACACTATAGATAATGAAAAAATAGAGAATGAAAAAAGGTAATGAAAAAATAGGCCTTAACAGGCTTAATTTGGTGGGCACTGTATTTTTAAGGATACCACTATATAAATGATCTGTAAAGCGGTGTGTGCCAAATCTGTATCTGACTTTTTTTGACAACATATCCATTCCTGCCCTTAGAGTTTCATTACTAGTAAAACTGACAACAGATCTTCACTCAAAAAGCAGTAATCTCTTAAAACATGGTATGATGTTATATCATCCATTAATATGATTTTGTATAGCGAATGTAAAAAAAATGAAGAGTAGTAACGAAAAGAAAACTGAAAGCTTGCAAATATTTACACTGTCACCACAGGGTTTTGTTTTTTAAGACACACAGAATCCAATCGTTATTTACAAGGATTTTTATGATTCATTTTGTATACTCCGCTTGTATTACGCATGTGTCCTCTCAAAGCAAGAATGCATTTAAAAGTGCTTGTCTGGTGATGGCAGTGCCGCAAATGTTTTTTGTGGATAAAATAAGCTG
Source organism: Egretta garzetta (assembly GCF_000687185.1). NCBI lineage: Eukaryota > Metazoa > Chordata > Aves > Pelecaniformes > Ardeidae > Egretta > Egretta garzetta. Next base: position 2,151,353 of record NW_009258669.1, read on the forward strand.
TGATAAGAAACATTTCCCACTTGCTTCCATGTATAGATCTTACCAAGCAAGAGGTTCAGCTCCCCAGAATCCCATTCTCCTCTTAAACAGAAAGACAAAACCATGTAGCAGACCCATTATATACTATCTTCATGCTTGTAAATATTTTGCAGATTGCCACATGGAGCACATTGGAAGAACTAGAAGAGTCTATGCAAAAATGCTTTATGCAGTTGCAGGAGGAGTCATTGTGACACATTTTCTGCAGCACCTTCAGTCTTCCTATAGGTTTTGAAATTTGCTGCTCGCAAAGGCTGAGACATGGGGGCAAAGGACAAATAAAACCCTTATCCTAGATAAAGCTGAGACTGACAATGAGTAAAAGCCCTCAGGCCCTTCATCAGTCACTGTTGCAAGGAGGAAACAAAGTCCCAAGAGCAGTAGTCCCTCAGCAGGCAGTGCTTGTCTCTGAACCTTTGTGCCAACAATCAGATAAGAAAAGGGGGCACCAAGTTGCAAAAGGAGGGCAAATCCAACTTGAATACTTGAAGTTTTTGGACCTCTGACCCAGAACTCCACATTTACTGTTCAGCAGCCCAATGGAGGAGCCCTACTACTTAAAAATAGCTTAGGTGCTGTTCCTGCTACCTCTGAAATCAGACTAAGACCTATGTTTTAAAAAGACTGTCTTTGCTTTCAGCATGAAGAAGCCGAGACATTGGCATGGTGCAATACCAAGATAAAGAGTATGAAGAGGAAGGGGTGTTTTCACCTTGCCAGTTAGGTGTTACTCTTTATCCAGGCTTGCAAGAAAGAGGTGTGATTAGACAGCAATACCTGCGAGAATGAGTTTTCATCAATAGTTGGTTTAACTGCATATTGTGCATACTGTTGCTACACATTTTCTGTGTCAAATCAAATGGACCTCATATCATTCATTATGAGAATTTAGTAAGAAAGATACTTCAGCAATGAAACCCTAGATAAGTTACCATCCACGATTATTTCTTCTAATGTTTTAAAATTCTGTGAGTAGGTGCCCCCTTCTGTGGCTGCCATCCCATCCTATTCCCTGAATGTCATTGCTAGCAATAAAATAACTTTATGACAGAATGGCTAAAGGTTCAGAATTTAATGTAATACACATAAACAATTTATATTTAGCTCTTATCTGCCTTACTACCCACTCTAAACTACTGAGGTTAATCAGAAGAGAGTTTTAAGGTGAGGGGAGGGAGGGTAGGTGTTGTAGACAGGCTCCAAGTCATTACCCTATGACCTGTCACAAACATTTACATTTCATTATTATTATAATATATATATTTACATTTCATTATTATTATTTCCTCTTTACCCTTCTTTGCTTAATCCTTCATCACAGAGAAAGGGAAAGAACAGATCTAAATGTGATTTGATCCATTCTGTAAAAAGCAATAAAGTATCAAAGACCAGAATGCAGACATCCTGGATCTCAGGCTTTCTCAGGCTTCATGCCTCAGGAAAACCATAAAAAGCACTATCAGGAAAGGAAGGTAGGATGTAGAAAAATAAAACTGATACAGCAAGTATCTGTGCATGGAAGATGATTGCTGTCTAAAAAGAGTGCACAAGTATCAGGAAGATATGAATACTATATAAATGATAACTGTAGGGAGTATACATAACTTTTAAAAAGGACAAAAATCAGTTAAAAAGTGATTAAAAAGATAGAAAACACCTAATTCTGAGTTCCATAGAACCAAAGTTTTGCATGCACATCAATTGTATCATACCCAACTCAGCCAGTAAATGCAACTGAGATAGACCTAGAGGGTGCAATCTGTGCCTGGCAGGAGGTAAACCCAGCGGATCACACAGGGTTTTTTCCATATACATTTCTCCATGAGTCTATGGTACAACAGTTTAGGCATTTAGATAGCCGAGTAAAACAAACCTTAATTAAGGTTAAATTGGCCTTCATCCTGAGTTTCAGAAACCTGCAACTGAAAGATATTTGCCAAAGTGATGTAATACAAACTGTTCTGTTTAACTTGGCTATTTAGGTGATTAATCTTTGACGTTAAAAAGCTCTCTTATTACTCATTATAATTATTTTATGAGGATATCATATTACTTGGTTTTAGTCAATCTATTCACAGGCTCAGGGCAAATAGACTGAATACTCTCTTTCCCGCCCCCCCCCC
>NW_009258669.1:2153695-2156883 GCF_000687185.1 Egretta garzetta
CCCGCCTTTCCTTTACTTTTTAAGTAAACTACCAATTTTTATCTACAGAGAAGGTAATTTAATGCAGGACAGGTGAGATTTAAAATTTCCAGACATGAATTAGTTTTCATTGCATCCCAGCAAAAGACAGTATTTTATGCAAGTAAAACTAGACATTTAAAATAACATTTTCTTTTGTCCTCTAAAGGAGAATGAGGGTTGTCTATGCAGACTTTTATAGAACAGACCTCTTGAGTCTCATTTTCACACTAATGCATTTTCAAAACCATTCAATTTGTAACGAAGAGGAAAGAATAAACAATTAAGCCACAGATTTAACAATACTCTTACATACCTGTCAACAACTACATGCTTTAATTAAAAATCTCAGGAGAATGTACAGAAGCATAACCTCTTCCATACTCACAGCATGTCTGGGAGGGAAAACTTTCTCATTATGTTTGTTTACATTTAAGCACAGGTGATTAAACTGGAATATAAGGTAATATCTTATCCTATTTGAGTTCTGTCATTTACACTGTTTAAGAAAAAAATCAATTTATTGCATTATTATTACTTACAATGAACCCCAAATGAGCAATGAATGTTTCAGTAAAAAATGCAGCCTGTGCCATATGAAATTAGATATTACATACATCATACTGAAAATTACATCAGTAAAGAGGATGGACTAGAAGATCATCTATCCCTTTGGTTCCATGTGTTGGGAGGTGGCTAAACAGTGATGAAGAGGTTGTGCAGATTAGACAGTGTGCTAAATGAGGAAAGGAATCGACCTGAGGGAACTGGTTTGGGCAATGAAAGAAAGAGGAAGGGAAGAATGAGGAGGAAGGAAAGCATGACAAATAGAAGGGGCAGCACAGATGCAAAGAAACTGAGGTTAAGTAAGATCTGGATGGTGTGAAACAAAATTAAATGAGAATAGACATAGAGGCAGTTTATGAAAGGAAGGAAACCCTTACAAATAGGAGCTGTAAATTAAACTAGATCTTTAGTCCAAACACACAAGGCAATCAATAATCTGCTTTTCATACAAAGGGGAAAGACACCACTGTGTGTCTCTAGGCAATTCTACCTTTGGGAAATGTGTGAAGCACTAGAGCTCTGCTTATCTACCTGCTGCGCTAGCAGCAGTGTGAGTATTCTTTTGCAGTAAAAGGGATTCCTAATATATAATTTTAGGTAAAAATTTCCTCTGTTAGAGGAAGTCTAGCCTGGAAGTGTAGCTTATTGCTTGGATAAGCAACTTAGATACAGTGACATAATACAATTAAGTGGAGACTGTGAAACGTGTAGTGGAAGCTAGTGATGAGCACTGTGTTACTTATCTTCTTCACTGCGCAATACCTTTAGCAGCATGACTAAATGAGGTCTTTCACTTATGTAGCATGATATAAAGATTTTCTCAACATTGGTTTAGTCTGGCTACATTACTCATATAGAGGAAAGCTGTGAATGAGTTATATGAGTCACACCAAAAAAGGGTGATAAGCTCTTCCAGAACATCATTTAGCTACAGCTTCATACAGGGGATGAAAAAAAGCAGTAGAAGTATTTTAGTAGGGCTTTATTTCTACTGAGTATTCTATACCTTCAGAATTGAAATGAAGAGCCCATAATTATCATGATTCAGAGCCTCCAAAGGGCAAAGATTATAGCTCCCTTTAAAAACAGCAATAGCTTTCCTATAAGCAAGGATATCTATTCCACTATTCAATTACTCATCCTGTGTACTGAGCCATATGTTCTCCACTTCAAAATTCCTTGTTCTGATTGCTGCCCAAATAGCAGGCTTTCAATCTCTACAGGCCTAAACAGGTATCTTAGGCCATGCAGAACTATAAACAAAATTACACAGCATTATAATGTATGGTATTATATGTGAAAAAAGACTGAGTTTTTCTAATCTGCTTTGCAGATTAATTTTACAAGTTCAGATTTCTCTTTCATATTTCCTGATTTTCTTATTAGTTATTCAAGTGAAAGAAAAAAAAAAGGACTAGTTTAGATCTTCTGAAAAATTGGAAACATTGCATTATTTGTAACATACAATATTGATTTTATTTATATACAAAAATTATATTTATTTCTTCTAGTTAAGCGCAGGCAGAATTGGAAAAGATGAAATATCCAGAGTGTCAAAAAGAGACAAACCAGGCCAGTTCTGGTTAAAATATTGGGGGAAAATGTTAATCTATTACTCTTCATTTATTTTTCCTGTAATTTCAGCTGGAAATACACACAGCAGAAAGGAAACAGTCCAGAAGGTTCCTGCAGTGTGTGGAAGATAACTTCCTGACACAGCTGGTAAGTGAGCCTACCAGGGGAGGAGCCCTGCTTGACCTCCGGTTCACTAACAGAGAAGGACTGGTGGGAGAGGTGGTGGTTGGAGGCCACGTTGGCCTTAGTGATCATGAAATTGTAGAGTATTTGGTGAGGTAAGGAAGGGGGTCAGCAACACCGCCACCATGGACTTCCGGAGGGCAGACTTCAGCTTATTCAGAACGCTGGTTGGGAGAGCGCCTTGAGAGACAGTCCTGAAGGGCAAAGGGGTCCAGGAAGGCTGGGTATTTTTCCAGGAAGAAGTCTTAAAGGCACAGGAGCAGGCTGTCCCCATGTGCTGTAAGACAAATTGTCGGGGAAGATGACCGGCCTGGCTGGACAGAGTTCTTTTCCTGAGACTCAGGAAAAAAAGGAGAGCTTACTAGCTCTGGAAGAAGGGGCAGGCAACTTAAGAAGACTACAGAGATCTTGTCAGGTCATGCAGAGAGGAAATTAGAAAGGCAAAAGCCCAAATAGAGCTCAACCTGGCTACTGTTGTAACAGATACTGAAAGAAGTTTTTACAAATAAATGAATAACAAAAAGATAGCCATGGAGAACCTCCATCTGCTACTGGATGCAAGGGGGAACATTGCCACTAACGATGAAGAAAAGGCTGAGATGCTTAATGACTTCTTTTCTTCAAGTCTTTAATAGTCAGATCAGTTATTTCCAGGGTACTCAGCCGAGCTGGAAGACAGGGATGGTGAGTGGAATAAAACCCCCATAATCCAGGAGGAAGCAGTTTTAGACCTGCTACACCACCCAGACATCCACAAGTCTATGAGGCCGGATGGGATCCACCCAAGAGTGCTGAAGGAGCTGGCAGAGGAGCTTGCCAAGCCACTCTCCATCATTTATCAGCAG
>NW_009258669.1:2157471-2176486 GCF_000687185.1 Egretta garzetta
TGCCTGGTGGAAAAAGACCTGGGGGTACTGGTTGACAGCCAGCTGAATATGAGCCAGCAGTGTGCCCAGGTGGCCAAGAGGGCCAATGGCATCCTGACTTGTATCAGGAATAGTGTGACCAGCAAGAGTAGGGCAGTGATCGTGCCCCTGTACTCGGTGCTGCTGAGAATGCACCTCAAATACTGTGTTCAGTTTTGGGCCCCTCACTACAAGAAAGGTGTTGCATTGCTGGAACACGTCCAGAGGAGAGCAACCAAGCTGGTGAGGGGTCTGGAACACAAGTCATATGAGGAGCGGCTGAGGGAACTGGGGTTGTTTAGCCTGGAGAAGAGGAGGCTGAGGGGAGACCTGATCACCCTCTACAACTGCCTGAAAGGAGGCTGTAGTGAGGTGGGGGTCGGTCTCTTCTCCCTGGTAATGGATGATAGGACGAGGGGGAATGGTCTGAAGCTGCACCAGGGCAGGTTTAGGCTAGACATTAGGAAAAAGTTCTTCACTGAAAGGGTTGTCAGGCTCTGGAATGGGCTGCCCAGGGAGGTGGTAGAGTCCTCATCCCTGGAGGTATTTAAAAGAAGGATAGATGAGGTGCTTAGTAGTGGTGGGATGGCAGGGTTAGGTTAAAGGTTGACTCGATGATCTTAAAGGTCTTTCCCAACCAAAGCAATTCTATGAATCTATGATTCTATTAAGCAGAAGTCAGAGGGCTGCTGTGCTAGCTACCCTGCTCTTGAAAGAGATAGCTGTGAAATCTGCTTTATGTCACAAGACACACAGAAATCAATTATTACTTTTATTAAAGTATTTCAAAGATGTGAAAACCTTTTTCCCCAAACTTCAAAATGGGAAAAAGAAATTAGTCTTGTGTTTTTCTAACTGATCTAAAAAAATATTTGAATTTTCCAGCCAGAACAAAAAAAAAAATGTTGATTGCAATTAAAAGGAAAAGGTTCCTCCTCTCTGGAATTCTTTGTTACCAATGCACAGACTAAAACATCAGAGTAAGTGGGTGGGAAGGTGATCAAAAGAAAAGGCTATATCAGTACTTCAGAAAAAGGTTTTATTTTTCAGATTCATCATGAAAATTCATCAGCATTGAAAGTGTTCCCATCTCTTTCCAACAAAAATTCCCAAACAAACCTAGTCAGAGCCTCTAATGAATCCAGAAAGTTCATGCTAATTCTTACCAAGAACTGGTCTACACCATGTGACTATTGGTTTCCCAAAGCTCATTTCCACAACCATCTCTGACTAGTAACACAGGCTCAAGATTACAGAGCTGTACAGTAAGCTTTATGTCCACACACTGCTGTTTTATTTTAACTATGGCTCTAAGAAAGCAATGCATTCATATAAAAATAATTTTAAACAGAAAACCTGGTGTAGCATAACAATAAGTATGTTTCTTGTAGGTATCTAGGGATGACTAACTACCTCTGAAAATAGAGCCACTAAAGCAGTCTTTTTACGTCCTCTGTAGGGACAGGAATAGTGTTTATGTTCTATGATACTGCAAAAGTAGTTAAAATATCTGGACATATTTCACATTTGGTAGTAGGAAAAGACCAGTCTGCGTTTAAAGTGTAATAGGTTTTAGCCATCTGTGACACACTGTTCTGGGGCAAAAGGAAATTAAAAGAACAGCAGCATTAAAATTGAGTTACTACAGAACGCATAAGGCAGAAGTGATCAATAAATACATTGATATGCAATAATTACTCCAGAAATGGGTCATCCACCTTTATTATTCAGATCATATATGGGCACATAAGGAAGTACAATATAGCATGTCATGAAAATACTAGAGATGAGTAACTGTGCATGTAAAGAGAGAGTTCACTTTCTCACTTCAGTTACACTGCCAATGTGATACATGATGAGCCTCGTAAACTACTGTGCAGGTGCACATCAGGAACATCAGCTGTAGCTCTGTTTCGAATACAGAAACATGCTGTTGATCCTGTCAGCAGTTCTGTTGTCCCATCTTTTCTTGCAATCTTTGAATCTGATCTTGTATCAAAGAAAGACTCCAACTCCACATAACTTCAAAATCAGGTTTCACATGTAACTCATCTACAGTTAGAATACATATATTTTTTAACTCTCTTTTTATTTAAGGGAAGTTTCAACTATCCAGTTTCACACATGGGTTATTTTTGGTTAACATAAAATAACTCACTTATCCAAAAATATTTAGATCATGGCATAGAGGAAGATAGCTTCTTTTTAAAGAATTTTGAAAAAACCTGTCTGCCACTGTGTAATAAATTAATGTATCTGTGCAAGTTATTAATCCAAATATTCATTGATATCTTTCATGAAAGACACTGCAAAAACAAATCTCACATAAAAGACAGGAGAATTACAAATTCTTACAAAATTCTCAGACCAATTCTTATAAATTCTTAGACCTACTTCTCTAAAATCAGGTTTAATGAAAACTGAGGCACAGATATGATGTGATATGTGATATCGACACATGATGTGTATCAGGATGTTGTTAATGTTAGTTTGTGCCAAACTGGATATAAGTGTACTAGAATGGTGTACTAGAATGGTGTAATTAACAACAGCATGCAAGTATTTAGTAACACTAAAATGGTATAACCAGACATAATCTTACATAAGTATATGAACAATGTGATCACCAATGAAGCAAAGATGGTTGCAGTTTCAGACAGGTGGCATCCAAGTAACAGAAAGTTACCAGACAGAGGAAGCACAAGGAACTGCATATAGGCAGGGCATGTTCCCAAATACATAGGAAACATGACCAGCAAGACAAAATAAAATAAGGTAGGTAGCGTCATGAGCAGAGGAGAACTCTCTTCGTGGAAGTGGGGTAATGGCATAAGACTATCAGGCACAAGCAAGGAATAAAATCACAGAAGATGATAAGCTCACTTCTCTCATCAAAGACCTGTCAGGGCTGATTAATTTGACATCTGCAACTAAGAACCAGTACAGACCATAAGACATCAGCTCCCTGGTATTGTATACACACAGGTCTTTCAGAATATGATTCCTAAAGACGAAGAGCTTTATACATGTAGTGATGATGCATATTGTGTAAGAATTAACCACTAGCACAAAGTAAATTTTAAATTAATTAATCTAGTAAAACTTTAAAGTGTGGAACTGTACTGATTTGTCACTCTCCTAAACATCACCATCAGAGTGATCTCTAATTCCCTGTATAGATATAAATATAGATATACATATATACATGTATATGTGTATATAGATACACATCCAAGACATTTGCAAGACAGGGACTATTTTACTCTTAATATAAACACTACTTAGTTTAATATGTTAACAGTTAAAGAGAAAGGTGTAACGATGCAGGTACTTTCACATCTTTATCCTCCAATCACTGTGACAGTGAGACGCATATTGAACATCGTGATTCAATTCGCTGATGCACAGGTTAGGAGATAATTTTGCAGGATTTTTTCTAACGTAGCTGCACACCTTTGGCCGGTGCATCTTTCCTTCTTTTCTCATTATCTCCACACTCGATATAAAATACCAGTTGCATTTATGTTAATTTTTAATTGTTTTGTTTATTGGATTTAACTTTCTTATTCCAGTACTTATTTTATTGTGCTTAACTTGAATTCTTCCTCCCAGTGGAGAGGGGATGTCAAAAAGAGTACCAATACATGCAAAAAATACGAGCAAAGTATTTGATTCCTCTGTTCCTCAGAGAATGCCTGGAGTGTTTCTTTCTCATTTGTCAGTGAAAGTGTTTACTTTGAAGAGGAAAAGAGGAATGGGTTTATATTACTTTTCAAAGTTTATGTATACTTGAGGCAAGGAGACTACAGCAATGCCAACAATGTAGGCCATCAGAATGTCACCAGCTGACCAGCAGCAGTTGCAAAGGTCTTAAGAAGAACACACCCATGGAGATCTAACATTGCCAGTGACGATGGGCTTAACAGAAGAAAAGATTCAGCAAGTTATTAAGAGGCCAAACTGCCAGTCTTTTTCCCCTGTCTTCACTTCACATTATTTCATTTACAACTTGCTCAGCGTTAATGTAGCAGAGAGAAACAGTAATGGAGTGAGAGACAAAGACAAAACAATAAATCCTGGAAATGAAAAATTGTTCCTTATGCTGACAGATTCAAACCTTTACAGATTATCATGTCATATTTCTGCACACACGTTTCTCTATCAACCCTCAAGCCTATTATTTTTAAATTAATATCATATTTTAAGCTATTATTGAAATAACCCTAAAGGAATATTTGGAATTTAAGGGCACCAGCAATCTTCAGAAACATAGTAGGCATTTCAACACCAAGAGAATTCATAAAGATACTCAAACGGTTACTAAGAAAATTTCTTATGCTGGTCCTAAATGTAATGAACTCCAATAGATAGATTATCCTTGTTATAGAACTAAAAAAAAAAAATAAAAAAATCTGATTTTTTGTCACTTTAGTATGATTTCTTTGCCTTCCAGAGATGGTAGTTATACTGCTGTGCCTGGGATCACTTGCTGCCTGTGATCACTTATCCACAATAGCTCCATGGATTTTTCTTGAGAACTGTTAAAGACTTAGCCAAACTACTTAAAGCATTTCCAGCAATTAATGACTTCTAATAAGTTAAACTGGCATAGTTAATGTATTATTTTAACTCTTAGTTTCCTTTCTGCATCTGTCTTAGAACTCTCTAAGCATAAGACTCCAGATGAATACCGAGGGAGTTCTTTGATTGCCCTTCATTCCTACAGGGTATCCCGGAATTGCTTTATTTTCACCCTTCCAGCTTTCTCTACCAGACTGCAAACACTTATAATTAATTGCTCCTTTGTTTAGGTTACAGTTCCCAAGCGTGTAATAAGAACCTCATAGTGCAAGGAAGAAAGTACGGTCACTGTCTAGTTTCAGACTCAAGGCAAGGAGAGTAGGAAGGTGTCAACAGAATAATGTTGAAAAGTCTGAGCAAAGAGATTGTAACAGCTCAACCTAACAAAGTAGAGTGGAAAAGTTTTTACTTTCTTGCTCTTGCATTAGAAATGTTAAGTTCTGTCAAACATAATTGTAATCTGGAAAGTAAAGTATCAAAAAACCACAGTTGCCTACATCTTCTCTGAGTGAGTAATGAAACACTACTTCAGCAGAGGATTAAAGCTCTTAGTTTTTCAAGTCTTTACTGATTTCAAAGCAGTAGTTAGAAGTATTGGTTGTCCTGTTTTAGACAATGCTGAGAAATTTTGCAGGCACTCTTTACATGTGTGATTATGAAAAGTCTGTATTGGGCAGCAAAAAGAAAGAGGCTATTTTGTCTCCTTAGGGTTTTTTTAATCACTTGACTGCTTTAGTTTTGTGGAAACATAGAGAACATCCAGAAAAGTCCTTCTGTCCTTTAAGTAGTCGAAGTAGGTTTCAAATGAGAAGAAAAGGTAAGGAGTTAGGCTACAACATAAACTGAAATAATTGCAATTAAATCTATGATATTTCACTAATTCTGAATATTATTACCATGGCACATGTCTCTGCATAGTCTCAAAGTTTAGTGCAAACGTAAGTGATGCAGCACAAATCCTCTTTTATGTTTTCCTTCAATAGGAGGCTCTCTGTTGAGGTCCCCCAAGCTCTAAACTTCAGTTAAAAAAAATGCAAAAAGCAGAAATCAGCCCAAACACAACTTCAAATTTCTTATTTCTTTATAGATAATATATTTTTGTATCTTTATCAAAAGGCTAATCTCAGTTAGAGACCTTGGAGAAAGTTAAAAACAAATCTTCAAAGGTTTTTTTCTTAAAGTCTCTGAGAACTTCTTTTCTGTCTCAAAACCAATAGCAGAATAACAGAACTTTATTCAGTCGGAAGTATAAATTTCTCATGGATGTGTAATGCATAAAATTAGTATGTGTGTGAATAACATAAACCTGTAAGTTTACATATCTCCTATGTTTTCACCATTCTCCTCTCTCCCACAATACATAGTTAAGGCAACAAAAGACAATAATCTGGAAGCAAAAAATTAGGACCTACATCTGTTCCTCATCTGTTCATATCTCCAGCCAGTCTCTGTCACCAACCCATGCCCTTCTTTTAAGGCACAGTGAACATCCTTTTCTCTACATTTGTACAATAACCAGTACAGCTGGGTCTCTGCACCAGCACTATGTCAATAATATAACACAATAAACAAGCTGTGTGTGTTGAGTTACAAAACTCACTGTCTTGTGAAGAGTTAATCTTTACTACTACTATATCAAGTGTCTTTTCCACTTAGCACTTAGTGATATGTAATGCAGTGACAATTGAAAAAGGTGGAAAATCACGGTTCTTCCTGCAGCCTTGGATCCATTCATACCTGGTACTCTGTCTGTTGTTATAGAAACCAGTTTCATTATTATGACTTCCTGCTTCTCTGTCTCTCTCTCATCCAGCTAGCTGTTTTAACTACAATCATCACCATGGTGTCAGAAAGCTTGACAAAAAGAAAAAAACCCACAACAACAATAAAAATCCTAGATCAAATAAATCAAATCAACACTAGCCTGAATACAGTTGATATTTTGTTTCTTTCAGTGTATCCTTTCCTACACATGTAGATTTCTTCTTCATTGTGCCACTTACCTATTGATTTCAATGCTCTTTTTAGTAATTGAGGGAAAGCTGTAGCAGACAGATGGGGCTGACATTTAGTCTGGAAGGTGGTAAGACTTGTGGCTGTTTTAATCTCTCGCGGACAGATCTCACTCTTGCTGACAATGAAATCTGTTAAATTGGGGAACAGTCTCCTGGGTAAAGTGGTTGAACCCCCACTGCTTGGGACTTGTAGGCTGAACAATGCACAAGAAAATATGTTGTAAGGAACAAGCTACATAAGCAAAATGACAGACTAGATGAGCTAAGACTTGTTAGCTATTTCTAATGTTTGTGGGTATTATAAACACCACAGAATTTCCCATATAAACAAGAAGTTGGAGATTACTATGGAGAAAGGGGAGAGGAAGAGGAGTGGAAGGGAAAGGGCACTCTGGGGAAATAAATACTGCATATAGGAAGAACACATCTTCCCACTTTCCTTATGCAATTGACACATGTCACATAACTGAAACTTTCACATGCTCCTAAATACTGCATTATCAGTTAGAGAAAGAGACCTGTGTTGTTAGACACTAAGCAGGACAAGTAGAACAGAACTCTGCCAATTATTTCTCAGTCTGCTTCTTACCAGAAATAGATGCGTGAACACTGGGGACACTAGCATACTCAAAAATTGGAAAACGGATTGCCCGTGGTACTTCACCTTGGCTAGTTCTATGTGGCATAACCGGTAATTGTTTTTACACTGCTTTTACAGTTTGTCAGAAATACAGCCTAATGCCACAGGTGGTTTCAATTTCCATGGCTAAAATATACCAAGTCTATTCACACAGCAAACATTAGTTCTCACTCCAGAGAGGACACTCGTGAAGTGATATTAACCAAAATGAGCAAAGCTGGTACAAAATTGCTTTCAATAAAGATGCATTTTTTTTTTCTTTAATTTGTTCTTAGAATATGGCTCTGCAGTTTCACTGGATTTCTTAGTGAACACCAACTGGATTTCTCCTTTTATTGCTCAATAAAGCAGAAAATAGCCAATGCCCTCAACTCTGAATACATCAGTTGTCAGTTTCCTACTAATATATTTTCTTTTCAATTTACATGTACATAATGTTAAATGTCTCACATTTAGCATGGTGCATTTCAAGACTATTTGTTTTGTGTCTTCTGAGGGCACATTTCTAAAGTATCTTTCTCATAATATTACAAAAATTAAGGATGGAGCAGAGTAAAATCACACATTTTTCAGTTCTTTCTATAGAGCACTACAAATTCAACATGCATAGGATCCTTGAAGAATTTTAGCAGGTGTGCACAGAAGTTTAGTAACAGATTAAATGTGTAATTTCTCACAATCTGCCACATCACAAAACAAACACTAATTCACTGTCCACTTTCTCCTCTAAATCACACACAAATAACTGACCCAAATAACAAGTAGTGAGGTACCTTCTGTCTCCAGTACCCATTCTTTTCTTTTGCTGTTCCAGTTTTACCCCATGTTTCAGGGTTTTCATCTTTAATACTTCTTTATTTTTATAGTTTTGAGAAAATGTATCAAAAGCATTTTTGAAAACAAAAAAAGCATTGTCATTACACCAGTATTATTTTTTTTTTTATAAATTTTTTCAAAGAACAGCAAAAGAGACAGGAACAATTGCCCTTGTACTAGTTTTATCTACTGTGGGGATGTAATTTTAATACTCTTCACTTTTATGTTACAATTTATTATTAACATTTTGAAAAACTAAATTGTAGGAAAAAAATTATTTGGCAGTGTTAGATTGGTTTGTCTGAATAATAGCACTTCAGTTTACCTGTTACCCTTTTTTGTAAATTTGTAAACTACAAAAGTTAAGCAGTGTGACCTGCCATGGAATGCTGTCTCACTGATAAAGTTGTTCATCTGTTGGCCAAAGCTTTATAGAACCAATCAATCTGTAGAATGTAATCAACATTAAATATTCAAAACCTGGATTTTGTCAGGTAGTTGTGGTACATGATGATGTTGTTTCTATGTACAAGGGAATTAATCACAGTGTTGTATGTGTCTTAGATACTGGTCAGCTAAAGAAATTGCTATCAGAGGCCCTGAAGTTGTCAGCAGTTCATGCCTAAAATCAGGTTATTGCCTAACAAGCTTACACTAAACATCTGCCTGCTTAATCCAGAAATTTTTGTTCAGCAAAGAAAGAATTTAGACAATTGCCTAGGTTTCCTGCAGCCAAGGTGCAACAGTACCAGCAGACTGCTTAATGTTCAAAACAATGCACTTACACAGACGGCAAAAGCAGCCTGAAGCCAGATCATCTGCTAGCTCTTGCCTTGCTTTTCCTGGGAAACAAGACAGCATATTGCAGGATGGCAAGGTGGCAGAATAGCTACAGGATAACTGAGATAGATACTTGACTGCCTCTGACACAAGGCCTGTAGAGGAACCTGATCAAATGGACAATATTTTAATGCCATAATACTCTGGGGCTAAGGAAGCTGTTAGAACCAGAGACCTAAACTGGTTCTCTGATGTTCATCTTTCTCTATTCCAGCAAGCACAACTTGGAAATGTGGCCCTAAACACTTTCTTTTATTCTAGATTACAAAAGATCATGCTATACTCCTTGGTAACAAAGTCTTGTATAATAGGTAAAAACTGACTACACATGAAAGCAAAGAAAAAAGAAGTATGCATTCCTATAAAGGATTAAACATTGGTTTTGGAGATACTTCCACACAGGTAAAAGGAAGCTCCTGGGTTTTGCTGGGGTTTTTATTTAAACAAGCAAAAGAAGCACATAGGTATAACATGAGGAAATTCTTGAAAGAAGCCAGAAACTTACATGACATACTTCTAAAACCCTATATGACCACAATCTGTTCCATTTTATCTTTGGTTGTATTTTGCTTAAGACACACAAACCATCTGGATCTCTAATGCAGTATTCTATAGCCTGCAAACTGATTCTTCATGTCAGGCAGAATCACTAGATGTCTGTTTCCCCACCTGACTTAACTGAGTCCTTGTAACTTGTCTTGAATGTGGAAACAGGTGTTGCTCATGACATCAATAATATCATGGTACTCAAACAACCTGTAATAATCTAGTCACAGAACCACAGGGCAGGAACAAATATAATTTTTTTTAAGCATTCTTGACAATTTTATGATGGTAATAGTCAGTGATGCAACTAGACCAGTGAGCAAATTATTGTACTGTCTTACTAATATAGCAAAGCCTATATTTTGAGGTCTCACATGGCCATTATAAAATATGTTTAGGCCAGTAAGTTTAAGATTAGCCAAATTTAAACACAAATTAGAGGGCCAAAGGGTAGAATTTTCAGTATCTTAGTTAACATTAACCAGGATTTATAGTAAACTAATTATTCTGTCTGCTAAAACTCTAAACTAGAATAGTATTTATGTATTAACTCTGGTGTCCCAGTATAAAGTAATGCTGCTTTCCCTCATGTGACTCTGTGCTTCTTTTTAAAGTAATACATGACCAAAATTAGTTCAGTCCCAGTGATGTGTGCTGCTCCACCATCTGTGTGAAAAAACAGTTACTCAACCTTTTCTTCTCCTAGATTCTCACTTTCTATTTTTAATTTTAAGGTTATATCACTAACACCTTGGCTTAATGTTTTTTTCTTTCATGCAGGCAGCCTCATGACATGAGGCATGATTCAGACCAAAGGGATATCAACTATAGCAGAATGAGATCTAATTAATTTAAATCATGCAATGTAGTCCTTCAACATAAATCCCATTTAGCTAAACCTGTGAGTTCAAAGGAAAATGTCTGCTCACAGTTGGCTGAGTGAGCAAATCAGTGGTGTTATGTATCTGTGTGTGTTTCTGCACATACCATGTGTGTTTCAAATACAATACATCTAGCTGATACCTCCAGCATCCTTTTCAATCATCAACAGATAATGGCATCATAAAAGGGAAACACATGGAGAGAGGTTGTTCCCAGAGACACCATTTTGCAGCCAAAATCTCTTATGACCAAGAAGAGTTGCTTAAGGTTATTAACAAGGTGGGTCTGATGGAATCTGATGAGAGGTATAGTGTAAAAAACTGCTGAGATAAGATACAACAGGTTCTCTTATATCTATACAAATTGTTCAGAAAGGACCTAGCTTGAGAAGAATGAAATTAATTAGAATGCACAATCCCTCTGTAGGGACTCAGAAGGACTCTAAAATTCAAAGTGTATAAAACAAAGGGAGGGAAGGACTGTTACTTCAGAAACTTTACCAAAAATCTTGATAGTAATGATTATGCACAATATAGGCTTAAAATGGCTGAACTGCATTAAGCAGAAATTTTCTTTCCTTGGAGAATTTCATTTGACCTCCAGAAGGTAAGGGAAATAATTTTATTTGCACACTCATCACAGTCTAGAGTCTTAAAATTAGTGTGTTTGTGAGCTCTCAAGCAACTAAACTAAACACAAGCAGAAAGTAAGGTGCCTGTTACTGTAACGCACTAAGAAGACATCCTTTCCCATTTTCCTCTGTCTCCTTGGAACCACAATTTTTTATGATTTATTTTATGTTCCTCTTGAGATTTTACTTTGTTGTAGTATGCTCCTAGGAAGACAAAAAAGTATTTATGACAATGAGTGATTGTAATAGCTTTGAAAAAGTAGCTATGTATCGTATGCTTGAAATTTTGGCTTTATAGAAGCCAGTGTGAGTTTTGCCTCTTCTTCAGAGAGGCCACATTTCAGAAACCCATGATAGCATGGATTGCTTTCTGCAAAGGACTTAGTACTCTCAAATGATAAAACAATTACAAAACACACACATAAGCTGGACTTGTTTGTACATTGACTTTGTATAGTGTAATATGAAAAACCATAGGAGTATATTTTAGGCATCATACCATGTGAGAGGCAGTCTACAGCCTTCCAGACAGGAACCATTTCTGTTTTGACAATGCTTGAACCTCTTACAAACTCTCTCCAGCACAGCTAAGAACTGTCTCACTTCTTCAGGCTTAGCTAGTGGATGGTGGTAATAGTAGACTCAACCTGAATTCTTCTTTAGGTCAAGAAAGAGATTACATCTAGAACCTAAGTATGGGCATTGAAAGGAAAAAAAAGTGCACTATTCCCCTGTTCTGTATTCCTACAAGACCTGGCCTAAACACAGTCTCATTTTTTCCCCCAAATCTCTTTTTGTTTAGTAGGAATTAAGACTGGCTTATATTCTGTTGTATATGTCTGCAGCTAAAGCATGTGAATGACAAGACTGGAAACTGACTAGTATGTTTTCATTAAAACATCTCAGCCTATAATAGTCTATAAAGTCCAATAAAATGCTCTACAACTTTTGCCTTGATTGCAAAATTAAAACAAGGTCTATTTGCAGAAAATAATCCTAGCCATAAACACATTGTACTAACTCTGTCTTCTGTACAATGATAGTTTTAATAGCTAATTTAACTGTATCCTAAATTGTTTTAAATATGAGACAAAAAGAAAGGGATTCATCAAAAAGGAGCCATGCAGGACAGAATCACAATGTTTCAGACTGAGATGTATACCAAACACCCGAACTTTCTGTGTCTGAATTTAAAACAACATTACCCAATTTATCATGATCCTGTAATTTATCAAAATCACACAGGAGGTTATACAAAAGGCCATGTAAATATTTATTTGACCTATAAATAATTGTGTCACCCCCACAGAGATGAAACTTTGCATTTCAGAAGAGCGGATCAATATCATAAATACACAATGATAGAGGTAAGAAGCCAAGAACTGAAACTTGAATGACTCAGATAGGTCAAAAAAATGGTATTTGAACACAGTTTTCTGTAAGCATTTATAACGTGTTAAGACCGAGCTTACAAATATTTTTTCCTTGGATTTCTTCCCACCTTCCTTATATTCACCACTAAATAAATTTCTCATAGACGTAATGACTTCTGTCCTCTTTGTGTTAGACACAAAGGACAAACAGACATCCGTCTTCCATCTTGTATCTTTTGATGAAGTCAAAACTTCCGTAAGTTTTGCGTAAGTCAAAAAGTCTGTAATACACAAGTACTTTTACTCTCCATTGGCTTCTCAGCCACTTAGAAGTCAAATTAAAGGTCCTTACATTTATCTTCAAAATTCTGAAATAGTATCTTAAAGAACTCCTAATTTGTGTTCTTTCCTTTAGCATTAGGGCCATCTATTGTCATTTCAAATGCCATCCTCCAGACCGAAATGTATGTTTCCCCAAGTGATGCTTTTGACTTTTAGCAACAGAGCATTCTTAACAAGGACACCTAGGTTCAGGAACTCACTCCTACAACTGAGCTAATCTACCGAGCTAACCTAGGGACCTAACACTAACCTACTTGTACTCATGTCTGCAGAAACTTCATATTCTAAAACTGAAAGAAAAAATAACTTGATGGGCAAAAGAGAGAAGGAAAATAAAAATTCATCAGAACTACAGGCAAGCATAAGCATACTCATGAGGGTAATCACTTGTAAGATCAGGGACTGGAACCAGATACCATGGGCTGCCTATTGCAATATATCTTTATGATAAACTTTGCAGCTGGGATTTTAAATCTATTCCACAAAAAAACGTACCTCATACTTTCATGACTTTCAGAGAGTAAGCAGTGCAGAAGGTTTCATCACAGTAAAAAAAATACTAACAAAGACCTTCATTAATTTTTATTATCTATGTATTAAAAAAATTCAACAGAATAGTTGCACATGTTTACAAAATAAGTAGCTATCAGGAGGTATTTTGATCTTTTTGATCCCTTTTTAAATCATCCTTAGATATAGGCGGCTGCCAAAACCGTAAGTTTTGTCACTCTCAGTTTGAAATATAACCTCCTTCCTACTAAGTGCAGTGGTTTCTTTGAAAGCATTCCTTTATTAAAACTTTTTCTGTCAAAACTTACTTTCCAGCTGCCTGGGGACAGAGAACAGCTTCTAAAATACTGAGCCTCCAATGTGCCTTATTAGAACCTTTATATTTTATAATTTATTCCAGAGAATTTTGACTGTTTAGAGTTATTTTACAATACCTCAATTGTAAAGCGAGGTCATAAAGGTAAGACTGTGACCAACACCTCATTTTGCTTCTTATTTTTGAATCTCCATCAGTATTTCTTCTCTTTCACACTTAACTGATATCTTTAGTTGTAAAGGTATTAACTATTCCTGAAGGAAACAGATTGTGGCTCAAAAAAATCATTAGAAGCCTTTTTGTCAGGTTGGTAATGGCACCAGCAGAGGTACAGATGCTAGACTGCAAGGCATTTTATGTTGCCAGATAAAATGTTCACCCAGAGATTATGGGATAGCAAGTTCTTGGACCAACCACTCCAGAATTTAAAAGGCCTTGAAATGTGCAAAACATCTGAGAACGTACCAGACATCCTGAGATATCTACAGAAACAGCAGCTCTCCAGGGACCTGGGAATTACAGGTAGCCTCAGAATCTACTGATCTCTCTAAATTATTATGCTTATAGCAGTAAACCATTTTAGACCTCAGCTAGCTGAGCACTCATGCACATAAAAACGCAAGCGTTAAAACTTGCTGAAGCATTAAAAGGGCAGAAGTGCCAGAATATTTAATTTTCCAAATACGTTGAAAGACTTTACTCAGCTTAAAAGGATTCATAGTACGATATGAAAAGTTAAGTTTCATAAATATCTCTCTATGACTGCTGTTCTCATCTATAGCTGCTATTCCTCAGCTGTGCATGAGAAATAATCAGAAAATCCACAGATTATGATCAGAGAGACTTGCACATTTTAAGAACTTTGCAGCACCTAGAATACATCAGAATGATAAAAAAAAAACCACAAGAAGGTATGATATGCATGCCTCATAACCACCAGTTGTTAAGGCCAAGACGACCTCTGACCACCACCTCTCCCAACAGTCCCTCTCTGTTAGTGAATAGGAGGTCAAGCAAGGCACCTCCCCTGGTAGGCTCACTTACCAGCTGTGTCAGGAAGTTGTCTTTCACACACTGCAGGAACCTCCTAGACATTTTCCTTTCTGCAGTGTTGTATTTCCAGCAGATGTCTGGTAAGTTGAAGTCCCCATGAGAACAAGAGCTTGCTATTGAAAGGCTTCTGCCAGCCACTTGTAGAATACTTCATTGACCTCCTCATCCTGGTTGGGTGGTCTATAACAGACTCCCAGCAGGATATCTTTCTTGTTGACCTTCCCTGTCATCCTTACCGATAAGCACTCATCCTCATCACAAGTGTTGAGCTCTGTACAATCAAAACACCCCCTAACGTACAGAGCTACACCACTGCCTCTGCTTCCTTGCCTGTCCCTTCTGAATAGCTTATAGACATCCATTGCAGAACTCCAATACATCCCATGCCATATTTCCGCAATGGCAACTAAGTTGTAGCTATCCTGCTGCACAATGGCTTCCAGCTCCTCCTGTTTGTTGCCCATGCTGCGTGCATTAGTGTAAATGCACTTGAGCTCAGCTATCAGGTTCACCTCCACCATTGGGGTGTCATCCCCAGGCTCCTCTCTAGTGAGAATCACAGAATCCTAGAATCCTAGGTTGGAAGGAACCTCAAGGAACATCTAGTCCAACCTTTCTAGGTAAGAGCACAGTCTAGACAAGATGGCCCAGCTCCGTGTCCAGCTGAGTCTGAAAAGTGTCCAATGTAGTGGAGTCAACTACTTCTCTGGGGAGATTATTCCAGTGGTTGACTGTTCTCATAGTGAAAAGTTTCCCTCTCATGTCCATTCGGAATCTCCCCAAGAACAACGTGTGTCCATTCCCCCTTGTCCCCTCCATGTGACTCCTTATAAAAAGGGATTTCCCATCTTCCTTATAGCTACCCCTTAGGTACTGGCATGTGGTGATCAGATCCTCTCTAAGCCCCCTTCTCTCTAGGCTGAACAAACACATTTCTTTCAGCCTGTCCTCGTACGGCAGGCTTCCCAGTCCTTAGATCATCTTGGTGGCCCTTCTCTGGACCCCCTCCAGCCTGTCCACATCTCTTTTGTATAACGGGGAGCAGAACTTTACACAGTATTCCAGGTGTGGCCTGACAAGCGCTGAGTTTATTGGGATAATGACTTCTTTATTGCTGCTGGTGATGCCCTTTTTGATGCAACCCAGAATCCTATTGGCCTTCTTGGCTGCAGCAGCACACTGCTTGCTCTTATTGAGCTTCCTGTCCACCAGGACACCCAGGTCCCTTTCCACAGAGCTGCCCTCCAGTCAGGTGGATCCCAGTCTGTGCTGCATTCCTGGATTGCGTTTTTTAACTGAGACAGTTACCCATGTTCTGTAAGATACATATGTTCACAACACCGTTACATCAGATATGCCTCAACAGTGCTGTAGATCTTACGTTCATTCAATACACTGACATGTCAAAAAGATTTTAAAAGCACATTCTCTCACTCTCCCAAGTACACCCCCCAAACACACACAGAGACAAAAAACATAAGCAATTACAGAGCTCTTTTGGTTCCACTTCAGGAAAAGAAAGGAAGGCTATACTTGATAATTCTTCAAAAGTGACTTTAGAAAGGCAGAATGCAATTATTGCAATTGGAGTCTAGCCAAGGACAATAGAATTAATAAACCTATTACAAAATGTACCATGAAATATTTGATGGCCAAAAGTTATCATGAACACAGTTCTATTATTCAGCTAAAAGGCAGAAAGAACCCTCCAATTCTAAGCTAGAGTACTTGACTCAGTATTAACTCATTGAGAAGTCTATAATTCTCTGAATCACAAATCAACCAACCCGTTAGACCTTTCCTTTCATTGTGGGCCTTCCATACAATACTCATGTCTGAAATTTCAAAGTAGGAACCCAAAATATTTAAAATGGCCTTAGATATTTTTTAGATTTCGTTATAAAAAGGTTAGAGAAAGATATATTCTAAAACTACAGGTTTATATAAGTATAGACTACATTTCCATTTTTAACCTTCTTACTGTTCCCATCAAGCACTCCAGAATTAGTATGTTTACACACAAATTTTCTAGGAAAAAAAAAGTCAAATCTATTGAGTTACAGGATTGTTACTCTCTTCACTTTCTGTTACACAGAAAGAGCATTATTTTAACAAATGTTTTTAATTTCAGTTTATTAATTGTTATTTAGCCATATTAGAAAATAATAACTTCTATCTTTGATTAGGGTCTAATAACAGAGAGGCTAAAGATTTAAACAAATGTGGAGAGTAAAAACAGATATAAAATAATTTTGATCAAGTAACTACAAGGGGTAGTTCAGTACTTTTGAAGAACAACAGCACCACTACCATTAAATGGAGGCCATATATTGTCTTTCTTATCTGTTTACTACTGTTTAAAGTTTTCGTGAGTCACAATTGTGTAATTTACTCAGTAGAACAATTTATCATCAATATCAGAACACAAGCCATCTCAGAAGAGACTGTTTCTTATACTAGCTAACTGCATCTATTCCAGGATTTTACTGTAAATTACAATTTCTAAAAACAATCACAAAGGAGTCCTCAATCAAAATATTAATTATCAAACAAAAAGATCATCTGGATATAAATTTTATTTTCTGTCATAAGATACCAGCTACTGCTTTGGCTGGAGAATTCTTTGTCAATCCCACATTATGACAACACACATGGGGAATGAGTCAATAGTGATGCACTGTCAAACTGAAGAAGATAAACAGGGTTGTCTTTAGGCCTCATTTACCAAAGTTCTGAAGTTCTTGCTTTTACATCTGCTGAGTTAGCAACATTAAGCGAGATCGTAAAGTTAGGTATTTCCTTACCAAAGCAGAATGTAACCTTGAAGCAATGAAATAAGAACCAAAATTATTAAGCAGGTTCTGCTTCCTAGCTAGGCCTCAAGTGTTTGCTCACTTTCTAACTGCACCACATATTTGGTCTTACTTTATCCAGTCCACTACATGCAGAATTAAATCCCTTTACCTTGTCTTCCAGTGTTGTAGAGTAGGAATCTGGTGAGGAACGATGAACTTCCACCTGGCCTTCACACCAGAGGAACCTTTACAAAGAAGTATCCAGGAAGCCACAGTTATATGCCAAGAGATGCATTTCTCTTACCACTGAACAAGGAGCCATGGGACAGCTGGTATGTATTTATTTCACCTTCATAATGCTAGACACAGAACTACATTTTCAAGGAAATAAGAAGGTAAATATGGGGTGGGGGTGGTGGGGGTGGTGTTGTAATTGCAGGGGAGCTGGAATCCACACATTATAAAACAGATATGAGAAAATTACACTAACAAAATTAAGTATTGACAGCAGTCTTGGAGATGCCATACTAGGCTTTTTCTAGAAGTCCATCTATCAGAACTGTAAAACCACAATTTCAGCTTTATTCTTACTAATTTTTAAAATGGATTATATCTTCTACTCCTCAAGATTTCCAAGAAAACCTAATAAATATAAATGAAGAATATCACAAGAAAGAAGACATTATTTTTTAGGTTTGTGATTTCTAAATCAATCCCATTGTTTTGGGCACACAACTCAACTCATGAGTTTTGGTAATATTTGGAATGAGTATTTGTGCATCACCTCTTTGATAACATTGGAATCTTCTGAACTGGTGTAAAGCACTGTTATTCAACCAGGAGGCAAAAGAGAAGTTTTTTTAAAAATTAAGCACACACACATTCTTACACAGAGAGCTAGGACCTGTCAGAATCTGCTTTAAGTTTATTCAGGAATTGGTTCTCAATTACTGCCAATGCCTAATTTAACCAGAAAAATTATTCTGTAAATGGTACCATCTGTGCTTAGCTAAGTGCTAACTAATTTCTTTGCTAACTCATTTCTGCCTCCTTGTCATTTATGCCTCAGTGTTACTGGGATGAAAATAATTCACAGGAAATTTTATGCTGAGTGATACCTGCATCCTCTAAACAGAACATTTAACAGCATTAGAAAAGCCCTACCTATTCAGTTCAACAGTTCAGAGCCTAGGACTCTGCCTCGAGCAGCAGTAGAAGCTGTTTAAGAAGAGCACACTATTATCCACAGTCCGTTTTCCTCATACTCTCCCGTGGACCTTTTGTCATGAATTTGTCTTGTCCCTTTTTGCTCTAGCTGACATTTCATCTTTCTAGCAATTTTCTTCCTAGTTTGAGTGCATGCTCCTACTTAGAATATAGTGTGATCTGGCGAATAGCATTATATGATCCACCTTATGCAACATCTTGATGATTTTGTAAATCTTAATCATATACTTTCTCAGCTTTCTCATATTCAAACTGAAGTGCTAACAATTTTAGTCACTGCCCATAGGTCAGCTTCCCTATCTCTTTGATCGTTTCAGCTGCCTTTGCTTGCTCTTTCTCTAGCTCAACTATTTCCTTCTTGAGATGAAGAAAACAGAAGTGCTAAAAATATTCCAGCAGTGGGCTTACCAAGACTCTATACAGCATTCCT
>NW_009258669.1:2176510-2190047 GCF_000687185.1 Egretta garzetta
ATTCCTGCTCACCAGATTTCTCGTGTTAGAAAAAATCTTAACTGTAGCCTGAAACTTATAGAATATCCTGAAAACATGGGACAGGTAAAAAGTCGGACCTCTTCATCAGGAACTCTGTTGGCTCTGTGCATTTCTACCATAAAACTCTTTGCCCCTACAACACCGTGTAGACAGGATTCAAACACACTTAAGAATGATTAAGACTTACAGAATGGAAGAGGAAAAAAAAAAGCATTTTGCCCTAGGAAAAGAACAATTATTTCTAATTATGATTTCTTTCAGTGAGCATAACATGCTAATGATAACTGAGCAGTATGAGCTAAGCAGCTGTGTGAACTCATGAATTATGTGAAGAGAAGCTTTATTTCACTTAATGGGAAACATTTATTTCCCCCTGGCCAAATCAGGTCCTTTCCCCAACTTCAGCAATTAAAACCAAAACCCTAAGGAAACAATTTACACTGACTGCTTCTGGCACTTTGGAAGGTGTTTTTGTTTACATATCCTCCCAGTCTTCATAAGAACACCCTGTGCAATAATTATAAACAGTGAGAATGGAAAATTGTATAGGAATATTTGTATTGCATTTAATTCCTTGGCACTTCAGGAAATTCACTACTCTGAAAATTGCATTTGGCTCAGAGAATACCATATGAAAGGAAAAGTTTTTAGTATTTTAATTTTATGAATCATATTTCAGCTTCATGCTCTCTCTGATTCATTGTTTAAATTCCACAACAGAAGAACTGTGAGAACAGTTATTGTCTCTAAATTCCCCTAAAATTTTTATGCCAGCTCCATTCAGCTGGCTTATTTTTTAATCTCTTCAGGAATGGGTTTAAGACTTTTCTTTTTGCATCAAGATAATAGAAAGGGATAAAAAAAATTGCTTTCATCCTCTGGTTTTCCATGTTTCAGGAATAATAAAACACTGTATTAATTCTTTTCTGAGTTTTATCACTTACAGATTCACATTATAATCTTCCTTAAGCCTTGCCGCAAAGGACTGCATTTTATACAAGAAAACAGTAATTACAGTTTTCCTACAGTTTATTCAGGTGTGCAGATTTCAACAAATATTGCACTGAGATACATTTAAATGGGTTTAAAAATGTTTTTTACTTCCATCAATTAATGATTTCCTAATAGGTTGTCCACCAGATTTTGACATATCTGGTGACAACTAAATCAAATATTAGTCTCCTTTTACTTTTCTAGGAGTGAATGCAAAGGAATATTACTAAAAAATACATATCATCACATCTTTTTCAAATGCTAAGTATTTAATATACTTGCAATTAAGTTTTTCTCTCTATTGGAATTTGCAAATAATAGTGTTGGGAAAGGGAACATGTTGTTTATATTTTTCATGGGCAAAACTCCACTATAAGATGTGAACTCACTAGTCACCAGAATTCTTTTCCCAGTCTGCATCAGTCCAATAGCTCTAAATAGCTGGACTCCTGAAGCAATTTCTGTTCACATCAGCTCTGCAGGTTACAGGTTCCAAAGTCAGTGAAAGGTGGTCTGGCTTCCCAGCAACTTCTGGACCTTTAACTTTCCTGACATTAGACATCCTCCTGTTTTTTCACCAACATAAATATGCTGGTGGTCATGTCCAGCCACAGTCTGGCAAAATATTCCTGTACTGCAGTAATGCCTGTCAAAGAAACATGTTTCTATTAAAATACAAGAATTGCCATCCTATATTCTGAATAGGAAACATTTTGTCTATTCCCTATAGCATACAACATTGAAGTTAAAAAAACCCTTACGAATTTTGTCTTCAACAACTTTCTAGTGCTACTGTTTTCCAGCCAAATAGCGTTAAGAACAGATATTTGCACGCTGTGAAAAGAACCAGAAAAGGTAAAAATATTAAAAGTTACCTGAGTGTATTTTTTCAAATTCTGATTGAAATTACCAGTTAAAATGTGAGGAGCTGCAGTTCTCATTTCCCCTATACATTGACCCACTATAACTTAAAAAGAGTCCTTAAATGTCTTGTCTTTGAAGTTATACTCACCTAACTGTACTTTGCATGTGGCTCTCTGTTACTAGGCCTCTGCTTACCCATTATATACCCTCATTTTCTTGATGAATCACAATTGGCCAAACCAGTAATATAAATGCAATGTATGTTCTACCCTCCCTCTTTATGATTAATTCTACTAGTGGTACAAATTTGCATGAATGAATGTCAGTGTGTTTTCTGCCCTGAACATTTCCTGCTGGCTTCAATTCAGCCCTGCTGACATTTATTACAAATAATAGCTAAATATTCTTGATTTAATGGCTGTGGTGGCCCCACGTCTGAAGGTGATGTCTGTAATAAAAGCAGACAAGACAAGCTTATAAAAAATACTAATCAGATTGTGTTTGCACACATAATGGAGAGGCCTCACAGACATACCAGCAAAATGGAATGACAGTTTTTAAAATGCAGCTGCTGCAAGTCAAGAGTTCAAGAACATATCAGCGGCATTATTTTTTGTCCCTCTCCATTCTTTTACCACCTCTTTAAGGCACCTGTGACAACAGTGAGAAGATCATAGCCAAAAGGGTCAAAGTTTCAGCTTCAAACCTCCTTAGACAAATAACAATGAATACCATAAATCACAGTGTAGTCACACCTGCTGTCATTACAAATTCTTCTAGCAGAAAAGCATGAGGAATTAGAGCAACTTGTCACCACAGAGTTAGACCCACACCTCTCGAGTCATGTTTAGCTTAGGTTAATTTGAATCATGCTGCAAAGGTGAAGTTCTCCCCACCGTGTGCCCTGAACGCAAATGTGTTCTAGTCCTTACACAGGGGCAAAAATATGTTGCCTGCCAGAAGCACAGAGGAGACAAAAAACCCAGTACCTGAAGAAGAAAATTTTTGCCAGATGGACATGTGTACGTAATGGAAAAAGACTGAAGAAAACATAAAAAGAAGCATACTATACAGGTTAATACTGTGGACATAGGCAAAGAATTTTCCCCTTGACCTGGGAATGAATGGCTGCAATGCTCCAGCGATAGCAAAGGTTAACAGGGTCACTTCAGATTTTAATCAGCAACAGTACCATCTTCTCCAGAATATTCTGGATAGGGTCCCACAACATCCAAATTAAAATCGGCAAGGCCATTGCCTATAAGGCCCTGAGGAAAAAAATAAATAAATTACTAAATCATGCTGTTTAGAGGTGCCTCACAGCATGGTATCCTTTGCTTTCCCTTAGTATCATCACCATGCAAACGGCTTAAGGAGCATTTTTCTCCACCACCTTCCCAAGGACTAGAGGTGAGGCTGACTGGCCTGTAGCTCTCCAGATGTTCATTATTGCCCTTCTGAAAGACAGAGGTGACATTTGCTCTCTTCTAGTCTTCAGGAGCCTCTCCTTAATGCCATGATTTTTCAAAGATAATCCAGAATGGCCTTGCAGTGACATCAGATATCTCCTTCAGGGAAGAATCCCATGGGATACATCCCTGGAGATGAGAAGAGTCTAGGAGAGCTAGCTGATTTTCAAGATATATATATATACACACAACCACAAGCATGTTGGTCTGCCTGCTAATATTCACCCACAAGCTCTCAACCAGCCCCTTACCCATCCCCAAGCAGATCTTCATGCACTCCAGCTGCTCTCCAACATAAAGGGCAACTCCTCCTCCTCACCTTCCTGCTCTGTCCTTCCTAAGGAGCCTGTATCCATCCATCACAGCACTCCAGTTGTGCAAGCTGTCTCACCACACTTCCTTGATCCTAGTGAGGTTGTAGCCCTATGACCGCACATAGACTTCTAACTCATGGAGCAAGCATTAGTGTAGCGGTATATCAGAGAGGTACCCAAGCCATTTGCTGAAGCAAACAGCTCTGGGGCAGACATGACTGCATGAGAGAATAAAATAGCAGTAAAAAGGGTTTCTTCCAGAGCCTTCCTGAGCTAGGGAATAGCCAAGGCACCACTGGGGGAAGGCAAAGTGACAGAGGGCTGCTGACAAAGTGTGGGCAGCCCTCACAGCAGCACTCCCCCACTCCCATAAAAGGGACCCTTAGGGAGCACCCGCGACCAGGAGCGCTGGCAAACAAGGTGGGCAAAGAGGGCATGGCACATCAGCCAGGGCACGGCGTGGCAGTTTGTGTGGGCAGCTCACGCAGGCAGGGCACTGGAGCTCAGTCAGGAGTACCATGGCGTCCATCTGACAGAAAACCAAGGCCTCTCCAAGCTCTGCACCAGTTACAACTGATGCAGCCTCCCAGACAGAGCTCCAGTGGGTGCAGGCTGCCAACCAGATATCAGGCTGCAGGGTGTGCCCCCCTCTCACACTGGTTTTGGACACCAGCAGTGAGTTCATCTGTGGGGGGTGTGCCCAGGTGGAGCAGCTCCTCTGCTTGGGGACAGAGCTCCGGGAGGAGGTGAGCAGGTGGCACACCAATGGGTGAGGGACAGTGTGCCAGCGAGGTCCTTTGGTCTGTCACCTCAGAGGAAGCGGCGGATAGTAATCCAAGTGGCAGCAAAGATGCAAAGGTTATTGACAGGTTAGTAACAACTGCAATTTGTCACTTAGGAATTAAGACTTCTCCCCTCAGAAGAGCAGCACGATTATCAGCCCAACTGCAGTGCATTTATACCAATGCTTGCAGCATGAGCATTGAACAGGAGGAATTAGAAGCCATCATGCAGCTAGGAAAACTATGATAGAATTGCCATCACAGAAACATGGTGGGACAACTCACATAACTGGACTGCTGCCATGGATGGCTATAAACTCTTCAGGCAGGATGGGCAAGGAAGGAGAGGCGGTGCAGTAGCCCTGTATGTTAGGGATTGTTTTGATTGCCTTGAGCTCAATGATGGTGATGACAGGGTTGAGTGTTTATGGGTAAAAATCAGGGGAAAGGCCAACAAGGCAGATATCATGGTGGGAGTCTGTTATAGACCGCCAACCAGGAAGAAGAGAGATGAAATATTCTGCAAGCAGCTGGGAGATGTCTCATGATTGCTAGCCCTTGTGCTTCTGGGGGACTTCAATTTACCAGCTGTCTGCTGGAAGGACAATACAGCAGAAAGCAAACAGTCTAGGAGGTTCCTGCAGTGTGTGGAAGACAACTTCCTGACACACCTGGTGAATGAACCAACTAGAGAAAGTGCCCCGCTGGACCTCTTGTTTGTGAACAGAGAGGGCCTTGTGGGCAATGTGATGGTTGGAGGATGCCTGGGGCACAGCTATTATGAAGTGATAGAGCTCTCAGTTCTTGGAGAAGTAAGGAGGGGGGTCAGCAGAACTGCCTCCTTGGACTTCTGGAGGGCAGACTTTGGACTGTTCAGAAGGCTGTTTGACAGAGTTGCTTGGGAGGCAGTCCTGAAGGGCAAAGGAGCCCAAGAAGGCCGCAAAAGTCCAGCTAGAATTTAAATTGGCCCACTCTGTGAAGGATAATAAAGATGTTTCTATAAATATTTTAAGAACAAAAGGAGAGCCAAGGAGAATGCCCATCCTTTACTGGATGCAGGGGGAACCACAGTGACAAAGTATGCAGATAAGGCTGAGGTGCTTAATGCCACCTTTGCCTCAGTCTTTAATAGTAAGGCCAGCTGGTCTCTGGGTACCCAGTCCCCTGAGCCAGGAGACAGGGACAGGAGCAGAACAAAGCTCACATGATCCAAAAGGAAATGGGTAGTGACCTGCTCAGCCAATTGGACATAGATGAGCCCATTGGGCTGGATGGGGTCCACCCAAGTGTACTGAGGGAGCTGGGGAAAGCCCATTGATCCAGCCTGTCCAGGTCTCTCTGCAGAGCCCTCCTCCCCTCAAGCAGATTGACACTCCCACCCAGTTAGGTGTAATCTGCAAACTTACTGAGGGCACACTCAATCCCCTCATCCAGGTCATTGATAAAGATGGTACACAGAACTGGCCCCAAAACTGAGCCCTAGGGAACACTGCTTGTAACCAGCCACCAACTGGATTTAACTGTTCACCACAACTCTCTGGGCTCAGCCATCCAGCCAGCAAAGAATACACCTGTCTAAGCCATGAACCTCCAGCTTCTCCAGAGAATGCTGTGGGAGACAGTGTCAAAGGCCTTGCCGAAGTCCAGGTAGACAACATCCACAGCTTTTCCCTTCTCTACTAGGCAAGTCACCTGGTCGTAGAAGGAAATCAGGTTGGTCAGGCAGGACCTGCCTTTCATGAACCCATGCTGGCTGGGCCTGATCTCCTGGTTGTCCTGCAACATGCCTGGTGAGTGCACTCAAGGTGAACTGCTCCACACTATTCCCTGGTACCGAGGTCAGACTGACAGGCCTGTAGTTCCCCAGATCCTCCTTCCGACCCTTCTTGAAGATAAGCATCACATTTGCTGATGTCCAGTCATCTGGAGGACATCTGGACAGTTATCAGGACTGCTGATAAATGATGGAGAGTGGCTTGGCAAGCTCCTCTGCCAGCTCCTTCAGCACTCTTGGGTGGATCCCACCTGGCCTCATAGACTTGTGGATGTCCGGGTGGTGTAGCAGGTCTAAAACTGCTTCCTCCTGGATTATGGGGGTTTTATTCCACTCACCATCCCTGTCTTCCAGCTCGGCTGAGTACCCTGGAAATAACAGCCTGCTTCTACGCCTTTAAGACTTCTTCCTTGAAAAATACCCAGCCTTCTTGGACCCCTTTGCCCTTCAGGACTGTCTCTCAAGGCGCTCTCCCAACCAGCGTTCTGAGCAAGTCAAAGGCTGCCCTCCGGAAGTCCATGGTGGCGGTGTTGCTGACCCCCTTCCTTACCTCACCAAATACTCTACAATTTCATGATCACTAAGGTCAAGGTGGCCTCCGACCACCACCTCTCCCACCAGTCCTTCTCTGTTAGTGAACCGGAGGTCAAGTAGGGCTCCTCCCCTGGTAGGCTTGCTTACCAGCTGTGTCAGGAAGTTATCTTCCACACACTGCAGGAACCTTCTGGACTGTTTCCTTTCTGCTGTGTTGTATTTCCAGCAGACATCTGGTAAGTTGACATCCCCCACGAGGACAAGGGCTAGTGACTGTGAGACTTCTGCCAGTTGCTTGTAGAATGTTTTGTCTGCCTCTTCATCCTAATCGGGTGGTCTATAACAGACTGCCAACATGATATCTGCCTCCTTGGCCTATTCCCCTCATCCTTTTCCATAATGGCTTGACCTTATCATCACAATTGTTGAGCTCTTTACAATCAAACACTCTCTAAGATACAGAACTACCCCACTGCCTCTCCTTCCTTGCCTATGCCTTCTGAAGAGCTTATAGACATCCATAGCATATAGACAACCCAGTCACATTTCTGTGATGGAGACTACAGCACAGTTATCCTGCTGCACAATGGCTTTCAGCTCCTTCTGTTTGTTGCCCATGCTGTGTACATTGTTGTAGATGCACTTGAGCTGAGCTATCGATTTCACCCACAACATTGGGGTGCCACCTCTAAGCTCCTCTTCAATGAGCCTGGTTATATCTCCTTCTTCTTTGAACCTAGTTTAAAGCCTTCTTGATGAACCACACTAAATCATGAGCAAGAATCCTTGACCTAGTGTACAAAAAACTATCTCCTGGAACATGTCCGCCCTTTGACTGGTGTGTGTTCCCAGATTAAAAATTGTGTCATTAACTTATGAAAAGTAATTACGATACGGACATCATTTACACCCTTAAGGGCCCTCTGTGGTTCACAAAGATTTCCAGTCAAATAATGGGAACAATGACATCATGTTCCAAATGGATTTGATAACCTCTCTACACTTAGGCTGCATTTGCATGTTTGATCTAGCTGTGGGGTTTTGTGCCTATCGCTTTGTATCTATGCCTGACCTTGTATCTGCCTCTTCTCTTCTATGGGCTTTGCTGCCTGTCAGAGCCTTTTTGAAGTAAGTTTTTTAATACCAGTTATCCTTCTCTTTTTGATTCTGTTAACTTTCTGATGAGTTAATGTACTACAACCTCTCAGATAAATGTCTAATGTGTGATGGGTGGAGTTCCAGGGAGATGGTGGGAGCGCTCAGCAAGAAAGAAAATACAGGCTGGACAGCAAAAGCCAGCAGTTAGATCAGTATAGAATGGATGCCAGAGAGACACACTTAATAATCAGTGCCTTGTTAATGTAATGCAAGGGAACAATCTGTATTGTATAAATCTGTTTTTGTTTTTCCTTGTCCAGGAACATTAAGAATTTGTGCCATTATACTCATTGCTGAATAACAGTAATTTCAAATAACTTGTATTAAGAAAAAAGCAAAAAAAGATTATTTTGGTTTTGAGTGAGAAATAATGTAAGCAGAACTTGACAGGAATAGTCTGAGACTCTGGCTGCCATTTTTTCCTCTCTGTAGCAGACAGGATGCGTGCATGTTTGTGTCTGTGTTTCTGTTTTTGTGTGAAAGCTATTAGGTAAATATTCCATGTTTTTCACTGGAGACTTTAAAAGGGAAAACAAACTACTGATCTTTGGGAACTAGTTTATCAAACTTTGTTATCTGTAATGCCTGATAGGTTTCTTGGCAGAGTGGAGTTTATAATTTTATCTTAAGGAAGCATAGAAATGAATGTTTAGGACATTTGGTTCTAGTTCAGGTTATTTTTCAAACCTATTGTGTGACCTAGCAAATACATGACTTTTCCTTTTTGTGGCTCCCTAATCCTTTGCATATTAGACCTTTATTATTTTTAGAATGGTCACAGTCGAGTAGTATCTTGTACATTTCCTTAAAGTCTACAGACCCTTCTTTCCATGGATAACTGTTATCCACATCAAGATTCTTTATTTAACTTTCCCTGCCTTGAGCTCTTGAAGCCAAGCTGAGGAATTCCCTTTTGCTGTTCAGTGACCTGATTCAAATCTCTGCCACATATATGCCCTGCTGCCACCCTGGGATCTGCAGAGGTTAATTTAGGTTGTAATCTGAAGACAGTGTGATTGCACAGGACTAGCTGTACAGAAAGAATGAGAGTAACAGAGCTTTCATTTGTGCTCCCAGCCTGAATATAAATTTCAGACCAGTTAAGTAGTTGCATAAATGAATCTCTGTCATTGCTGCGGCAATAGACTTGCCATTGTGTTCTAACTGAACAACTCTTGTTTAAGTATCACATTATCACCACAGTACTGCAATATCTGAGGATGTGAGCAAACTCAAAATTAGAAAAAAGCGGTTTCTTTTTTTTTAACTTAGTTTAATCAGGCAGCAACCCAAGAAAGGAAAGTGCTGACAGAACGCTGTCTGTGCTTACATGTATTGGTTTACTTTAATATAGGGAGATACTGCTTGAAGATGGGTAGCACATATGGTGCACTCCTGGTGGAAAAGACTAGATCTTACTTAGGTCTTCTCTGAATCAGTGCATGTATTCAGATTTACAACAGAAACTGCAGATCTTATATTCCCAGAGCTTCTCATCCAAGACTGGCATTGAGTTAGTATAGGAAAGATATTGTGCACTTCTCTCTGATCTTGCAGAGTCCTCTTGGTGATGAGTAACTCTGATTAGAACAGTACATCAATGAATTCCAATAGAGACCATGTTGTCCCTTTGGTGGCAGAACAAATGTTTTTTCTAAAAATTACCTTTTTTGCATGGAACTTGGATGTATTTTTTTGTTAGCAAGGGCTCTAGATGACGTTGGCCAACACGTGAGGAAGACTTTTTAAAGCTCCTTTCAGTAGTATCATCTCAGATTGTTAGAAAATGAGTATTTGTATGTCCTAGGATGGAATGATATGTGCATAGATGTGCTGGTTTTGGCTGGGATAGAGTTAGTTTTCTTCATAGTAGCTAGTATGGGGCTATGTTTTGGATTTGAGATGAAAAAATTGTTGATGAGTAGGCTGGGGGTGCACAAAAAACTGGGAGGGGACACAGCCAGGACAGCTGACTCCAACTGACCAAAGGGGTATTCCAGGCCATATGATGTCATGCTCAGCATATAAAGTTGGGGAAATAAGAAGGAAGGGGGGATGTCTGGAGTGATGGTGTTTGTCTTCCAAAGTAACCATTACGCATGATGGAGCCCTGCTTTCCTGGAGATGGCTGAACACCTGCTTGCCCATGGGAAGTAGTGAAGGAATTCCTTGCTTTGCTTTGCTTGTGTGTGCAGCTTTTGTCTTACCTATTAAACTGCCTTTATCACAACCCAAGAGTTTTTTTTTCACTTTTACTCTTCTGATTCTCCCCCCATCCCATCGGAAGGGAGTGAGAGAGTGGCTGTGTGGTGCTTAGTTGTCAGCTGGGGTTAAACCACCACAACACAATATCTGCTAAGTGCAGTTCTCCTAAATGGAAAAAGTCATTAGTTGTACCTATAGTTTACAAGAAAAGAATGGCTTCACATTTGGAATCTTTAGATCCTTTATCTAAGGTATGTATGCAATGAGGCAGTGATACATGAGGCAATAAACTTTTGGCCGGGATCATAGCAGTCAAAGCATTACGTAAATTCAGAAAAAAATAAAAAAAAAAACCCTGTATAACCTTAGTCAAACTTAAAAAGATAGAGATAGATAGTTAACAGTGTTTGTCTTGGCATTACTGGCATTAAACATGAAAGGGAGGTGGAGGATTAGTAAGGGAAGAGGATGTGGCAGACATTTCTCTGGAGATAGTGAAATGAATTCGTAAGGGATTTTGCTGCTGCTGAATCTGTTGGTTTTGTCAGAGTAAAAACTCAAACCAGAACAATGACAGCAGAATTTTCTCAAGAAAAATAATTTTCTGGTTTTGGTAATACACTGAAATATAATATATCCTTTAGTGTTTTCTAATAAAATAGTTCATAGACTGTGATTTTTTAAATATTAAAAAAAAAATGTATAAGGGTTTTTGCAAGAATCAGAGATTGTTTTAAATAAAAAAGTGTATGAATCAGTTTCTCTGACTGGAGATTTCTGAACAAGTGCCTGGAAAATTCTTAGCTTTACAGTTTCAAAGTGATGACCAGGAAAGGAAGACTTTTGAATAACCCTTTATACTAGGCAAAGTGCCAGCCAGCTTTTGCTCTAATTGTACTGGACTGTGTTACAGTGATTCACACTCTGTATTCTCAAGGGAATGGATAACACAAAGCTATGTCATTTCTTAAAGTCTCTCATAGGTCATTAGTGTTTCCAGCTTATTACCATCTAATAGTTTATCAGTGACCTAATGTCGTGGGTGGCCCTTGGCTGTCTGACAGACTCCCCACCCAGCCACTCTCTTGCTCCACCTCCTTAATGGGACAGGAGGAGAAAAAAAGGTGAAAAATCTTGTAGGTTGAGATAAAGACAGTGAGATCACTTACCATTACCATTGGGCAAAACAAACTCAACCTGGGGAAAATTACTTTACTTTATTGCCAATTAAAAATGGAGCAGGATGATAAGAAACGAAGACAGAAATTAAAATACCTTCCCCCCCGCCCCACTCTTCTTCCCAGGCTCACCTTCAATCCTTCATTCCCAACTCCTTCACCTCCTTCCCTCAAGGAGTGCAGAGGGGGTGGGGTATGGAAGTTGCAATCAGTCCAAAACAGTTCCTCTCTGACGCTCCTTCCTCCTCCCACTTTTTCTCTACTCAAGTGTGGGATCCTTCCCAGGAGATACAGTCCTTCATGAACTCCAACATGGGCCCTTCCCATGGGCTGCAGTTCTTCAAGAACTGCTCCAGTGTGGGTCCTTTCCACTGGGTGGAAAAGGAACCAACTACTCCAACCTGGGTTCCCCAGAGGCCACAGCTCCTTCTAGAAAACCTGCTCCTGTGTGAGCTCTTCTCCACAGACCACAGCTCCTGCCAGGAGTCTGCTCCTGTGCGGGCTCTTCACAGACTGCAACTTCCTTCAGGGCAACTCCACCTACTCTGGCATGGGGCCCTCCACAGGTGCAGCGTGGATATCTGCTCCAGTGCAGTTGTCCATGTGCAGGTAGGCAACCTGCTTCACCATGATCTTCTCCATGGGCTGCAGGGTAATCCCTGCTCTGGTGCCTGGAGCATCTCCTCCTGCACCTTCTTCACCAACCTTGGTGTCTGCAGGGCTGCTTATCACACCTTTTTTTTTTCCACACTCTGCCATGCAACTTTTTTATGCTTTTTAAAAAATACAATTTCCCAGAACTGACACTATTTTGGCTGCGGGGCTCAGCTGTGCCCTGTGTTGGGTCCGTTGGAAACGTCAGGAATGTTCTGTGTCCAGCAAGGGCCAGCCCCTGCCTCTCCTCACAGAGGCCACCCCTGCAGCCCCACTCTGCCAACGCCTGGGAACTTACACCCAATACAGCTAGATAATGTGAGTTTCCAGTGGACAAGCAGTTATCACTAGAGATCACCTCTGCAACTAGCATCAGTGAGCCTTTTTATAGGTAGTTTTAATGGAAAAGTCAAGGACTGAATGGAAAATGGGTAATGATTTACCTATCTGTCCTTGAACTGACTCCTGCAGGTAATTAGTTTATCAGTGAAAAATGTTGGTTAAGCAGTGTACAGGCAAGGGCAATACCAGAGTCTTGCATTACCTTGCTCCCTGGGGGAAAATGGTCATTGCAGTTGCTAGGGTTCTTCACATGACAAGTCATATAAAACAGTAACATCTGTTGTGTTATATTGTTCGCAAGGCAGATTTGCATCTTGTTCCCTCTGAGGGTGAAAATAAGCTCTTTGAAAGTTGGGCCTTCTAGCTGAAGCTAGTAATCTTGCTGTGGTCACTAGAAAAAAGAGTCCCTCCAAGAGTATTTCATTCTATCTGAGGGTAGAAATCTAAGAGAGAGATGATATGGCAGGTAGCTGATTCATTTAGCTTATAGACTCTAACTTCTTGATGGCTAAAGTAAGGTGAGGGAAAACTTGTTCTGAACTGCCATTGTATTAGTCTTGGACTTGAAATAAG
Source organism: Egretta garzetta (assembly GCF_000687185.1). Classification (NCBI taxonomy): domain Eukaryota; kingdom Metazoa; phylum Chordata; class Aves; order Pelecaniformes; family Ardeidae; genus Egretta; species Egretta garzetta. The sequence continues at coordinate 2,189,372 of NW_009258669.1, forward strand.
CTCGATGCACAGAGTCAATATATGGTCATGATATTTAAGAACTCTTTGAGAGAAAGACTTTTTCTGAAGACTGTGGTAATGCTGAAGACATGGATATGGCCCTTCAGGACCTCAGGTAGAGTCCCAGAAAATGTGACAAATGCCTCTTCATCTTTTTTTAATATGTGCTTCCAGTATCTGATATCTCAATACTTTTCCTTCTTGCTATGTCAAATGTTCATTCCTCAGCAAGCAACTTCTCATGGATCTGATTTCAGGATCGTTTGAATGAGTACAGTGCATGGCTTTCTGGCCTCTTTCAGTTTTCCCAGTTGTGTGGTGAAGACTCGGATAAACTTTCTAAATGTTTCTATCACTTCAGCACTTGGAGAGTAATCAAAATGTTGTTATAACTTTCCTGGGACAGATTAATGCCAATACAAACAACAACAACAACTCCCCACCCCCTCTCTCCTCCCCTCCCCCAGCTTATTTTGAGTTTCTTTGTGCTTTGATTCATTTTAAAAACATGAGCTCACACTTGGTATATAGAAAGTTTGTTGCCTGCATAGCTGCAGTACCGATATCAGTATACAGTTCTAAGGCATTTTAGAATCATAGAATCATAGAATCACTTTGGTTGGAAAAGACCTTTAAGATCATCGAGTCCAACCTTTAACCTAACCCTGCCATCCCA
>NW_009258669.1:2191481-2196136 GCF_000687185.1 Egretta garzetta
GGATAACTCGTCGGGCCATTAAAGACCGAGGCAAAGAAGGCGTTGAGTATCTCTGCCTTTTCCTCGTCTTTAGTGGCAATGTTCCCCCTTGCATCCACTAGAGGATGGAGGTTCTCCCTGGCTCTCTTTTTGCTGTTAACATATTTATAAAGACTTTTCTTATTATCCCATACAGCAGTGGCCAGGTTAAATTCCAGCTGGGCTTTTGCCTTTCTAATTTCCTCTCTGCATAACCTGACAAGATCCCTGTACTCTTCTTGGGTTGCCTGCCCCTTCTTCCAGAGATGGTAAGCTCTCCTTTTTTTCCTGAGTGTCTGGAAAAGAACTCTGTCCAGCCAGGCCGGTCATCTTCCCTGATGATTTGTCTTATGGCACATGGGGACAGCCTGCTTCTGTGCCTTTAAGACTTCTTCCTTGAAAAATACCCAGCCTTCTTGGACCCCTTTGCCCTTCAGGACTGTCTCTCAAGGTGCTCTCCCAACCATCGTTCTGAGCAGGTCAAAGGCTGCCCTCTGGAAGTCCATGGTGGCGGTGTTGCTGATCCCTATTTTAGGGGCATTATGGTCAGAATTTACCTGAATTTCACATATATTTGACACCGGGGCCTTTCCTTTTTAAGGATTGTGTCTTATGGTTGTTAAGCTTTGTGTAATAAAATGTTGAAGTGCATTTTATTAAAGTTATCTGGCTACATTAACTGGCTAGAAAAGCCTATGATTAGTAGTGTAAAAGCCATATAGTTTTATCATTAAATTATACTTATAAGCCAGTTTAACAGCATACACAATGCTTAGAACTGCTTTTGTTTGAAGCAGTGAGATAAACCAGACTGCCGTTACTTAATATATTTACAACATGATACCAAAGTGCTTTTGAGCAATTTTTCATACTATAGAGAGTCCAAGATTCATATAATGTAATTTAGGTATTTACAGTATCCTTTCAAGGAGTCTGAAATCATGTACAATAAGAAAGAGAGAGTGTGTGAAAGTGTGTGTGTGAAAATAAGCTATAAGTGGTAATTTGTCAACACTCTTGTAGGGAAAAATAAATTAGCTTCTAGAGCAGAAAGTGTCATAGCAGAGGTGCATAACAAATAAGATTTGTAGTTTTTACCCTGTAGACAAAGCTATCACAAAAAGGTAATGTTTGATTCTTTACTGTTACAAATACATGAGTTTCGGATTCTGAAAAAAAATTTTGCAAAATCCTATTATCTCCTTTAGCTTAGCAGTTACAAGTCATGCATGATAAAACATAGGCCAATTCAAATCAAAGCCAGGATAAACTAGATATTTACTGAGAGGAGAAAGTGTTTTACAGTTGAAAAAATGGAAATACACTAAAAAATAATTCAAAGCATAACTGTGCATTGCTCACAAACCCCACATTTTTCACCTTATTTTATAGACTCAAAAGGGCTAGAGAACACATTTGTAACCTAAACCCCCTTCTCTTCTGTCAAGGCTCTTTTAAATAAGCAATATATTTATCATGTGATTTAAGCATTTCTACTTCTCATGGGAATATTTGATACTGTTTAAGTATTGAAGAAATACCTATCCAGATATCTGCAAAAAGTTAATCAGCTTAAAAATCCAACTGCATATTCATAGACAATCTTATTCTGATTCTTATTCTCGGTTCTGCTTCTTTAGATCCTCTGCAAAATTTTTGGTGCTAAGCAACAAATTGTTGGTTTTGTTTCCATATTGTTGCATGAAGCTTGTTAGCATGCATTTGCCTCCTGGTAGTCCAAATATGTGAAAAGTGTGAGAATAAGGGAAAGTGTGAGTGTTGAAATCACAGTGAAGTTGTGATCTTCTAAGTCGCACTGTTCAGCATTTTTTTTATTGCACGTTAAGTAAAGGGAGAAAATATTGTCCAGAACTGAAGTTGAATGAAAATTAATAGCCTGATGTTGAAAGCATGAAATGCAGTCTTAAATAATCTTGAACGCAAGGAACCAACTATTTTTTTCAGAGGAAGCTAACACTAAATTTCAATTTCCAGTGCAAAAAGGAGTCTTGTTATTTAAGCAAAGGGATTACAGCTAGTCTTTAGAAGAATGGGGTGGTCTGTCTATCTTAACTTTTGGTGATCTAGAAACATTGCCTATAACTTTCCCTATGGCACTGTGACATCCACAGGGGTATGAATCCAATATGCCCTTTTGTGTGTCCTTATACCGTTTCCTCTGCAGTGCAGAATGTATAACCACTGCTGAGATAAGCCGTGTTGTTCTCAAAGAAGAATTTTTAAAACAATGCTTTCATAGTCAGCTAGCACCTTAAATTAATACAGAGAGATGTGAGAGCCACAGGAGAATGAGCTGATATGGTTTCATGATTCTATGATGTAAAATGTCCTGCAAAGTGAAGAAAATTGATAAGAGGCAACATCTTTAACATTGGTCAGAAAGGCAGAGGAGGTACCCTGTTTCACAATGTCTAGTTCAATTTATTTTCATACATCTGTTTAAAGTAATTAGATGGATAATTTATCCTGGATAGAGTACAAGTAAATAAATGGAATATATTGTGAGAAAGCCACACATCAGACCATTTTAGATGCTCTTTGCTCAAAAGAAGATAAGTAAAAGTAGAGAGACTATATACTAGTCCCAAACAGTTCTGGCACTACTGTAATTAACTCAGCTTCAGTGAACTCAGTTGAAATATGCCCATTTGCTGCAGCTTGGGGTCTTTTCCTTCATATCAATTATGACACTGTGACAGAAATAAATGATGTTATCAAATCATCATTTGACCTGTGAAACAGCCCTGTGATCTGGAACCTGAAAATAACTGAAAAGGAAGGCTGAGAGGAACAAATGATGAACCAGCTTGAACAAACAATTTAATTATGTCACCAAACATTCAACAAAACTAAACTCATATTTTTAAAAGTGGATTTAACATTCATCCAAATAACACTTACTGTTCCCAAAAACTTTCATGTGGCAGATTTCAGAAGGAATTTTTTTCTGAAAAATTTTTCTTGGTTTGAAATTTATGAATTCACTTTCCCTTTTTCATCTAACTAATAGGAATGCTGGACTAGTAGGGCTATGAGGCTTTTTTGAAATGGCTATTGCTAATTTCCAGGTGGCTGAGTGAAAAATGCTGGCAATCATATACTGTGAGGTGGCACTGAGTATGACTGTGCTTTTCTGATCAGATAATTGACAACTTAGGCATTTGCAGTTAATTTCCTTGTCCTTGAAATTCTGCAAGCACTTCTTTCCTTTTCCTTTCCTCTGCTTTTTATTTATTTATTTATTTATTTATTTATATATGCCAACACAGAATATAAAGCATGAAGATGAAGTAATCAGAAAAATCAGATTGCATAGCAAGATCTCTAACAGATACCACATTTCCTGCTCTTTTACACCTTCATAATTAGCGGTTCTGTTTGGGTGTGCTAGTGAGTGGGCCTTTTTAATTGTACATCAGTAGTTTGCCTTTCAGGTTGTTCTCTCAGTTTTGCATTGAAAAGGAGAAAGTTCTGTTTAGTAAGTTTCACATCTGCATGCGTGTCACAAATAGCTCAGAAACTGGTTAGTAAGACATTTAGTGCTTCACATCTAGCTATTGTTTGCAGCAATCACTGTCTTTGCCATGTTGTATTATAGTAAAATGCACCTGGAAAGAACTAGAGATCTGGTTTAAGCTATGTAAGTTTGTTAAACTATGTAAAATTTTGGAATTCTGGGAACTGAACAGGAAATGTTTTTTTTTTTCCCAATATGTATTTCATATTTCAATGTGTTTCTGCATTATTTGATTGTTGCATGTTCATGGAAAAGCTTACAGGCTGAGACTTTGCCTGATACAGAGCAAGTGACAAGAAAACACAGTAAAATTGAAGGAAATACTGCTAGTATTATGCAGATAAGCCTGCTTTAGCTTGCATTAGTTCACAGAACATTCATCAGTACAAGACTTCTGTATAGGTGTGGAAAGGCTTTATCGACAAGAATATGGAAAGCAGCAATGAAGGTCAATATCAACTGCTAACTTTCTTTGCCTATGGATCGATTCTGACCTTAGATATGCATGGTTGAAAGCTCTTGCAATCTCACATACAGTACAGGCTTTCATCCTAAGCTTATTGAAGCACTATAGATGTTTGAAGTCTAGATATAACATGTCAGAAGCTTTATGTACTGTTCACATTTTGCCATTAGAGTTAAAAGGTTATGTTGCCTGATTAAATGTGACCAGATATAATCAAAAGAACCTACTATTTATGTAATACTTTTTGAAGAGGTGCACTGGCATACACATGAACGATTAGATAAATGTTTATCAACTTATCAATGGTGTTATAGTAAAACTTGGGTATTGGCAATGCCCCCTCCTGACAGTGCACAAACAGCATATGTAGGCTCTGCAATATGATGGCCTCTAGGCATGTTATACACTAAATTCAAGTTCTTCTGCAAACACTGTCTCCTTTTACATTTGTTTAGCATGTATGTAATATAAAGAAATTTCATACAAAGGGACATCTGAACCTTTTAGCAGTTCTTATTGTCAGTGATCCCAGTAGTTTTGTTTGTAAAACATTGCTTTGTCTTTTTCTACTTTTCATTTCCATATCCCATAAAATTATTGCTTCTCAGATGGAATAAAAAGGAATTTCCTTTG
>NW_009258669.1:2196181-2206251 GCF_000687185.1 Egretta garzetta
CTGTAAAGACATCTTACTAGCTGTTCAACAATTTAGCCTAATATTTTTGTGTATTGACAAGATGACATTGGTCTTCACTTAATTTTCACTTTACTTCCAGGATGAATTAATGTAGACAATATAAATGTCCAGGTTTATATGAATTACAATTCTCCCTTTCCTATTCAAAGAAAAATCAGTGTTTAGAAGAAGGAATGGTGATTTACAGGTGCAAAGTCAATAAAAGTCTTGTTGTTTTACCTCCTCGGCTATGAGTTGGTGTTCCTGTAAAGCCCCCATTTCTGGTGTTTGAAAGTGAATCATAAAGAAATAAGGATTTAGAATCTTTTAAAATAAGGGTGAGTTTTTGTATCTTACTTTCTGTACCAAATCAGTTATGGATTAAGCAAAACAATTACTATGGGTAAAATCTGACTGTTAATAACAAGTAAGCGTAAAAAAAAATATAGGGATATACTTGGAATGCAATTATTGTATTAGAAAATAAAAGTTAGCTTATTTTCTAATACATTAGAAAGAATGTAATAATACAATCGCAATAAATTCTAATATTTTCCAATTTTCTTAAATATAAATTTATTTAAGTACAAACCACTTTCTGTAAAATCTAATCTCTAGCTTATTTTAGAACATGATTTCTCATCAGAACACACTAGCTATGTATTATGGCCTGTGTATTAATTTATATAACAATCTCATTTGTTACATTGTCAAGCAATTATGCATGTGTACATCAAAGCCCCCAGACAGTGTGGAGAGCAACTGGAAAGTATTTCTACAAAATAGGCTCTGCTTATTTATTGTCTGTCTTGGGAATTCAGTAATAATATTAACCACAGCAACCCTTTCATTAAAAAAAAAAAAGTATTTAAAAAATGAATATGGATACATATGATTGTGATGTGATGATGACGATTTGCTCTGTTGTTCTGTGGTATTTCCCACTGCATTGCATCTATCATCTGGACAAGTGTCATTCCTGTCTCTATTTTGCGATGCCTCTGAGCAAAACTGCAGGTTCAAAAGTTCTTTTTTTTCTGTTCTCTCACTCTATCATTCCCTTTTGCTCATGCTTTTTTATGCTGTCACTCTGCCTCTCTATTCTATCTTGCTTTCATGCCCTTTCACTCTTTGCCCTTCTCCTTCTTGCTCACTTGCTCTCTTTTTTCCTCTTTGTCTCTCTGCCTTCTCTAAAATGACCCTAAACACATACACATGCACAAAAGTACTCCTCCTGAATCTTCCAACACACTCATTGCTTGTGTCACCACTACCTTTAGAATTTTTTGGTGTTGCTAATTGGGTCCCAAGACTATATCAACCACTGAAAATAACAGCATACCTGGGAATCAGATTGCAGAAGCAGCTTGAACTTCATAAAATAAAATTAGCAGTCAAGTTTTTCTAGAGTCAAAGGAGAATATAAGGAGGAGGGCTGCAAATTAACCATTAAGATGTGAAGTGAATACTGTGGTCTCACAATAGACTGACAAGAGATACCTTTTACATCTTTGTACTGATTTAGTTGATTAATAAGTAATGCTAAGCTGTGGAGATTCAAAGAAAAATAAAGACATCTTAGTAATGTCAATTTTCATCTCTGTATGGTTAAACACAGTTGGTCAGTATTTATTATTTTCTAAATTAAGTAAGTAGGGTCAGCTCTTGTGTGTTTACAATTCAGTTAAACCTCATTAATTACAGATATAAATTTGGTATTTAGTCACATCAGTGAAATTTCATTCAATTTCATTGTGTGCTTGGTCATCTAAAGTCTATAAAATATAAGTTGAGAATTATAACAAAATTTTAAGGGTTTCTACTGAATGTGGAAAAGCTGGTCTTCAGAAACATTTCTACCTTGAATTTTGATAACGTAAGATCTGTGAGTAAATGAAATATTTTTGTTCACTTGGTTCTGGCTTGAATAATGTGTTCAACCACTGTTCCTGAACATAGGATTTTGAGTAGTTTTGAGTGGTTTTCCATTGTCTGAAATGGCCTTGCTGATGAGGTCCAGTAGGTTGTTTGGCATAATTGTAAAACTTTCCTAAGAAACAATGCATTCTTTGAAGTATGCCAACATGCAAATCCTGAAGGGCACATATTCTAAATAAATGAATCTTTGCAATACAAGACTGAAAAATGCATTATGGCTGGAAAGCTTCACTTTTCAAGGGTAGAGGGTTAGCATATGAGTGAAACTTTGATAGCCCTCCGTTATCAGTTTTGGTATGCACTCATACTAATAGCCACTTACACATATATGAATCACCAAGCGGGCACCACCACATGAGCTGGGGCAGGTGGTATTTAGGCATCTGTCAGCTGCTGTTACTAACTAATGAAAATTAAAGAGTAATTACCAGAAGATGATGACTTGGCAAATCAGCAAGACATTCAAGCAAGGATGACTTATACAGCAGTAAGAAATACCAGCAAAATGCACACATTTGAGAATCAGAAAAATGAACTCAGTAGAGGCAGAGAAATGGTTCTCAGGGGATCAGGGGAGGGAAGGGATAATCCACAAAAGCCAAAGAGTGGAGAGTTTAAAGAAGATCTATGAGAACAATTTGTGTCCAATACTGTAAAAATGTCAAGCTAGAGATGCTATACTAACCTATCAGAAACTCCCAAATTGATGAAATGATCCAGAACAGTACATGCCCAACAGTGACAGGATTTCAAAATACGTTAAGGAAATATATGCTGTAAGACTGGCAACAACACCGTCTGGGCATTTTTGTTTGTGTGGATTAGCACCTAATAAAAGATGGAATATTTTACTTATTCCAAGTTGCCTTGTTTTTTTTACTTCTACCTCATCATAAAATTAATAATCTATTCTTTCCCTGTATTTTTGTCACACCCTGATCTGGAGCTACCAGGAAAAAAATCGCTAAAACACCATTGCTAAATTTGTATGGAAGTAGGAAAAAGCAATACCTGACAAAAACCCCACAAACAAAAAAACACATACACCCCCCCCCCAAACACACTAAACCAGAAAATAACACAAGCAAAGAAAGAAAATTAGCTGAGTTAGGCTGCAATTCAAACTCCGTAATGTTAAGGCACATGTTCCTGTTGAATAAAGACTGAGGAATTTTGCTCTGTTTTCTTACAAGACTGGTTCATTTCCAGTTTACAGGTCAGCTATAGTTTAAATATCATAGTATTTAAACAGTATTTAAATGTTTCTCTAAGTTTGGGATACTTATAATGAAGGCTTCTAGCTTTGCTGAGAGAATGAATAGATCAAGTAGAATACTGAGAGAAACTGAGAGTGTGGCAGCCCCTCTGTTGTCCACCTCAAGAAGCTGCAAGAAGAAAATGTGCATAGCTTTAAATGAATGATTAGAGACACCACTGATGACCATCGCACAGGACCAATAAAATATCCTATGAAAATTAAAAAAAACCCCTCTAAATGGAAGCAATCATATATTTTATATATATTTATATATTTGTGTGTGTATAGAGAGATACATATGTATCTACCTATACAGATGTATGCAGTTTTGCACTTAAGGCTCAGAAGAAAGAGGAGATCTCTGATACTGAGCTGACATTTAGGTACTGTAATGATGAATGATCTCATAAAACACAGATACAAAGAAAATAGACTAGCTGTTAGAGGATACCTTCTCTCTCCAGCAGGAAGGCTGAATATTGTATCTTGTCATGCCAAGACCTGTTTTTACTACCATATGAAGTTTGGGGAACATCAGTCTTCAGTATCTGTATTACACCTGCTTTAGAAATGGATGTTTAAACTTAAAGCAGGTAAAATTTACAGATATATTTGTAACATCAAGAATGAGCGAAGGTGGCTTTTCGACCAAAACAGAAAGTTGTAACCTAAACACTCCTGTAAGGATTTACATTGTTCTAAGCACCCATGAAGGTAAAAGAAAGTTAGTGATTTATGCTGCCTGTTATAAAGCAATCTTATAACATTTTCCTCTGACTTCTCAGTTTTTTAAGACTGAAAAATAAATTGTTTTCAGATCCTATTCTTCTCTCCTCTACAGAAATAGTAACAAATTGCTCTCTTGTTGTTGGAGACTTAAGCTTTTTTTTTGTTTTGGAGTTTAATGTCTTACGGTCAGCCTTGACTTTTTTTTGTATTTAGCATAACAGTAATTGTATGTAAAAGAACTGTGTAAGATCCTCTCACTATTCATGTTTTATATTACAGTTTTCTGTAAATGTCTTAGCACCAAAGAGACACTAGCAGAAGTTGCATTGCTGCTTACTAAACCTGAGAGGTCTCATGGTTCTTTTTTCACTTTTACAGAATGATGCAAGTAACAACCGGGGTTTTTTTGTTTGGACAAAAACTATAGTAAAATATAGGATTATTTTTTTGAGGATTAAAGTAAATCTACTTAGTATGCTATTCAACTAACTATTTAATTATTGGGTTTTTTGGGCCACTTAGTGTGTTTGGCTTTTCTGCATAGTAATCAACAATGCTTTTTTTCAGAACAATAAAATGACAACAATGATCATCATGATAACAGTAATAATACTCTGATTGCAATAGGAAGCCTCATTGGCATTATTTCAGGAATTTGCATAAAGACAGTCAACAAGAATGTACTTAACACAGTATCTAGAAAAGTGGAACAATATGTATGCAAAAAACAGTGAATTGAATGGACTTTTATCAAAGCACTATGTATAGAACAGTTTCCCTCTCGATACTACTCACACATATGTACACATCCTCTAGATCTGGAATACATTTATCTTGGAGACCTGTAATATAGGTGTGTTGGTGTGGAGTATTCAGGATTATGTAGCATAATTCCTACATACTGGAGCGTCAATGAAATTGTGCTTGCACACACTAAAACCAACTTCTTTCACTAAAAGTGGCCTTTTGCTTATCTTGCCCCGTAACCAGAGAAGATTTTGGAAAATGGAGAGAATACATAGATAGTGGGGTTGTTCTCCTTGGGGAAAAAAAAAAAAAGATTATTACATTGTAAGTATAAAGTCCCTAGCTAGTTCTAGGCCACATATGAAAGATGGTGGGAAGCCCCCCATCTCTAACAGCATGTTGTTCTAGACATAGAAAAGTTATTTATACTTTATTTATACTTCTAAGTAACTGAGGAATTATTATGAAAAATCATATTACTTATGAATTCAGATCAAAAGTTTGCAAAGTTTAAAGTACATTCATTTCTATGTCCATTAGACACCCAAATGTTAATCTGTGAATGATGAAATTTTCACATTTGAGAAGTGCATGGCCTGCAATTTTATTGTGGCCATATCTTTCAGTTGGGTAACAGTTGCTATTTTTAAAGTTGATAACTATGTAATATTCTTTTCTTCTTTGTTTGCAAACACTGTATTTGTAATGTGATGTTCCATATGTGTCTTAGTACAATGGAACAGTTAAATTAGCACATTTTTTAATTGTTAATCTACAAATGAAAGAAGTGTGTGGTGAATAAATATAAGTCTCATAATACTTATCACAGTATTTAATGGGGGAAAGTGGTGTTTTTCTTTTTAATACAGAAATCCAAATCTTTTGTAAGTAGTGCTTTCAGTACTTTCTCATGTCTAGTCATGTAGCCTATGCAGTCAACCATTTTCTATTCCTTGTTCTATTCAGAACCCCTCCCCCTGACGCCCAAGTGTCAAATGTTCTACTTGGCTCAATGGCTGGTTCAATAAAAAAAAGCACAGCCATGTTTCTAAGAAAAGCAAAGAGGTAGAGAAGAGAGCTGTGCATATAAATGCATTCTTTACAAAAGTAATTTAGAAGGAGTTAGAGGAAAAAGCATTTTTTACAACTTGAAAGGAGTATTTTAGAGGTGAAACCCTCCACTAAATTTAAAAGGAGAAAAATAGTTACAAGATACTGCCTAGACTCCTGAAATGTTATTTAAACATTGAAAAGCTCACCAGTTTCTCAGTACCAAGAATGCTGTAAACAGCACCTTTATATTAGGTTGTTTTTAAGTAGAACAATGTTAGCTTGGAAAAACACCTGGGTCAATATTGATGCTTGCATCTCAGATTCAAAGTTCTCATCTATCATTATCTATACCAACACCTGCATTTGAAAACATTTCCTTCAAATTACTTATTTTTTTGGTCTCAATCACCTCAGAAACAATATTGTGTAGATCGTGCCAAGAAAACGTATATATATGTCCACAGTGTAATTTTTCTGTCTTTTATTTCCAGAGGTAGCAAGAAATTCTGATGACAATAATTTTCAATAGTATTGTTTCAATGAGAAAAAAAGCAATTTTTTAACTTAAATGCCACTTATTTGTAGAGATGTGTACTAGGGAAGAAAAAAAATTATACCTAATGTAGACATTGATGGTATGCATTTTTATGAAGAGGGAATGCCCTAGCTATTTATCTGGGTCTGCATTAAGATAACAGATAATTATCACTGTTAAAACATTAGGCAGCCTACAACCATTCTGTTATTTTATAAGCTTAATGTTTTTCTCAGGGATGTACTTTCTTGATTTTGAATATAGGATGCTTGTAACTGAAAAAAGCATCAATGTATAATGTTTCTTCCAGATTAAGAAGTCACTTTAGTATTTAACCTGCCTTAACATTTTTGTGTTGTGTGTCCCCGTGCCCCCCGGCTTTTTATTGTATTTTCAGGAGAAAATAAGTCTGTATGATGTAAAAATTCCCAGTTTTCTTTAGTTCAAATAGTGTTTTGATATAGTATCTCTAGAAATTCTCTATTGAAAAGCATTGATATAGTTTCCATACAGTAATTTTAATTATCTGAATGGCACCTTGATGGGCATAGATGTAAGTCCACACAGAACAATGATGATGTACCACATACACAGTAAAAAAAAAAAAAGTGTTGGCAAAAAATGCTGCAATAGAGATTCATCAACTTGCAGACAATGAGTGTTTTTTAAAAGGGGAAAGAAGAGGAAACGGGAGTGAAGTGGGTGGACAGTGGGGTTCTGGATTGTGAGGAATTCGGAGATTTCCAAACCTGGATTAATTTAAATTTGGAGCAAAGTCATGAGAGACTGAAATTCCCAATAACTGCAAGGAGATAAAGTCACTTAAGGAAATAAAAGCATTTTCATAGGACATGCTGCTTCCCAATACTTAAGACTCCATGAATAGAAAAGAAATGGATTTCTTTTGACATAAAGGCAAAATCCCTAAATCCCTGGCTTCGTGGTGAGAGGCTGGAGTCCAAAACTCAAGCAGACTTCCAGACCAGTTCCTGTAAATTGGATTTTCTCAGAAGTCAGCTACCTCTAAAGATAGGCAGCTGCTATGGCAGTCAGGAGGCTGTGAAGTCCCTGTAGCTGAAGCAACAATCAGGTTGCTGGTGGTTGAAAAACCTGGAAGCCCTGGCTTTTCCATCTCCATGGCAGCTTGCTTTGGCAAACTACTCTGGATGGAGGAATCTGGATGCTAAGTAGCTCTAAAGGGGGAGATTATAGTGGGCTTCCTGAATGTCACCATACCATCCAACCACTAAGTAGGCTGTGGGTAGCTCCAATACAGTAAGTACCCAAAGGTCTTACTAGCGATGAATAAATATGCAGGCAAGTATGGAGTTTCCTGTATTCTCTATGGTGCAAAATTTAAACATCTTTATCAAAAACAATTTTGTGGGAGGAGAGTAGTTTTGTGGGTGGGCAACTCAAGAAGCATACAGAGATCTTGTCAAGTCATATAGAGATAAAATTAGAACGGCAAAAGCCCAGCTAGAACTCAACTTGGTGCAGGAGATTAAAAAAAAAGTATTTTTACAAATACATCAACAGCAAAAAGAGAGCCAGGGAGAATCTCCACCCTTTATTGGATGGAGGCAGTGGTGGGGGGAACATTGCCGCCAAGGATGAAGAAAAGGTTGAGATGCTTAATGCCTTCTTTGCTTCAGTCTTTAATAGTCAGATCAGTTATCCCCACGGTACTCAGCCCCCTGAGCTGGAAGACAGGGATGGTGAGTGGAATAAAACCCACATAATCCAGGAGGAAGCAGTTTTCAACCTGCTACACCACCCGGACATCCACAAGTCCATGAGGCTGAATGCGATCCACCCAAGAGTACTGAAGGATCTGACAGAGGAGCTTGCCCAGTCCATCATTTATCAGCAGTTCTGGTTAACAGGGGCAGTCCCAGATGACTGGAGGCTTGCCAATGCAACGTCCATCTACAAGAAGCGCTGGAAGGAGGATCTGGGGAACTACAGGCCTGTCAGTCTGACTGTGGTACCAGGGAAGATTGTGGAGCAGTTCACCTTGAGCGCCCTCACCAGGCATGTTGCAGGACAACCAGGAGATCAGGGCTAGCCAGCATGGGTCCTGCCTGACCAACCTAATTTCCTTGTATAACCAGGTGACCCACCTAGTGGATGAGAGAAAAGCTGTGGATGTTGTCTACCTGGACTTCAGCAAGGCCTTTGACACTGTCTCCCACAGCATTCTCTGGAGAAGCTGGAGGCTCATGGCTTAGACAGGTGTATCCTTTGCTGGGTAGAAAACTGGATGGATGGCCGAGCCCAGAGAGTTGTGGTGAATGGAGTTAAATCCAGCTGGTGGCCGGTTACAAGCGGTGTTCCCCAGGGCTCAGTTCTGTGACCAGTCTTCTTTAATGCCTTCATCAATGACCTGTAAGAAGGGATGGAGTGTACCCTCCATAAGTTTTCAGATAACACCAAATTGGGCATGAGTGTCAATCTGCTCAAGGGGAAGAAGGCTCTGCATGAGGATCTGGACAGTCTGGATCCATGGACCAAGGCCAACTGTTCATCAAGGGTTCATCAAGGCCAAGTGCCGGGTCCTGCACATGGGTCGCAACAACCCCATTAAACACTACAGGCTTGGGGAAGAGTGGCTGGAAAGCTGCCTGGCAGAGAGGGATCGGGGGTTACTGTTTGACAGCCAGCTGAATATGAGCCAGCAGTGTGCCCAGGTGGCCAAGAAAGCCAATGATATCCTGGCTTGTATCAGGACTAGTGTCACAAGCAGGAGAAGAGAATTCATCATGTCCCTGTACTTGTCACTGGTGAGGCCTCTCCTCAAATACTGTGTTCAGTTTTGGGCCTCTCACTACAGGAAAGGTGTTGCATTGCTGGAACAAAATTATCCTGGGACCAGTACTGTTTAACATCTTCATCAATGACATAGACAGTGGCATCAAGTGCATCATCAGCAAGTTTGCAGATGACATCAAGCTGACTGATGCGGTTGACACTCCTGAGGGATGGGATGCCACCCAGAGGGATGTGGACAAACTCGACAAATGGGCCCATGTGAACCTCATGAGGGTTCTACAAGGGCAAGTGCAGCTTCCTGCACCTGGGTCAGGGCAACTCCCAGTATCAGTACAGGCTGATAGATGAAGGGATTGAGAGCAACCCTGCAGAAAAGGACCTGGGGGTACTGGTGGATGAAAAGCTGCACATGAGCCGGCAATGTGCACTCGCAGTACAGAAAGCTAACCATATCCTGGGCTGCATCAAAAGAAGTGTGGCTAATAGGTCGATGGTGGTAATTCTGCACCTCTTCTCTGGTAAGTACTGTGTCCAGCTCTGGAGCCCTCAGCACAAGAAGCACATGGAACTATTGGAGCGGGTCCAGAGGAGCGCTACAAAAATGATTCGAGGGCTGGAGCACCTCTCCTATGAGGACAGGCTGAGAGAGTTACACAGAATCACAGAATCGCAAGGGTTGGAAAGGACCTCGGGAGGTCCTAGTCCAACCCTCCTGCTAAAGCAGGCTCTCCTAGAGCATGCTACACAGGACTTCATCCAGGCGGGCTTTGAATATCTCCAGAGAAGGAGACTCCACAACCTGTTCCAGTGCTCTGTCACCCTTAGAGTAAAGAAGTTCTTCCTCATATTCAACTGAAACCTCTTGTGTTTCAGTTTGCACCCATTAGCCCTAGTCCTGTCGCTGGACACTACTGCAAACAGACTGCTTCCATCCTCGTGACTTCCGCCCTTAAGATATTTGTATGTGTTGATAAGGTCCCCTCTCGGTCTTCTCTTCTTCAGGCTGAACAAGCCCAACTCTCTCAGCCTTTCCTCGTA
>NW_009258669.1:2212374-2255962 GCF_000687185.1 Egretta garzetta
GTTATGGCACATTTGTAGCTGCTCTGAACCGACACACTTGTTCCCCCATCAGATGTGACTGTGACCTGACCGCGCACCCCACCCCCCAAGTCCTTTAGTTTAAAGCCCGCTATACCAAGTTGGCCAACCCACTGCCTAGGATTCCCCTGCCCAGCCTAGAGAGGTGGACCCCATCCCTCCCTAACAGGTCGTAGTCGTTGAAGAACGTCCCATTGTCATAAAAGCCAAAACCCTCACGACGGCACCAGCCACATAGCCAGGAGTTTATGTACATTATGTGCCTATTTCTGGCCGCTCCCTTCCCTCGAACTGGTAAGATGGAAGAAAAGATAACCTGGGCCCCAATGTTTTTCACTTGTACCCCCAGGGCTCTCAAGTCTTCTTTGATTTTGCTCGAGTTTCTGCTTTCCGTATCATTTGTTCCTACATGAAATAGTAGTAGAGGATAATAGTCCGTTCTCCTGATGAGTTGTGGCATCCTCTCAGCCACGTCTCAAACCTTGGCTCCAGTTGGGCTTGTTCAGCCTGGAGAAGAGAAGGCTGCAGGGAGACCTGATTGCGGCCTTCCAGTACTTAAAGGGGGCCTACAGGAAAGATGGAGAAAATCTTTTTAGTAGGGCCAGCTGTGACAGGACAAGGGCTAATGGTTTTAAACTGAAGCAGGGTAGATTTAGACTGGATATAAGGAAGAAATTCTTTACAATGAGGGTGGTGAAACACTGAAACAGGTCGCCCAGAGAGATAGTGGAGGCCCCGTCCCTGGAAACATTCAAGACCAGATTGGATGGGGCTTTGCACAACCTGGTCTAGTGGAAGGTGTCCCTGCTCATTGAGTTGGACTAGGTGATCTCTAAAGACCCTTTCCAACCCAAACCAGTATATTTCTATGATTTTATTATGGGATGGAAAGTAGAATCTTGTGCTTCAGGATTTTACACAGTCCTTGGTTATTATGATACACAGATATCTGTTAAAATGTTTTCCTCTACTTTCTTCTACCTAGCTAGCCACTGTTGACCTCAGGGTACTAAATGAGATGGGCTGAAGGTTTAATTCTTTGTAGAAATGCCAACAGGTCAAGGAAAAATTAAATATAGAGCCTAGGTAGAAGCTAATTAAACCCTTGTCTGTCTTTTCCCTCTGGCTCTGCTTCATTAAGAACAGTATCTCCATTCAGGCAAATATAGGTAGATTATTGGTTTGACAGAAATCAGTGGGATTTATGTTTAAAGTTAAGCACATATATAAGTGGTTTCCTGAACTGTAGCTTCAGTTCTAATCTAGCTATTGGTTTTTTAATCTTGATAATATGATTTAAGAAATCTAGCTGTGTATCAAAACGTCAATGTGTAAGGATCTTAAATATCCAGCAAAACATCCCTGCAAACAAGTGTATTTTTTGCATCTGTAGAAGAAAGTGCAAAAAGATCTTTAATGTGATAACATTTCCAGGTAATTTCTCCTTCTCCTTACAATGCTCTGCTGTCATTGTTTGTCAAGATTCAATGCCTTAATGATTTCCTCAAGTAATGCTCCTTTTCAACGAGGTTAGAGTCATCTAGTGAAAGAACTGAAATCATACTGTGCTTACAAGGTAAATAGTGCATAAAGATATTTGTAGATTAAGTGACAATAATGATCTAATGAACACTTAGTGAGAAATGGTTTGTGGATGATCTGCAAAGAGAGAGAAGCTCCCTATCTTCTGCTAATGTCATGTGGGAGTTCATGGTGCCAAATTTATTTGAGAATATGCTCCTCACTGATGATCTCTAAACTAGTAAATAAATTTTAAATATATTCTACATTCAGTAACAAATAGTAGTGCTTAAATAGAGACTAATCTTTTGAGTTTGGATGTATTTTACAATGACTTCATTTTACTCTTTGTTTAAAATCACAGCAAATACTGATATCATGCCAATAGTCTGTTCTTTGAACGTGATTGTGCACGTAGTCATGTTAGAGAATTGGTGACAACGCTAGCCTCCACATCTGAGAGCTGGATCAATCTGTAATTTAAAAAGTACCATAAAGCAGGCAAAAACTTCCCTACTAAGACATCAGTTCACTTCACTTTCCCATTTCTCTTAGCAACAGCTTTCAGGCTTGATTGGTTAAGAGAAATGTAACCAGGAAAAATATTCTAAGCACAAATATGGTATATGTACCTATGTACATATTGTACATGTATTTATGTATAATATTGTACATGTATATATGTATAATACATACCTTTGTACATAGCTAGAAGGCCTGAGTGCTAATAAACTGAAACCAACCAACCAACCAAACCCCAACAATTGTTTTGGAAAATAAGGAAAGCAATGAAATTTCAAGTCATATTGATCTGCCAAAGGTAAATAATTTTTGAATATGGCAGTTGTTGAATACTTATAACCATGGTAACCTTTAAAGAACATACATTATCACTTCACTGTTCAGCTGTCAGAACTTCAAATTACTTATATTAGAATATCATCCTTTCTTATATAAATTTGTGTGCAAAAAATAATTTGGAGATATCGTGTTGTTCCTTCTTATTAAGGAAGCCTTATTAAAAATTGTTTTCATGTTCTTTTTCATGAATTGAAATTCAAATTTTTTTTGTCCTCTACACCCTGACAGCATTCCATGTCTTCAGCAATTACAGAAGAGCTTGTCAAAAATCAATATTGTATGATACACTGCTGTGTTTATCTGTATGGTCACTGTTGTACAAGTGACCTCCTTCAGATAATTAATAGATTTATAACAATAAGATTATGAGATTGATGTAAATACAACAGCTCTATTTAAAAAAAAAAACCAACAAACTGTGTTTAAAAATACATTACAATTAAAAATATTTCCAGAGATCAGGATGTTTTCCATATTAGGTAGTGGGAGGTTATCATCCAATGCTGTAAAACACATTGTATGGCTACAATCCAGCAGAGCCTGCATTTTGAAGAATATTTCAAGTAACTGTTTTTTTGAAAATAATTGCCAAAAAGGAGATTTTATTGAAGAAAAATGGTAAACCCCCAAATCCATATTAATACATTTAAATGAACCAATATATTTTTAATAAAGTCATTTAATGGAAGAGTTACTTCTAAGATGACTTATATCGGGAACTTTGAAATTACCTTACCTGCTTACTGGACTGTCAGTTAGTGCATTCATGCTTGAATAGTGGCCTCTAACCTATATTTTAGTCAATGATGTATGACAGCAATAAGGAAAAAACAATTCCTAACAGCTGGAGAGATGTGCAGATGAGATACTAGAATGTAAGATACAGCTTATCTTTCCTTTTTCTGGACAACTTCTGATGCTAATATTAAACAGAATTGATGAGTATTTGACGTATTATCTGATCATGATGACTAAACAAAAATTTCAACTGGATTGAAACAACTGAAGAAGATAAATTTGTGCTTAGACCTCTCCAGAAAAATCTCCTATGTAACTGGTAGTTTTTACAGCTGTCAGGTGGGATTCAAAATGTGACAGGTAGCTCTTTTTAACAAGAGACACTGGAAACTGGCTTAAGGTTTCTTAATGACAACATAAATGGAACATGACTGAGCATCTTCATCTGCGTGAATGAAAAATAAATAAATAAACACCCTTGCAACAACAGGTAACTCATAGGACTCTTTTCCATTCCTCTAATAAAACAAGACAAAAGCATCTAGCCTGAATGGTACAATTTCTTGTTCTTTATGTGCATTGTGAGCATGTCTACAGGAGCAGAAGATTTCAGGAAAAAGGGGAAATTACTTGAAACAAGCTATTTTTATAGCCTATATTGATTTTTTTCTAAATGTGTGTTGGGCTATCTGTTTTTTGAGTAGTAGTCTTTAAGGAAACAGAAAATCATCCAGGATGCACTCTATGTTTGTGACCATATTAGAATGAAAAGGACAAAGTTTCACTGAAGAGTTAATGGAAGTAGAGATACAAGAGCTGTAAGGCATTGGTAAATTCTGGATTGTGTTTTTGTTATGCATACATTAGGACACCATCTTTTCCATTGGCTGCAGCCAATCCTTATTTTGAAAATGTGTGGGAACTGTGGACTGTCTTCTGTGTTTAGACGTCTTATTCTGCAGTGGTGCTCAGTCAGTTACATAGGAGTTTGCTTTGCTGCTGCTGTGCTTGAACCTAGGAACAGTGATGCACACCATGGTGTGTGTGAGTGTAGCCTCACTGTTTCTCTCATTCTCTCCTGCATGCCTGCTCCTTTGTAGGTAGGAGCAGGCACTGGGAATAAGGTTTGCTATTAGCTCACTACATTCAGAGGAGTCAGGCAGACATCTATTAGCTCCCCCGCTGTCCCTGTCAAGGGACTGATTTTCTTAGAATTGCTGCTGACCTGATGAAATTGGAGGTCGGGGGTGGGGACAAGGAAAGGACAGGGATTGTGTGTTTGAATCATGCCAGCCTTTATCAAATGGCAGTACGTTTATTTTATGGGCCAGGCAGATTTGAAAAGCGGGAAGTTTAACTACCTCTGCTGCTATCTAGTAGTGACATATGAAGCATGCATCTGAAAAAGCTGAGCTGCTCTTGATATGAACGACTGAGTGATGCACATGTGAGGCAATGACTACAGAAGGTAGCCGAACCTGGGTTAATCAAAACAGGGTGCCTGTGGTCTGAAGTACCTCAGCCATGGAGAGGACAGGAGGATGTGAGGGAGTAAAGACTAGGGAACATATGCATAAGGCCTTCTGAGTACATTGCCATATGCATGCACTTGAATGCGGGCTATTAATAATGGCTGGAGACTGAGAGCATGCTTAGATGAGGTAATTAACCAGGTAGATGGTGCATGCTGGATGCACAATAGAAGACTGATACCTGATAATATGATTTAGGAAACAACAGATGCATATAAAGAAAAATGGATTTAAGTATGATACAGTTTAAACAGTATAAAAGCATTAGTGGTTGCATGGGTATATAGCATTTGATTTTCAGTATATGAGTATTCTTCTTGCTGTGTGACATTCTCCCTTATTAAAATACCTAAGTAATTAATCTAATGGTGAATTGAGTTTTGGGGATAAGCATATCTGGGTGAATCAAACACCTCAAAAATTTGGGTTCAGAATCATGTTCTGGAGTTATCAAAAGTAGCTGATTTATGAATGTTCACACACTGGCATGCTAGTAGCTCTGGAAGCAGCAGCCAGTGTGTTTTGGAGTTACAGTTCTGAGCTACTTGTTTGGATTAAATGAGGGAATCTTGTTTGGTGTGGGGGTGACCCTTGCTAAGGTAAAAGTGTCTGCTAAGAGCAATGACACCCACTGGCAACTGTGGAACTCACAATTGTTTTGAGATAAAGACAAATTTAAGTGACTGAAAGGGAAATTTTCATGTGTACCTGATTTACAGGAGCAAATGTCCCTGGTGACTGGAAGAAGGGAAACATTGTGCCCATTTTCAAAAAGGGTAGAAAGGAAGACCCTGGGAACTACCGACCTATCAGCCTCACACCTGTGCCTGCGAGGATCATGGAACAGATCCTCCTAGAAGCTATCCTAAAGCACATGGAGGCCAGGGAGGTCATTTGAGATAGCCAGCATGGCTTCACCAAGGGCAAGTCCTGCCTGAAGAACCTAGTGACTTTCTATGATGGTGTGACAACAACAGTGGACAAAGGAAAACCAATGGCTGTCCTCTATCTGGACTTCTGCAAAGCCTTTGACACAGTCCCCCACAATATCCTTCTCTCTAAATTGGAGAGCTATGGATTTGATGGGTGGACTTTTCAGTAGATAAGGAACTGGCTGGATGGTCGCGTCCAGAGGGTAGTGGTCAGTGGCTCGATGTCTGGATGGAGACCGGTGATGAGTGGTGTCCCTCAGGGGTCTGTACTGGGACCAGTGCTGTTTAATGTTTTCATCAATGACTTAGTGAGATCGAGTGTGTCCTCAGCAAGTTTGCGGATGACACCAAACTGAGTGGTGCGGTTGACACACCAGAAGGACGGGGTCGGGGTAACCCCCGGTATCAATACAGGCTGGGGGAAGATCGAGAGCAGCCCTGCCAAGAGGGACTTGGGGGTGCTGGTGGATGAAAAGCTGGACATGAGCCGGCAATGTGTGCTGGTAGCCCAGAAGGCCAACCGTACTGTGGGCTGCATCGGGAGAAGTGTGGCCAGCAGGACGAGGGAGGTGATTCTGCCCATCTACTCTGCTCTGGTGAGACCTCACCTGGAGTACTGCGTCCAGCTCTGGAGCCCTCAGCACAAGAAGGACATGGAAGTGTTGGAGTGGGTCCAGAGGAGGGCCACAAAAATGATCCGAGGGCTGGAGCACCTCTCCTATGAGGACAGGCTGAGGGAGTTGGGCTTGTTCAGCCTGGAGAAGAGAAGGCTGCGGGGAGACCTGATTGCAGCCTTTCAGTACCTAAAGGGGGCCTATAGGAAAGACGGGGAAAATCTTTTTAGTAGGGCCAGCAGAGAGGTAGTGGAGGCCCCATCCCTGGAAGCATTCAAGGCCAGGTTGGACGGGGCTCTGAGCAACCTGATCAAGTTAGCGGTGTCCCTGCTCACTGCAGGGAGGTAGGACTAGATGACCTCTAGGGGTCCCTTCCAACCCAAAACATTCTATGATTCTATGATTCTAAATTATAAAGGATCCAGTATACACCAGATGCAGATGCTTTTTCATCCATCAAAACAAGGAAAAAACAAAGAAGATGGAAGGGTCAGATTTTCTGAAAAAAAGAAAAAAAGGAAGAAAGGAAGCATGCTGCCCTACAAACTGTTAATCCTATATGTAATTAAAAAAATATGCTGAATTTTTTTTAAATTAATAGATATGAGAAAAAAAGATACTTTTGGTATAAATTCAAGATCACCCATAACTTTTCAGAATTCAAAAGGATTCTGTACTGAGGTACTTAAGAGAAGACTGAGAGGGGACCTTATCAACACATACAAATATCTTAAGGGCGGAAGTCACGAGGATGGAAGCAGTCTGTTTGCAGTGGTGTCCAGCGACAGCACTAGGGGCAATGGGTGCAAACTGAAACATAAGAGGTTTCAGTTGAATATGAGGAAGAACTTCTTTACTCTAAGGGTGACGGAGCACTGGAACAGGCTGCCCAGGGAGGTTGTGGAGTCTCCTTCTCTGGAGATATTCAAAGCCCGCCTGGATGAAGTCCTGTGTAGCATGCTCTAGGAGAGCCTGCTTTAGCAGGAGGGTTGGACTAGATGATCTCCTGAGGTCCCTTCCAACCCTTGCGATTCTGTGATTCTGTGATTCTGTAATATATATGGCTGGATACACAAGTCTGAAGTTTTAAATGTACAGGAAATAGTAATGGTGTGATTAAAAAAAATGAATCAAGAAAAGCAAAACAAACAAACAATGAAACAAAAAATTTAACAAACAAACAGCAAAGAAAAATTCAGCACAGTTTTTAATCCTCTATAGTTGTGTCTTCATCACAAAAATACTTTATGAGAATTTTATAAAAAGGGCCTTACCTGAGGAATATATCTGGATAAATAATTTTGTGGTCAGCTCCAGCTTAATGTCAATAAAATCCAATTAAATTCACTTCAGTGAAAAATTTTCAAAATATGTAAGGAATCTGCTCTAATGTAATTTTTAGAATACCTAAGGAAGACGATAAAAAATGTTGCAACAGTTGCAATTGTTGTTCCAGTGATAAACAAATACAATCATGTTTTAATTTCACAAAGAAAATAATATATAAAATCCTTTAACAAATGTCTTGTAAAGGGCAAACTGAAAATAATCACAGCAGTCTAAATGTGTTTTTTTCCATTCTATTTCATTTGATATGCCATCCCCAGCCCCAAGATGAGAAACAATTAAAACACTTCAGCTTTTTGTTTAAAGTAGTATGAAACAAGTCTGAAATGATCTGACACTTTCAGGTACAACTATGTTTAAACAGAACTATAATTAAACTAACTGCCCTGTTTTTAAAAGAGTGACAACTCTCTTCTGAAGTTTTTATTTTTCAGCTTGGTTAAATATCTTGGATATAAGAACATAACAAACAAGCGATCTCATCTTTTTAACTTTATTTCTGAAAAAGAAGAAATAAGTCCTTATACTAGTAGTACAGTATATTCAAAACAAATTTAGGTTAAACAGTGTACTCTCCAAGGGGAAAAGAGTCAGAAGAAAATATTTTTCATTCTTAGGGTAATTTGCAGAACTTACAGTTTTGACAAGAACCTTTAAGGGACTAGCCTAAAAGAGATTTAACATGCTATTTATCCCCTCCAGGAATATACAAATTCCTGTATGTTTGCTTAGTTGGGGCCAAAAGAAGAAATATGATTTCTAAATGCAGTATGAAATACTATTTGTTGCTCAGTATTGGCTGCAAGCTTGAAAAAGTTAATCTTGCTGTTATTTTAAAAGGATAGTAAGTGCTATTGAAAGGGTAAGGTAAATATATAGCTGACTTGGTTTAAGCAGCTGTTTGCAAAATGGAGAGTACCAAATAAAGTCAGGGTTGAAGAAATTTGGTTTACCCAACACAAGCACAATGAGTAAGGTGACCCTAAAATTATTTTGGAAGCTCATTATATGAAATATGGTAGGCTTTAAAAAAAAAGTTTATTAGATAAATATAAATTGTAGTGAGGTTATGTAGAACTAATCAAAGTGTTAGAAAAATTACCTAAGAAAGTTTAGAATGTCTTCCAGTGAAATTTTTGACTACTAGATATATTCTTCCCTTTCCATGACAAATTATGGAAAAATTCCAGAAATGAAATTTGGAAATTGTTGAATGAAGCAAACTGCATTTTAGTAACAATCACAATTAAAAGAATCTCTACATATTCTTTGGGAACATGTGTATTTCAGTATAATTACTACATTCATGTGGAGAACAAGACTTGCCTATGTATTGGTTTTGCTTGGCAGGGTTTTGGTAGCGGGCGGGGTGGGGGCTATAGGGTGGCTTCTGTGAGAAGCTGCCAGAAGCTTCCCCTATGTCCATTAGAGCCAATGCCAGCCGGCTCCAAGATGGACCTGCCCCTGGCAAAGGCCAAGCCCATCAGTGATGGTGGTAATGTCTCTGGTATAGTGTACTTAAGAAGGGGTAAAAAACCCCAGCAACTGCAGTAGAAGAGCGAGAATATGTGAGAGAAACAACTCTGAAGACACCAAGGTCAGTAAAGAAGGAGAGCGAGGAGGTGCTCCAGGTGCTGGAGCAGATCTCCACCTGCAGCCCATGGAGGACCCCACACAGGAGCAGGAAGATATCGGAAGGATGCTTGACCCTGTGGGAAGCCTGTGCTGGAGCAGGGTGCTGGCAGGACCTGTGGTCCCATGGAGAGAGAGGGGCCCACACTGGAGCGGGTTGGCTGGCAGGACTTTTGACCCTGTTGAAGACTCATGCTGGTGCAGTCTGTTCCTGAAGGACTGCACCCTGCAGAGCACTTCATGAAGAACTGTAACCTCTGGGAAGGACTCACACTGGAAAAGTTTGTGGAGGACTGTCTCCCATGCGAGGGACCCCACACTGCAGCAGGGAAGAGTGTGAGGAGTCCTCCTCCTCAGGAGGAAGAATCGGCAGAGACAGTGTGTGATGAACTGACCCCAACTCCCATTACCTGTTCCCCTGTGTTGCTGGAGGGGAGGAGGTAGAGAAAATCAGTACATTTAAGCCTGGGAAGAAGAGAGGGGTGGGCGGAAGGTGTTTTAAGATTTGGGTTCTATTTCTCATTATTCTACTTCGATTTGATTGATAACAAATTAATTTTTTTCCCCAAGTTGAGTCTGTTTTGCCCATGATGATAATTGCTGAGTGATCTCTTCCTGTCCTTATCTTGACTCATGAGCCTTTCATTATATTTTCTGCCCCCTGTCCAGCTGAGGAAGGGGAGTGATAGAGCAGCTTTGGTGGGCACCTGGCACCCAGCCAGGGTCAACCCACCACAGTCCAGATTTAGGAACAATCAGCAAAGGATTTGGTGCATTGCTACCAATGTGGAGAGAAAGAATTGGCAAAGCAAGTTTTCAGGGTACAACTCTAACAGCAAAACAGCTAAGAGATTTTCCTAATTTGTGAACTGCACCTGTTGGATATAGAGTTGTACTTACATGATCAATTGCTAGCAAACTTAAATATCTTGAAAAAGTATAGATTCTGCATGAAGATTAAAAAAAATTGAGATTGATAATATTACTGTTACAATCAGCTCACAAAACAAAAGAGAAAGATTTGTGGTATGGAAAAAAGGCAATACTAGAATATGGTGGAGGGAAATTCTGTTGAGAGAGTTATCTGAAAGTATACCCTGTACATGTATGTGTGCTACGTGCTATGTGGACAAAGCAGGCAATCATCTGAGAAAATTAGTCAGCTACCTACAGACCATAAAATTGAACTTTTCTGAGTTGCCTAGATAATGTACTGAAATGCCATCTGCCTCAGGCGTCCATGACTTGGGGCTGAATCTGGCTGATTCTGGTGATAATTCTGGGCATCAGGGGACCTTGAAACAGCTAATGAGGAAATTGGTAGAGGCAAATGCCACACAAAGAAGAAACTGAATTATCTTTTCTGTTTTGAAGAATAGGAAACCTATCTCAGCTGTCACCTCACATGACATAACAGATTCTGTGTTTTTAATTTATGGGTTAAAAGAATATCTTTACATCTTGGATTTGAAGAGTTTTTTGGGCCTAAGGGAAGCTAAGTACTGTTAATCAAAACAGGAGTTATGTCAGCCACAGAAAGGGTCCTGTGCTATGGGATGTACACACTGGGAAATATGCACACTGGACATTCACAAACACATGGTTTAGTGAAATGTATTGAGCATGTAACTTCAACAGTGAAAGAGACTGTATCCTTTCTGTGCAAATGAGATTATTAACCACTTAAAAAACATGTGGTGGAAGCATGATAGAGGTGTGATGATCATTTGAATAACCCCTGGTATGTTGTAAGAAACAGTGAGATGTATGAAAAGAACTGGAACTTGTTTAGCAGTCTATGGCTGCTGGATAGCTGTATGCTTTGTACAAGCTGCTCGTATATCAGTATTATTTTTTACCCTGCAGCACTAAGTAGAATACAGAGTAATCGTAGATGAACAAGCTGAATTGTTCTAGTATTTAGAAGGGTCACATCTAAAACAGGTTTAAAGGCATCCAGGTATCTGCAGATATATTTCTAGGATAGTAATACTGGGACTAGGTCCCTCGAGTGCCGGCAGTAGTTAGTAAAGGACAAAGATCAAGACAGATCCTAGAAGGGGATATACTGTCTTTGTGCTTCTTTGGGCATACATCCAAAATAATCTGTGGTTTTAGTGTACACTAGATTTAGTCCTAGCTGGCTATAGGATGATGATGAGTCATTCTGGGCTGCAGGTATTTTGGTCTGTTGTCAGTAATCATGTGATTGAAATGTAATGCTATATTTTCAAAGCCCTTACTACAATCAAAGGAATTTGAACAATTACCCTCTGCTTTTTTCAAAGTCTTCAATGATAGGAGCTAATGTGATCTTTGTAAGCTTACTTTGGCAAGTTAGAAACAAGCAACGGGCTTGGATGTTTTTATGTTTTTGCTAGACTTTCATTCCAGTGACTCACAAGTCCTGTCATAAAGCTAGTTTGTCCTGTTAGTGATATGTAACAATAGAATACCCTAAACTTTTTTTTATTGCTTAGGTATTTATTTTGTACAGGAAATAGGAGAATTGAGGTCTGTGAGACTAGTTACATGAATTCATTTCCCTTCATTGTATCTAGCAAGATGTTCTCATTTAGTACCTTCTGAGAAACTGAATTATAATTCTACATTACTCCTATCAGTGAAATAATCCAGAGAATAACATATTCTTTACCTTAGAAACTTAAGTACTTCCCCATGAAATACCTTAAAGAATTTTTAGTGTATCTTCTTGTTTTTAATAGAGGAAGAATGGAGTTACAGATGAAAAATTATACAGGTATAATTAAGACTTTGAACATGTATTTTATTCTCATTCTGCGACAGATTTCAGTGTGTGAGTCTAGAGGCTGCTTAACCTCCCTAAATCTCATTTTATCTAAGAGAGGGATGGAGTTTTCATTTCTTCCCCTTGCAGAAGTACTCCTAGTACTCCTAGTCATCAATATAATGAGATACATGCAAATGTATATGAAATATTATTAATTTGAATTAGAATCTGTGAGATTTAGAATCAAAAGCAGGGTCAGGCATGGTGTATGCACCATTTGGCTGAGATTTTGGGAAGACCTGTTTTAAACAGGGCGAAAGTAAAAAGATACTCTGAAGTAATATAATTAGTGAAATTGTCCTTGATTTCATATAAAGTTGAAACATTGTTCAACTGAACTGCAGGGTGGAAATTACTCGGAAAGTGGAATTAGTTCAGAAGATACACATCTTAAAAGATCGTGATACTGAAAGAACTGTTACCTCTCTTACAAGAAATCTGATTCAAACCATCTCAGTTTGAGTCTAGGGACTTCATTAATAAATTCTATCCTTAACGGAATCTACAAATATTTTCCCTGGGAAATAAAAAAAAGTTATTTTATTGGATTTACAAAGCTCTTTCCTGCTTACGACACTAAATTCCACTCTCTTTTGTGAGGTAAAAATCTTACTGAATTCTACAGCAAGCATATTTGTATTTAAAGTTAAAATCTCTGGCAGAAAACTACTTTCCAATTATTTAATTTTTCCAGAGTAATTAAAGACTGTCACAGTCCCATGAGAAAATTCCTTGCTAGCTTTAGAGAGAGTTCTAGTAAAAAAAATGAGTGCAAAATTAACTCTATGCTTAAAAAAATAATTGTGGTTCAGTGTTTTCTTTGGAATTGCCTTGATACATTTGGGTCTTTAAGTGGTTTGATTTTGGCAACAGCTGCATGGTGATGGACACTCTGAAAGCACAAAAGATAATCCTCAGGAGCAACCCCAAATACCTCAAACAAGATAAATAAACAGAAAAGCTAATAAATAAAGGGTATCTCCAAGCTAAATGGTGATCATCTACCTTCTGATAATATGGAATCAAAAGATAAATAGACCATTTTCAGGAGATGACACATATAATAAGGTATGAGTGTTTATTTTGGCAGACTTCTGTAGAAATGCACTTTCAAACTGCAGAGAACATAACACCCATGTGCACCTGCTAAGGAAGGAAGCTGACTTATACATGATCCCATCAAAGGACGTATGGAGATGCTTTCTGAAGAAACAGAGAGATAGGTTGTCAAGCCTGTCACTTGCCTCCTTCAGTAAAGTAAGATAAAACAGTATAAGGCAGAAAGAGACATAGCTGATATTGTAAAGAACAGGAACAAAGTTAAACTGGGAGCAATGATAAAAAAGTCAGTGGCTTCTAATCCTGTGCACTCGGAAAAAAAGGGTGTTTTCCAATAGATAACCACAAACCTGGAGCTTTTTTCCCCTTTAGCTAGCAAACTACCTTGTATTCCAAAAAAGAGAATTAGCCCATTTGAAACAGCAAAGCAGTAAAACCCACTACACTCCAGTGAAATAAATGCACATATTGCAAGGTAAATGAGAGCAGTCTTGTCTTATATTCTAGAATACAAGATTACGTGTCCCAAAATTGCAGTAAATTGGCACTGATTCGGCTATCTAAGCTTTGATATATGCTCCTAATCTAAGGATATGGAGAACATAACCCTGGTGGATGACAAGCTGACCATGAGCCAGCAGTGTGCCCTTGTTGCCAAGAAGGCCAATGGTATCCTGGGGTGCATTAAGAGGAGTGTGGCCAGCAGGTCGAGGGAGGTTATCCTCCCCCTCTACTCTGCCCTGGTGAGACCCCACCTGGAGTCCTGTGTCCAGTTCTGGGCTCCCCAGTTCAAGAAAGATGAGGAACTCCTAGAGAGGGTCCAGAGAGCACCTAGGATGATAAACGGACTGGAGCATCTCCCCTTTGAGGAAAGGCTGAGAGAGTTGGGCTTGCTCAGCCTGAAGAAGAGAAGACTGAGAGGGGACCTCATCAGCTCATACAAATATCTTAAGGGTGGATGTCATGAGGATGTAGCCAGACTCTTTGCAGTGGTGTCCAGTGACAGGACAAGGGGCAATGGGTACAAACTGAAACACAAGAGGTTTCAGTTGAATATGAGGAAAAACTTCTTTACTCTGAGGGTGGCAGAGCACTGGAACAGGCTGCCCAGGGAGGTTGTGGAGTCTCCTTCTCTGGAGATATTCAAAGCCTGCCTGGACGAAGTCCTATGCAACATGCTGTAGGAGAACCTGCTTTAGCAGGGCTGTTGGACTAGATGATCTCCTGAGGTCCCTTCCAACCCTTACGATTCTGTGATTCTGTGACTCTGTGAAATGGGAATATTCACACCAGGTTTGAATAAAATACATTTACAACACCATGGAAGTAAAATTTTGCATTTTTCTTGATGGCTTTTAGTTTCCAAAAGTTCCCTGGTACAGAATGGTGAAAAGAAATAATATAAATCAACAGGAGTCTTTTTTTAAGGTGACAAGATTTAAAATGGCAATTTGTAGTTAATGAAGAATAACAATACCCAGTTATACTCAGGTTTGGTTTAGATATTATGAGGGAAGAAAAGAGATAATATTCCACAGAACAAGACAGTAAGAATATCTGATGTTCTGGTGTTTGTTTTGTTTGTTTCCCCCCTGCCCTCCCTGGCTTAGATTCTATAAATAATAAATAATTCCATGGTAGGACCCAGGACTTGCTCTCATTCCTCTGCGTCCCAGGCAGAATGCTGGATGCTATGTTGTATTTTTGAAAAAGTAGTGTTTTTCTGTTAAAACAGATGGATTTTCAATTGACATTTTGACATCATCAGAAAGTACAGCCTGTCTTGTCAAAAACTCTAGATTCTAGAGTCCATTAGGAAACAATTATTAAGAGAAATGCAAGACAGCAGGACTTAATTTTACTTTTTTAAAAATTATTATTATTATTTAGATATTTATTTCTTTGAGTTGGCCATAGATAGGTTTCCAGGGATTTGAACTGTACAAAACCTATTTGATGCAAGTCAAACAACCTTGACAATCATAATTTGACGCAGCCTAAAATGAAGACTTCCAGTTACTATAGTTAGAGAAAATATTGTAAATGAAAAAAGAAGTAGGCTTTTTTGCAGTTCTCACGCTACATGTTTCAAGTCACAATTTTTTTAAACAAACATGGACTTTTAATAAAAACTCCTAGTTTCAGCTTTGTTGAAAAAAATGCTGTCCTCATGCAATTGATTTACCATTAGAAAATCAAAGTACTATCCTGAAGAGATGTTGGCAGGAATCCTCTGGTATTTTGGGGTTTCTCTGTGGTTATAGTGATTATAGAATCATAGAAACATAAAATTATTTAGGTTGGGAAAGACCTTTAAGATCATCAAGTCCAACTATTAACTTAACACTGACAAGTCTGTCATTAAACCATGTCCCTAAGTGCCACAACTACCTGTCTTTTAAATACCTCCAGGGATGAGGACTCAACCACTTCCCTGGGCAGTCTGTTCCAGTGAGTGATAACCCTTTCAGTGAAGAATTTTTTCCTAATATCTAATCTATATCTCCCTTTGCGCAACTTGTGACCATTTCCTCTTGTTACTTGGGAGAAGAGACTGACACCCACCTCACTACAACCTCCTGTCAGGCAGTTGTAGAGAGCAATAATGTCTCCCTTCAGTCTCCTTTTCTCCAGACTAAAAATCCCCAGCCTCTTAGACACTCCTCATAAGACCCCTCACCAGCTTTATTGCCCTTCTTTGGACATGCTCCAGTGCCTCAATGTCCTTGTAGTGAGGGGCCCAAAACTGAACCCAATATTTGAGGTGTGGCCTCACCAGTGACAAGTACAGGGGGACAATCACATCCCTTCTCCTGCTGGCCACACTATTCCAGGTTGCTGTTGGCCTTCTTGGCCACCTGGGCACACTTCTGGCTCATATTCAGTTGGCTGTTGACCAACACCCCCAGGTCCTTTTCCACCAAGCAGCTTTCCAGCCACTCTTCCCCAAGCCTCTAGCATTGTGTGGGGTTGTTGTGATGGACCCAACACTTGGCCTTGTTGAACCATAGATCCAGCCTGTCCAGGTCCTTCTGTAGAGCCTCCCTAGCCTCAAGCAGCTCGGCACTCCCATGTAATTTGGTGTCATCTGCAAACTTACTGAGGGTGCAATCAATCCCCTTGTCCAGATCATTGATAAAGGTATTAAACACGACTGGCCCCAGAACTGAGCCGCAGGGAACACCACTTGTGACTGTCTGCCAACTGGATTTAACTCCGTTCACTAGCACCCTTTGGGCTTGGCCATCCAGTCAGTTTTTTACCCAGCAAACAGTATGCCCATCCAAGCCACAAGCAGTCAGTATCTCCAGAAGAATGCTGTGGGAAATGGTGTCAAAGGCTTTACTAAAGTCCAGGTAGACAATATCCACAGCCTTTCCCTCATCCACTAAGCCAGTCACCTTGTCATAGAAGGAGATCAGGTTAGCCAAGCAGAATCTGCCTTTCGTAAACCGATGCTGGCTGGGCCTGATCACCTGGCTGTCCTGTATGTGCTGTGTGATAGAACTCAAGATCTCCATAACTTTCCCTGGCACTGAGGTCAGACTGACATACCTGTAGGTCCCCAGATCCTCCTTTTGGCCCTTCCTGTTTATGTGCAGTCACATTTGCTAACCTCCAGTCACCTGGGACCTCCCCAGTTAGCCAGGACTGTTTATAAATGACTGAAAGTGGCTTGGTGAACATTTCCATCAGCTCCCTCAGTACCCTTGGGTGGACGCCCTCTGGATCCATGGACTTTTGTATGTCTAATTGACCGTACCAAAAGCCTGGGCATAGTGTTTGATACTGAGGTGTTCAGAAAATCTTGGTTATGTAGACACTTTAGCCTAACAATTTCAGTGTAGTTGCCAGTACAAAGTGGCTTATAATTACTAATATGAAAACACCTTTTTTCTTAATTTCAATTTTTTTTGTGTGTCCACCTCTTTGCTACAACCCATTCTTAAGAATAAGCAGGTTAGCTTCATGATTCTTTTATAAAGAGGTAATATCTATTTGAGGTTGCTGTGGGATAAATTACATCATGTGCACAGAAGTCTGTGTAAGTGGAAAGTGCTAGTTAAATGTGAAAAATTATTCATCAAACAACTTTTGCCTAAATCACTTTCCATTTTCTTTTGTAGGCGTTCCTTTGATACTGTCTTTCAAACGACAAAGGACTTTAAAATGTTTGCATTTTGAAGGGTTCTTTTCTCCTCTGTTTTTATTTATTCTCAGAGTATCAAGTACACTACAAAGCTACTGTGGTGAATGATGCTTATTTAACTACAGTGAATGATACCAAAGACAAAATTTAATTCACCTTTTACTTGAACTTTGCAAAAAATGAATTAGAGACCAACAGAGAAGCTTTTCAAAGGATTTTTAAAATCAATTAAAAAACCTTGTTTTGAAAGAAAATCTCATTTAGCTGCCATGAGTGGCATTACTTTTTTCACTCCACATTTTCTGTAGCTTATGCTTAATGGTCTTCTATTTTTCCCCCTGCAGCTTTAGTAATCATATTGGTTTCACAGTCTTCACTTCTCTGTTAAAGCTGTTTAATCAGTGGGATAAAAATCAGTCCTCCTTGACCTTTCCTTGAACTTTGCATCATTTGTTGAACCCAGATTCATCCAGAAAATGATTATTTCAGCAAGTGCTAGCATTGACAGTTCAGCTTTCCCAAAATATGTAAGGGAACCCTGAAAAATTAGATATTAACAGCTTTAACTGGAATCCAAATAATCTGCATTTATCAGGCCTAAAAGCATAAAAAGTCATATACTTAAGCTCAGAAGAACCAGTCACAACACAGCCATATAACATTGTTAAAATAAGACTTTTAATTGTCCTGCAGTGTGTGAAATAGCTGTGTTTTAAACCATGACCTGCTTTGATCAAGTGCCAGTTTATTGATACAATTGTCATAAAGCGATAGTTTAATTACAAAAAAAAAAAGAAAAAAAAAGATGAAAATAAAGGGACCTAATTTTGTAAGAATTACTGCTTGTCATAGTCCAGAATGATTCATGGAATCTAAATGATATTCATAATAAAGTAGCTGTGTGTTTGTTTTTCTTAGAAATCTAAATAAATAGGAATTTCATATGCTTTTCCCAGAAAACCCTTAAATATTTTGAGTTTCTTCTATTCTGAGTTGCTAAATAAAACCATGTGGGAGACTGAGTATCTGTAATAGATTATAAAAACAGACCAATCAAAATGCATCATAAATGCATTATTTGACTCCCCTTTTTCATCATAATTTAAAAAACAAAATGGAAATTTTTCAATTAATGTAGAAAACCAGCAATGGTTTAGTGAAGAACAATGATAAGTAGTTCTACAAAGAAGATCCATCTCTGAAACTATGAAAAACTGTAAAAACATTATCCGTCTCCTGCCATGAAAAATTCTGGTTGTAGCTATAAAATAAAACTTCAGATGCTAGAAGTAACTTTCTGTACATGGACTATTGCTTATGCACCTGCGGGTCTCAACATAGCATTTTGTGAGTGAGAAAAGGAGGAGGTATTTATTCTGATTTCCTGTGCTTTTGCTGTTTTCCTCCATCCTTTCTCAGATATGGTAATTGAGACAATATTTAGATAGGCAGGTACCCTTTTTAAAGTACTTACTGTGTTCTAAATGTCCAAATTGGGGTAACAAGCCTTTCTAGGGGCAAAATTTTTGGTATTCTTTTCCCACCTCTCTCAATACCTGTTGGCTGATTAAAACCCGTCCTGCTCTTCATTCCAATGTCAATAATAAAATACACCTTTTTTTTTGAATAATTCATTTTAGAGTGTTATCTGGCTAAGTGACTTCATTATTTATTAACAATTATTATTTTAAAAGGAAATATATATTCTTAAATACTTCCAAAGGTGTGCCAGCAAAAAATATAGACCTAAGTTATTCTAATGTTCCTTGGAAACATTAGCTCCTCCAGTTCAGTGCTGATTGAAAATATATATATGAAGCTCCGTAAGAGAATCTTAATAGTTCTCTTGGGAGATTACACTTAGTGAAACATGGTGGGGCATGCATTTTCGCATTGATTTTAGTACACATATATTGCACAGACATGCCAGCTTTGCTACGTTAAGATGTGAAGAATAAGAATATAGAACAGTACAATTCACTGTTAAGTACTTGTTAAAGTGGGCTAAATTATCTTCAAGTAACTGGCTGTCAGTAATATGGTATGATTTAATGTGATTCCTTCAGAACTATTCTTCTCTATGTGACAGAAGTTTCCAAGGAAGGTCAATGATATCTCTAAGAGATTATGACAGCTTAATTATGGATTCAAACAGCTCTGCCTTTTACATGACCACAGAAAATGAAATAGCTTTTGATTTATAGTCGGTTTATTCTAATGTGCATTTCTCTATTATAGTTCGTCTAAAATTAGGCAATCCAGGTGTATATATACTCCACATTTTTCCTTGATTCATCCAAAGAACCATACATTTTAAATTAAACGGCACTGCTGTTAAAGGAAATATGAGATGGAGCTAGTATTATAGAACTAGCAGAAAGGCCCATAATAGCCATTACTAATAAACAAAGTGTGGACTGCAAAACAAGGTTTGAGATGGAGGACACTGACTTTTCAATTGCACTTGGAAATCCAACAAATGCCATCTGTTGAAATGTTTTGCTTGAATTCAAGGTCTTGTTTAGTTGGTATTTAGTTCAGAATAGATACAGCTGTTTGTGTATATACTTGATGGCAAGGCATCACTGCTCTTAAAAATTCAGCTGTGAAAGCTGGGTCTAGAAAGACCTCTTTTTTTTTTTTTTTTTTTTTGTTCACTTGGCTGCTACTGGTAAGAAGATACTGTAGATTTTTTTGTTTTGTTTTGTTTTTCATTTTACTAGTTAGTTCAGATTATAAAACTTCTCATTCAACTCTCTTCCTGGCTGTTATCCAGAGATTTTTAGATGTGATCTTGCTGTTGTTTGTCTTTTTAAAATGTTTCCTTTGTTTTGTTGTTGTTGTTTTTTGGTTTTTT
Source organism: Egretta garzetta (assembly GCF_000687185.1). NCBI lineage: Eukaryota > Metazoa > Chordata > Aves > Pelecaniformes > Ardeidae > Egretta > Egretta garzetta. Next base: position 2,232,448 of record NW_009258669.1, read on the forward strand.
TCCCTAATATTAATAAATTCTTTCTTGAGAGTGCCTTTCTTGCTGGGATTCAGAAAGAATGAGAACCTGCTAGTGTAAAACAAAAGTCCTCCTAGAAAGTGGATATTCTCTGTACTTCTCTCTTCCTTAAAAAGTAAGGTATGCCAAGTGAATTTCCTTTGAAAAGTACTGAGGAAAAGCAGCTATCTGAAAAAATAGGAGAGAAAAGAAGAAAGGTTTGTGTTAAAAATAAACTCAAACTTGGAATTTTTAAAGGTTCTTTCCTACGTCTTTCTCATCCTTTTTTATACATAGTTTGCTGACCAAAATTTTCTGGATCACTGGTCATAACTTTCCTCAGATTCCAATCTGTTCTTTTTTGTTGTTGTGAGGTAACATTTTGCAATTTAGTATCAGCCATGGGCATCAGATACTCCCAAATTCTCAGGCTAGTACATGACATTGCTGCAGTTGGAAGAAAACTTAAGTGTTAAGACATTGTTTCCATAGGGAAAAGCATTTTGATATACAGCTGGAAGATACGGTAGGGTAAAATGTTACCCAGCATGTCTGGAAAGTTTTAATGCTAGCACATTGCTGTTGTATTTTCTCTACAGAATAACATGTTTTGTTATCTCTCTGTTAGCGACTTACTGCCCAGCTCTTCAGTAGATAAGAAGGTTTAGTGGGTAATTGTTGTTTATTCTGTTGATATGAAAAAACCCTACCAAAACTAACCCCTTCCTGATTTTCATGTTAAAATTAGCTCATTTAGGAAAGTTTTGGGGTTGGGGTTAGTAATTTTGTAAGTAGCTAAGTGACAAAACATTTCAGTGTCAACTATTCAGGAGCCTGAGACCTAGTTCACAATATGGAAAAAAGTAGAATACATTTATAATGACACAATCTAAAGGCATGTATAAACATAACAGTGCTCTTTTATATATATATAAACAGTAAGTATAATTTTTAAATAGTGTTAGGAAAAAAGAGTGATTTGATCACGTAAAAAGAAATTCCTAACACTGGCTGTATAAGGCAATATTTCAAACAGAAAAAGTACACATAACAAGTCTAGAATGCTCTCATTTCAAGGGCTTAGGCATTGAGTAATATGTTTATATTTAAGTTCTGATTTTTCTGACAGATTTATTTTGCCTTTCAACAGTAGAGATACAGTATATAGTGTCTGAAATGGAACTGATTTAAAAGTGACAAACTACCTGATTTATGTAGTATTTATATGAGGAAGAAGAAAAGACAGATTGGATTATAAATGTAAGCAGAGTTTCTTTTAGATGTATTCTTAATGCTGCAGTAATCCTAGACTCCTTTTGGATATCTGGGTCAAAGACAGTGTTAGACATTTTTCAGTTGCAATTTCAAAATTTTTTTGAATCTGGTAGGGATAGAGAGGAGCCACTGATATCCTGGCAAAGCAACCTCTAAGCAGTTTATTTAAGATGATGAGATAGCCTGTCTGACCTTATGTACTACACAGGGCTAAGAATAACTATATTTGCTATCTGAGGTCTAGCAATTAGTTCATTCTCTGCCTGGCTTGCTTTCCTGTACAAATCTTTACAACTGCTATTAACTGATGTACTTCTTGTGTTTTCCTATTTTTAAGAAACTTCATTATATTGACCTTCATTAGTGCACAATTTTGTTCCAGCAGCAAAAGACAGGAATCATTAAACTATTTTTTCTTATTTTTTTTACTGGAATTAAACAAATCTGCAACCTGATACACAGAACTATAGATTTATGTAATTTTTATTCAGGAGCTGTCACGATACATTAGCAAATACTTGACAATGTGTTACATGAAATGGACATTAAATATATTCTGCTGGTTATCTGTATCCTTCCAGAGCTTAGACAAACTCTGCATAGGAGATGTATGTCTTAGCTGAAGCAGTGTTGGTTAGCTAGTTATATTTGCAGGAATTTAGACCTTTGTTTAAAAACTTGTAGTCATTGGTGATAAAAGGAAATTAAAACCTGGATCCAAGTAGTGATAAGCAGTGAACAAAAGGAAGTGAGCAGAACAGGGTCCTACTCACTATATAGTATGTGGAAGTTGACGAAGAAGTATGGCAAAGTTAAAGCCCTTGGGAAAAACATGAGTGAAGACTTTGCAGTTCTTTGGTTTTCGCTTTAGTAGAAATCAGTAGAGCATTATCCTTGTTCTGGTTTTCTGACACGTAGCAGTCATAGAGAAAGGAATATTGATCTGTTTTTGTGGTATGACTTTCCCAGTTCTTCCTTGTCTTTACATCTTCCATCTTCTCTGACACTTTTCCTTATTCTTTCACTTCCTCCTCTCTGGACTAAATTTCCTTAACTTATGCTCCAGAATGGGCCAGGAGACAAGCCACTGACTATACATAATACTTTTGTGACTAACTGCTCAGATATGCTCCCAGACAAGGAGTGACACAGCCTTTCATACCCCTATTTTTGCATCTGGGTATGAAAATGTCATGTTACTGTACAAGGGTACCTCTTGCTTCTGCTGACATTTCATTCCCCTCTTCTGATATAGAGACAGTCACATTATTCTGGTTGCACTTGCACTAAAACGTGGGATGTCAGAGATGGAAAGTCATGGTTTTTTGCTGATGTCCACAACAGGATACAGTGAACACATTTTTACTGGTCAACTTCTGCACCTGGGTCGGGGTAACCCCCAGTATCAGTACAGGCTAGGGGAAGAAAGGATTGAGAGCAGCCCTGCCAAGAGGGACTTGGGGGTGCTGGTGGATGAAAAGCTGGACATGAGCCGGCAATGTGTGCTGGTAGCCCAGAAGGCCAACCGTACTGTGGGCTGCATCGGGAGAAGTGTGGCCAGCAGGACGAGGGAGGTGATTCTGCCCATCTACTCTGCTCTGGTGAGACCTCACCTGGAGTACTGCGTCCAGCTCTGGAGCCCTCAGCACAAGAAGGACATGGAAGTGTTGGAGTGGGTCCAGAGGAGGGCCACAAAAATGATCTGAGGGCTGGAGCACCTCTCCTATGAGGACAGGCTGAGAGAGTTGGGCTTGTTCAGCCTGGAGAAGAGAAGGCTTTGGGGAGACCTGATTACGGCCTTTCAATACCTAAAGGGGGCCTATAGGAAAGATGGGGAAAATCTTTTTAGTAGGGCCAGCTGTGACAGGAGAAGGGGTAATGGTTTTAAACTGAAGCAGGGTAGGTTTAGACTAGATATAAGGAAGACATTCTTTACAGTGAGGGTGGTGAAACACTGGAACGGGTTGCCCAGAGAGGTGGTGGAGGCCCCATCCCTGGAAGCATTCAAGGCCAGGTTGGATGGGGCTCTGAGCAGCCTGATCTAGTTAGTGGTGTCCCTGCTCCTGCGGGGGTGTTGGACTAGATGACCTCTAGGGGTCCCTTCCAACCCAAAACATTCTATGATTCTATGATTCTTCATTACTTCCTTTAATCCTGGAGAAGATCTAAGATCATTCTAGTTCTTTTGGTATTTCTGTGAGCTGCTTGACAATTCACTAAATGATAATTTAGGTTCTGTCCCAGTCCCCCTAGGCACATCGTTATTAATTTTTCAGGCCATTTAGTTCTCTCACATGACATTATTAGAAGCAGAAAAGCTCATTTTTCTGAAAACACTTTCTTTTCTTACGAGTTTTCTTGAGCAGCTAAGTAATTAACATTTTTGACACTTTCATAGGAGCATTGTTTTTATTTCATTCAACTCTATGTTCAATGCTTATAAACTTCTTATCAGTATTCTTCCAGGGTGTTTTCAAATTCAGACATATATCTCTTTATTGCACTAGATGTACATCATGATTTGATTATTTCTTTTTTTTTTCCAGACCCCACCCCTAGCAAGTTAAGTAGATTTGTATGAAATGTGTAAATTTCAAACCAGTATTTGATGGCTTATCTAGATCTTCTTCACTTTGTCTCTAGTGTTCATCATCTCCATACCAGAAATTGAGAACTTGATACTTTTCAAAAGTTTTGTCCAAAAAGTATTGACCAAAAGAATTAGAGTTAAAGAAGGCATTATTTCCAAAATGGTTAGTATAACAGACTGACAGGAAGTGCTGACACTGCATATCAGCTTCAACAGATCTATTTATTCTCTGTTTGTTTATATGCTGTTCCTTGATTTGAGCAGTCAAAAGTCTTCCCTCGTGTTTTCAGCTCTGTGAAGTCATAAAAGCTGATTTATACATCCTTAACCCTTCTATTCGCTAGATAAAATGAAATAAGCTTACCTTGAGATCATGAATTCCTAATCCTTTTTCCTGTAGTTGTTAACAGTGAGTCTTTGTTTACAATTGAATTATCTACAAGTGATAGTACCATATATCAGATGTCATGAGGATCTAATGTCTTGTGATCACCTGTCACCTATTTGCATGGTGCTGGACAAAGACATAATGCAAAAATAATGTATAGACAATAGAACTCTATCATATGTGGTACATCACATGGTAATAAAACTAACACCTTCCTCTAAGACAAAGTTGCCTGAAACATTTTTTTCAAAACTGAGTCCAGTAACTACATGTGAAAACTATCAGTCTCTATTCTTGTACATAACAATTTTTTCATCTGTAATAAAATACTGACAAGCAGTCTGGGCCTCATTCAGTGACCTACGAAGTCTCATGTAATGATGACTAGGAAGGGGAGAGTCAGATCCATTAAAAATGAATAAAGCTTTCACTCCTATTACAAAGAATTAAATGTTTCTAAAGATTTGAGAAAATTTTGACAATTATTTTATTTTAAAAAGTCAGTAGGGCAATGTAACTATTGTTGAGAGCAGGAAGTGAAACACTCAATAATGTAGAATGACAGTATTTAATTTAAAGTAGAACAGCACTCAAAAAACTTAAGAAGTGGACTTGCAAAGGAATAACTGAAATGAGACTCTTGCCCTGCAGATTTGTTTCAGATGATGACAGTTAATCTGGAAAGAATGATTTCTTCCCAGAGCTCAAACTGATTTTTTAACTGGTTAAAAAGAAACAGAGGAAACAAGAAACATCTCCAAAACTTGCCTCTAAACTACACAGGTCTGCACAATCTATACTAAATATATAGGTTCATAAATGTGTTTTTACCAAGTTACTGGCAGGGTCAGATGTAAGGAAGGGTCAAATCTGGCACCACTAAATTCAATACAGCCAGGATCTTGCCCCAGGTATGGTCTAGTCTAACAAATATTTTGGAAAAATTCAAGTATAAAATCAGGAGATGATTGTTGAATTAGTTAGTTGTTTTTCTAGCAGATTCCACCGCAGAGAGTGGTTCAACGACTACCTTTGAAAGATCTGTAATATTACAATACAAAAAGAGTCTCACCTCAAAGATATCAAAGTAAATAACTTCAAAAGAGTAGAACTGCTGTAAAATGAGTCTTAAATCGGGATGTTAGTTCTAGCAGAATTTGTAAATTTGTCCTCTGTGTATGGTTAGATTTCTCTTTCTATACAAAATTCACTAGCTCTGGCTCCATAGTTGCAGCTTTTAATGGAAGAATGAGGGGGCAGTGCAATTAAAAAGAGGAACATTTAAAATTAAATACATAAAGCACATGATTTCTGGAATGGTTTGTAATTTCTCACTTTTAATTACATGGAACTTCGTGCTTATATTAATATGTAGAATTCCTTGGCACACTAATTGATGACAATCTAAAGCTGATAACCTGATAAGGTAAGACATGTTTCCTATATTTTTATGTTTGTGTTATAAGAATATCCAGAGTTATACTATATGTATGATAATTGAATTCTTATGCAATTCTCTACCTACCTCAGGCAAAGGGGAATCTAGTATTCAGGACTTCTGTGACTGCGTATAGAAGAGTTCCTGCAACTTCTGATATGTCTGTTTAAAGAGAAGAGTCTGGTTTGTCTAGACAATCAATTATCCCTTGCAGGGCTTCTTCTAAGTTCCTGCTATAGATGGTACCCTAACGCTGCTTTCTTTCAGCGTCTCTATTTTGGTTCCTATTCCTTGTTTAGTTTAAAACCAAGTCACTTTAATGTGATGGGAAACCTGTTGCTTCCTGCATATTAAAACAGTTCAATAAAAAGCAAAGGAAAATATCTCCGTTAATTTCTGCACTGCTTCCATTTTATATTCTGAAGTATATTTAGATTGGAGTTTTGCTGCAGTGAAATTTAAAAACAAGTGGACCAAAAGTAAATTAGTCAACTTAGAAAACAGTAGCGGTTTTGCTAGTGGAGTTAGGTGCACAGCAAGGATTAATTTAACCTATTACCTGCAGCTGGAGTAATCCATACTGAACTCCAAACAAAGTTGAGAGAGGGAAGGTACTGTATAGACATAATCTGTGTTAATTTAAACATTCTGTAGAATTTGTAAAAGTAAGAGTGACAAATTTTGATATAATTATTAATGAGTTCTTATATAGGAAGGTGAAATAAAAACATGAAAAAATAAGATTTGAAGCATGAAACAGAGTTAGATCTTTCTAGTCTCTGACATTTGGAAAGACCTGGGACATCTGGCTACTTATGAAATATTTGGGAAAAGCAGCTGCATATAGCAAGAAGAACAAATAACTTTGAGGAACTTTTGTTTTCAAAAGGTATTTAGACCAGTTAAAAAACATATTCCCTTAGGACCTATGTTAATCAGAAAAAAAATGGTTGCAAATTTCATGGCCTGGTCATGGTAATAATAGTAGATTTCATGGGTTAACATGTTAAAGGAAAAAACATATTAAAGATGCAATTATCTATGTTGCTTAAGCAAATTATTATCAAAGATTATACATGTTTTCTCAAGAATAAAAATGAATACAAATTAACATGCCTTCCAACTTGTGTTTTATTAATTCTTCACATCACTGCAACGTCAAGTAAAGTTCTCGCCCAATTACACTTGACTGCATACAGTACAACAGATTCTCAATTGATGTACATCTGTTGACTTCAGGGGAATTATGCTGATTTGTCTCAGCAAAAGATTTTCTCTGGGTTGTTTATATTATGAATCAAGACTTCATTTAATTTTACAGAGTTTTTAAAATCAAAATGAAACAAATGTTAACCCAATTATTTGCTTTTGCACTTGTTTCTTTAGCTGTTTGTCACTAGGATGAAGGCACCTGATTCTCAAATGCCTGTCCATATCTTTTGAGTTAGAAAGTAATTGCAGTTTTCTGAACTACAAGAAAGGTCACTGAAATAATTTGCTTTATCAACATAATTTTACATTTATTCAGAGCACTTCGTTTAACTTCTATTTCATGCTTAGCAAGTCTGCAGACTGAAATGATTTTATGTTAAAATGTTTGGTTTCCTAGTATCTCTATCTTAACAATTAAAATAATAATGTAATCGTTCACATTTTGTAGTCTTTCATGTTGGAGGACCTCCAAGCATACCTCATTTTTTGTTAGTAGCCACTCAAACAACAGCATAGATTGACGGGAATGGGTTAGAAATAATAGTTTATAATCTTCTAATAATATAATTTTCTTAATGTTGTCTACAGAGCTGTAGCTGGAAAATGGAGATAGTAGCTAATTAGTGTCCCAAAAACATGAAGCTGTAGAAATGTCTGTTGAAACTACTTGTTTTATGTAGTAAAATGTAACTCTAGTTCTTCCTGTATGCTACTGGCCACCATGAAGACAGAGGTCACAAATGCTTGGCTCACTTACAGTTGTGCCATATCTGCTGCTGGAAACAAAGAATAGTTTGAGGATCTGTGGTCAGGAAACAGAGGTCACTTGCTTTACCTCACATCTGCATGCTTAACTGAGGACCTTCAGGGACGCCGTTATTGCACAAATTGGCAAGAGGAAGAAAGATCCTAACAGGGCTATTGGAGAGCTGCCTAATTGTAATGGAGAGCTATAAAGGTGAAGTTACTGCTTTTGAAAGTCTATGAAGACGACAAAATAACCAAGGCAACCTCAAATGCTTTTTCAGTCTTCTGCTTTTGAAAGTGTGGTAAGGTCTGCCTCGCCTGTTTCTGTTTTCTTCCAAACTGATTTTTGCCAAAGGTGGTAAATGTCTGTGTACAGTTTCCTGGAAAACATTATACCTGTAACACACAGCTCCCTATCATTTGTGCGTTTGTGCCTATCCTTCCAAAGTTTTCAGACAGCTTCTGTCTGTAAAATGGAAGGTCAGACAAATTAGAGCTCTTGGTGATACTTCTTCTGGTTATAAATGTTCTCTTCCTCCCTGCCTTTGCTTTTAAATCTTGTGTTATTCCAGACAGCAACTGGATGAAATTCATCATCCCTTCAGAGACTGATCCTTTTTCAGAATGTCTTTTCTATTCTAAAAGAATGACCTCTTCTCTCTGTAAGTAAGGAGAGTAGTATGCATGTTTCACTTCTCATATCTTATGTATGATCATGAAATTTTCAATGACCTTTGTGACCTTCATTCTGTGGTGATGTTTTCTCCTTTTCACATGCAGCTATCCTTACTCTGTTTTCACAATCAATGAAGAAGTCAAATAGAAGAGATTGTCCTGAGTTCCCCAAGCAAATGAAAATGTCACGTTTGTACTGAGTTCTTGCTGCAGCATCATGTAAAAATCACCAGTTGCGATTGAGAAACCTTGAAAGATTCAGAGTTTCAGTCCAGGTGCTTTCCTCGGACTTTTCTGAATTGTCTAATGTCTTCAGCATCATTCTTTTCTTACCCAGGAGTTTTATTCCAGTTTAACATAATTGCATGGTGCATATATGTGCTGAAAGCCATAATATACTTTTTTTTTCTTAGTTTTATAACCTTTTTAGCATGAAGCAGAAATGCTGCAAGAAGCACTTCTATTTCTGTACCTGAATGGCATAGAGAGCTCAGAGCTCTTTGGAAATGAAAGAGAAAATTCTTTCAAAAACACATTAGAATGTTTCCACTGAGGAGGAAAAATAAAATCCTCGGTAAGGATTTGATCAGTTTTTCTTTTTCTTAACAAATTTAATTCTTCAGTTCTTGCCCTTTTAATTTAGACTCAACCTGCAAGGGTTTCATCATTTAAATTCTTAATTTTCTCTTTAAATATGCAAGCATTTTGCTTAGTTGCATGACCTTAAAAATATTTTCATGTTGCAAAAAATGCAATATTTTCTATCAAGGAGTTTAAAATATTGTTATTGAATTGTTTTGGCCTTTTTTTTTATCCTTTACCTTTAGCTATGTTTTAATCTCCCCATTTGATTCATTGATGAGTCTATAAGCAGACAGAGAAATTTCAGTTATCCTAGAGATCCGTCCATCACCGCTTCTGGCTCTGACAAGGAGGGAAAGAAAAAAGCAGGAAGAGAAAGTTAAACACATTTTGTACTAATATAATAATAAACTACAGTGATACAGCCCACTGTGGCTCTTTTGGCAGGGGACAACACCACTAAGTAATGAAAAAGAGAGTGTGAACAAGCAAGAGTAAAAAGAAAGGAACATGCAAAGAAGGTAAGAGGAATGATTCCATAAATTCAAAATTACGTTCCTTCTTCAACTTCCATAAAGTCAGAACCCCATGGTGAATACCTGGCAGGGCATTAGCTTTTGCTATTCTCTTTTATTAAAAACTCTAAGGAGAGAGAAATTTACTCATTTACGTTTTGGGGATTGACTCCGAGTCCTTGCATCTATTAATTTATTTATTTTCCAAATCAGATCTTTCATCATAGTCTTTAACAAGTAGCATAAGCTGCAGCAGGGAATCCTAGCTGTACAGTTTATTTTCCAACAGCTTTAATAAGCAGTGTATTTAAGAACAGGACAGCCTCTTGTCATTTCTGTAGTCCTTAGAATTCTTGCTGCTGTTAAGTGTAAATCAGCAGAAAGGCTGCCTGCATTTGCTGAAGGGGGGAAAAAAGAAAAGTGCCAATTGTGCCTTCCTGCTCTGCAGCCTCATATTTGTTTAGAATTTGCTCAACTATTACTTTCAACAGGAACTTGAATACCAGAACTATTTATACAGGGATTTTCAGTGATCTGTTGAAAAGATATGAATTCTGAAGTTCACCATTTGCTTTATTTGCACAGCTACTTCAGTCCAAATAATTTCACAGAGATATCTTTTTCTCCCTCCTCTCTGCCCCAATTTCTCTGTGAGATGTAATATATGCTTGCAGAGGTAAACATTTCACATTTTATCACTGAAGCTCTCTTCTCCCATATTAGTATAGGAGACACATGGTAGGGCCTTGTTAAGATGATTATCTGGGATCTACAGAACTTGCTTCTAGGTGTGAGATAAACTAACAAAAGGGAATTTTACAGAATGTAGTTGCACAACTCTTCATATCTCATCTGAGAGACATACAACACAGAAATGATAATCCTTTGAAGACAGATCAATTTCCTCTCTCTTGTGTGAAGAGCAATAGAAGCAATGATGCTTCCTAGCATAAAAAGCTCTGTGCTAATGGTGAGGAACATAAGACTTTGGGATGGAGCAAGATAAAGCTAAAGGAATAACTTTTTTTTTTTTTCCCCTCATAGGACCAGGGGTTGAAGTGGGAGCAAGTGGAAGGGGAGGAAGGATTATTCTGTCTGTTGCATTTCTGTTTTGCCTGGCACCACCATTTGGGCTATATCCTTGATTCTGTGTTCAAACATTTTACCATCTGCTCATTCTATATGTGTTTAACTAACTGCTTGCTCTGATGATTGAGATAGCAGTATTCTCAGATTCCCTTTGGTTTGTGCCTTGTATGTCCTATGGGGCTCCCAGAAGTAACTGATTGGGTTCTCATTATGTAGAACAATTGCAAAAATGCCAGTACTACTAATCCATGTCTTTATGCAGTACTGATGTTAGCAGAATGCTCATCGTTGTTTAGGGCTGTGTTAAAAATTATTTGGGAAGAGCCTTAAAGTGAACCTCTCTCAATACCACTTTCCACTGTTAGCTTCTTATTTAAGAACATTTATTTTGGAGATTTTCAGCTGTGTAATTGTACAAATGAACTCATGTCTTAGGGTGCTTTGCTTGGGACTTGGGTCGCAGAATCACATCTCTTGAAATGCTCTGAACTTTGTTTTTTGCTCTTGGGAGTTTGCGTTTATTGTGCCTTCATTCTGCATGAGTAAAATGTGGTCAATAGTATTTCTATGCCTTCTATAATCAAGGCAAAGAGAAAAGTTTTAGTAATGAAAAAAAAGTCTAATTATGGAGTCAGTAAAGCAAATTTCTTTTTTTCCATACACAAATCTTCTTTTCACTAATTTCTCTGTATCTAAATGTGTGCATGGAAAGATTGTGTTTGTGCCTCAGTAGTTATGAAAATCAGAATAATTTTGGATCCTGTTTCTCTCATGAAATGTAGAATCTGTGGTCCTACATATGAATGACTCAGTAGGTGCTGGGCTGTTGTCACAAAAATTTTCAACTGGCCATGCCAACCAAGGAGAGAGGGTAGGATATAAAGTATAGAATTACAAGAGTAAATATTTATTCATGCACATGAAGTATCTCATTCATATTGCAGCACCCTGAATGTGGTTTTACACAGGGTTCTTATACCCTTCAAATGTTCAGGTACAAACACAGTTTAGCTAATCACTAATATCACATTACTGATAGTAAAACTTTACAATGTAACTATATTTTTTGCAGCATTCTTGCAGCTTGCCTATTGATCCAGATGTCCCTGGGATCAGTCTTCTTGTAGTGACTTATCTATGATGCCAGACGACGCTGGTAGTATTTCAAAGGCGTGTTAGAGGGGCTAGGATTCTGGTGTTATCTCAGTTGTCCAGGGGTATCCTTTATCCTTCATGGACAGCTCTAAGCTTCCAAGAAGCAAAGTCCTTATTTCCAGGGCAAGGCTGTCTTTTAGTTTGTTTTACTTAAGCGTGAACAATACCAAAGTCTCCAGTAAAATTCCACTAACCCATTACATTACAGTATATAATGTGAATTTATATATATATATATATAACAAAGTTAATACATATTCATACCATAAAGAGTGATTGATATAATAGTTAGTGAAGGGAACTTTCATAACACTGTAGAAGATAGGAATCTAATGAAAAAGCTGATACATACCTGGGTAGATTGACATCTTTTTGCCTGAGATTGTCCTTCACTTGTCACAGCTGCTGCCACTGGATTTGTGCTTGTAGAATATTTTTGTTCCTTCCTAAAAAAAAGACACTTAAAGTCTACCATTCCTCATTTCTGTTTGGTTTTGCAACAAAATTAGTGATTTACACTGATATTTAATTTCTGTGATTGCAGAATTCAAGTACAAATATGATGGATATATCTTACAGAAAACATATTATGAGGTGATTTCCCCAAACAGAAACAATATCTGTTAGAATATAGGGTAAAGTTTACATCAACTGACACCAAAAGCTTGTTTTTACTACAGCTTCGAGTCTCCTGAAAAACAGGAGAATAAGGAAAGAAGAGGATTGTAAGAAAACAGTAGACAGCAAAAAGCTTGATCGTACAAAAAAAATTCAGTCTAAGAAGGGAGCAAATAAAGTCTATAAGAAAATATTAATAGATATTAATATAAGAGGTTCTATTTCATTTTATTATCCCTCACTGATTTTCTTCTCTAGTTAAGATTTTCAACTGTCTCCATTGTCTAATTCATACTTTCATCACTTCTGTATTTTAATATCCTTTAAAGCTGCTTCTGATAGCTCCTTCTTATCTTAAAACTTTTTCCTTACCCTTTTGATCTACTAATTGGTGTTTTACCTTCTGATCCCTTTTGTGTTTCTTCTTTATACCACTTGACTCTATTTTCTGCTAATATGCATAATATGCATCTTTTTTTTTTTTCCTCATTCTCATTCCTTCTTTAATCTTTGAAGTTATATTGTATTCTTTTTTTCTTTGGTTGAGCCTTGTGATTGTTTTTTTCTTCTTTTCCTCTTTCCTTCCCTTCCTTCCCTGAAAATGATCCTTGACCACAAATGCTTCTTTTAATTTTTTTCTATTTCCAGTGTGTATTTTTTAACCTTCTTTTCCTTTTTCTTCTTCTTTTTCTTCCTCTTCTTCTTCTTTTCTTTTGTATCTGGCACATGTACACAGCACTAGCTGTTTTTCCAGTCAGTTCCAAAGGCATGTGTTACTCTGGTAAAAAAAAAATAATCAAACAGAATAAGAATTATAGGAAATCAAGTGCATTTTCTGGATGAGGAACTTCAGTAATTGAATTGTTGCATAGCCACTAGGTGAAGCGAAGGAATACAAAGTGCCTGAGATAGGACTAAGTGGAATTACAGAGTTGGTTAAATTGGATTTGAAGACTTAGCTGGTGACTAAAACCTGAAACACATGGAAAGCTATCCTTGTGAGCTACCTGAAACAATAAATATCATGTTCAAAAGCTAGGTCTAAACACATGACACTTGCCAAGTGAGGTAATGTATTGAAAAGCACTGTCCTGGATGGCCATCTGTAGCAGAAGATAGATCCATGTAAATGCTTTATTATTTAAACATAGGGTGTCTTTTAAAGTTGTTTTTAAAGACCGCACATAAGAGAATACAGAGAGCAGTTGTACTTCGAAATCAATATGGTCCTTTCTTCCCGAAAATACTTGAGACAGTGAAAACACTTTAAAAATACACAAGAATGGTTTAGAAAGACTTTCAGTCTGATAGTCACATTCCCACCCTTGCTATGAAGCATGGTATTGGGTTCACTGAATGCAGAATGTAAAGGCAGTGCATAAAGATACCACAGTAAATGTGCTTGGGACAGTCCCAGTGTCATTCTGTAGGCTCTTATTTTATGTTTTTTTCTTGGAAATTTATTTAGACATTTGCTGAATGATATTTATTATAACCATGCATAAGCATAGGAAACATATTATGATGTGACTTGAGACAGCTAACGAATGAAAAGTAAAAAGTTCATGATACTGATCTCCAAATGATTAGGTAGTTGGTTTTGTGCTGAAACCATGTGACATTTACAGATCTTTCAAGATAACCAGATTCAGAGAGTGTCTTTTGAGGTTGGTTCATCTGCACTGCTTTTATGTATAATGGCCTAGATTCTGCAACTTGAGGAATGTAAAATATGCTTTCATTCATGTAATTAGGAAAAAGGCCATTAAAGTGCTATTTGGCCAGACTGGAAGGTGTGATAACAAATGCTTAAACTGCTGTGTTCTTTACAACACAATGAATGGAAAATATGTGACATATAGCTTTTCTGGACTTCAGGGCTATATTTGTCACAGTGACACCATTTAGGTGTGCTGTCAATAATTTGAAAGGACACACAATAATGTAATGATATATATACAGCTATTTAAACCAGCAGCCTTCCAAAAAACTAGCAAGAGGCAATCCATTTAAATTATTTGTCTAACATGCAATTGAATAAAATGGGAAGATTTCTTTTTAAGGACATAAAAAAAAGACTCAAGGCAGTTAAGATTTTAAAGGATGAGGAAATAGTCAAAGTTGAAAAACAGCAGTACATTGCACACATATCAGGTCCAGCTAGAGGTAATCTCCACAGAATCACAGTGGGAGCAACACATAATTTATTTAAAATTGTTAAATACTTTGCAGCATTGCAGGAACATTCATTGTCCACATCTTTGGGTAACCTGTCTTAAGAGATGCTTTAAAATGATTAAGATATTTGCTTGCTCAGAATTCTTTGTAAACTCCATTGTTTTGCCACCTTCTTTTTCTATTTAAACTTGTGGTACAACCAGCACAGGATACAAAACAGAGCATTTCAGCAAAAAGTTTGCCTTCAGACAACTTACCCGTGTCACTACCTGTATAATACTTGTGCGTTCAAAGGAAGGAGAGATGGTTCAGAGCAAGGTTCTCTACCCTTTGTTTGGCTGCCATAATGATGCATGTGAATTCATGTTTTATCACAGCAATGTCAGGCAGGAGAACCTTTCTGCACCAGGCAATACAGAGATCTAGAGTCTAATAATAGCTTTCACCTTTATGAAAGCTTTCACAGCCTTTCACTATTTTGCATGTATGAGAGAGCAAGCGTGAGAGCATGCATGAGACAGAGCAGTACAGACAGTCCCAGATATCTCAGCTACTGGTCTTTAAAATAAGGATAGTCATTCAGAAGACATTGGGATTTAAGATCTGTTAATGACTGTGAAGTTATGAAAGACTGAGCTGGTTATTTACCTTTTCAAAAGAAAGTTGCAAATACAAAAATAATAGTTCCACATTTCATTGGAGTCACAGAAAGACAGGGCTGAAAAGGGATACAAGAGACAATTTTGGATAGCTAGACCATTCATATGCATAATATTTTCCATTAGCTTATTGACTTGATACAGAACTAGTTTTCAGAATATAAGGTGTACACTCCAGGGTCTCTGGGTACCCTTTTTCAACTTGCTCAGGGCAAATAGAATAAGCATTGTGGCTGGATTGTGTAGATATAGTGTCCAGGACATACTCCACACTTCCTGATGGAATTTCCTGATGAGAAATGTGGGAGCTCCTAACTGAGAAAGATCAGCAAATGCTGGCAGTGCTAGAGTTGTAGAAATTCAGTATGATCAAGAATGTGTTGGCATGATGAAGAGAACCTTAAATCATTCTGAGCTGGTTTAGAGAGAAAGCCACTACAAAATAATCCCACAGCTGACATAACCACTAGCCTATACTGACAAATGAAAGGAGTCAGTTCGGCAAGAGAGAGCCAGTACACAACACCACTTGTAAATTCCCAGTTACCTCCTCCCAAAGAAGGAGAGATTAAAACACATGTAAAATGGAAGAACACTGAAAAGTCTGGTCTGTTCAGTGAGAAGTGTAAAATCATGCTTTTGTTGCCTTCTAGCTCCTGGAATGTATATTCATGCATAAGAAAAACAGACAATAGATAGTTATTCTCTGGTTTTGTAGAACTTTTTTTTTTTTTTTTTTTTGTATAGTTGGAGTATTGCATTTAATGATGACATGGGCTCAGAAAGAGGAGCAGATATATCAACATAAGCCTGGGGCAAACAGACATGAAGTAAGCATTAAGCACAGGTCTCCAAAGGTGAATAGCTAATGAATTAAAACCTGCTGCTCATTCTGGCTCCCTGCTCTGACTTGTTAATTATAGAGAGTTATGCATGTTCTATACTTCAAGTCAAGTGGGCAGAAGGAAAGAGAGTTGGTAAAGTAAGTGACAACAGTTAAAAATTACACTAAAAATAACCCAGTCCTTTTACAATATAGTATTTTCAAGTGCCTTGGGTCATGATGTTACATGAAAAGTGCTGTGCTAATTGAACTTGCTATCCCCTCTCATAATAATTTAGTTTATGAATCCCTTTCCTCCCAGCTGCTAGAAAGTGAGAAGAAAGAAGAAAAGGCAGAAGCCTCCCACTTCTTGCAGTCCAAAAGTAGGGACAGACAGTGGGAGAATTCTCTGGGAATGGTGTGGGAGAACATGAAATTAGGAAGAAGTTATAGGCTGCAGACACACGCATGATCTAGATTAGTTAGATTCTTCTTGGTGTGCAAAAATTCAAATAGGAAGAGTTGCTCTAAGGATAGAGACCCCTAGGGCGTATTATGGGACAGCCTTGTAATTTTCAAGGTGTTGTCTTTCTGGGGTTGTGTGTGGTTGGTATTTCTTAACAACAAATTTTTCAGCAGTAAGTGCTAGAAAGGAGTAATAATAATCACAAAGACATATGACTTAATTTGTAATCAGAGATGGCATTGGGATGGAGATCTTTCCCATGGTTGTGTTATAAATGCATTGGTGGCTTGAGAAAGAGAGATGGGAGGAAATTACATGGATGTATGCCCAGGATGAACAGTTTATTACAAAATTTAATTCAGTTGAAAGGCCGGAAGAGGAGGTTGTTGGCATGTATTTATTTTTTAGAAGACCACCTACAGCTAATCTATTTATCTTCAGCAGTTTTCTTTTTTTTTTGCCCACTTCTTTTTGTCTTCTTTCCAAAACTTTTTGTTTCAAATATTGTGGTCAGGGCTTGTTTGCTTGAAGAAAGGATCTTATATGTAAATACTTGTATGTTTTCTACCAGGTATTTCAGTGGGAAAACCGAAAATAGAATTAATTCTTCATGCTACTTAAGTTTAATGTTAATTAATTTTAATTTAACTGAATAATGGAAGCTTCTAAATTCCTCTACACACTTTATCTTTCTATGTGTGGACATGTATAACATCATGGCATATCCTGGCACAGTTTAAGTAAAGAAGCAGTATCTGTCTGTAAGACGTGTAACATGAAGACAGGGCTTAGTATTTGGTCTTCTGCATAAATTTTAACTACGTTGTCTTAACATATTGCTGTCATGGGTGGTTCTGAATTACAGACAGATTAAAGAGACGGAAAGCTTTAACAGTAGATTTAGTGTCCTTTTCACATGCAGTGCCATGGACTTTTATGGTTACCATCATTGGTTTCTGCATGGATGTATCAAAATTTAGTTGTATGTTTTACACTTTGCATTCCAGTTTATTTTTGGGGGGTTTTAAAATTGTCTTGGCTTGCTCTTTAGAAAAATAAAGTACATTTTTGTGAGCACTTCTTCGTCCAACTGTTTAAAAAAAATCCATTTTCTGAGTGCATGATAAACAATATTATTTAAAAACATTTCAGGACTTTCTGAAATCCTAATGCTTCCCTAGTTCAGATTCTGGGCAGCCATGCACTAACTATATGGCTAAGGTATCCTCATTCATCAGAAAGGCATGATGAGCCATTTAGTAATCCATTTAGCAATGTTTTAGCAATTGCCTGGGTTGGCAATTAAATAATGATAATAATAAATCATGATAAAGTTTTATCAGAGAAAGAGTTTCATAGGTGTTGAGTACAATAATTTTTTATTCCAAAGATATAGAAAAATGTACATCCATTCAGCTTTTATTGCTTCTATTTAGAGCAGTAAGGAGAAAGAAGATGGGCAGATAATAACAAAAGGAGAGCTCACACTGTTCAGATAGCAGTACTTTAGCAAAAGAACAGATTATGGAGTGAGTCATATTGAGTGTGCTCACCAGGCATATGGAGGACAATCAGGGGATCAGGCCCAGCCAGCATGGGTCAGGCAGGTCCTGCCTGACCAACCTGATTTCCTTCCATGACCACGTGACTTGCCTGGTGGATGAGGGAAAAGCTGTGGATGTTGTCTACCTGGACTTCAGCAAAGCTTTCGATACAGTCTCCCACAGCATTCTCCGGAGAAGCTGGAGGCTCATGGCTTAGACAGATGTATTCTTTGCCGGGTAAAAAAACTGGCTGGATGGCTGAGCCCAGAGAGTCGTGGTGAATGGAGCTAAATCCAGTTGGCGGCCGGTTACAAGCGGTGTTCCCCAGGGCTCAGTTCTGGGACCAGTCTTAAATATCTTTATTAATGACCTGGACAAGTGGATTGAGTGTGCCCTCAGTAAGTTTGCAGATGACACCAAACTGGGTGGGAGTGTCGATCTGCTTGAGGGGAGGAGAGGTCTGCAGAGGGACCTGGACAGGCTGGATCAATGGGCTGAGGCCAATTGTATGAGGTTCAACAAGGCCAAATGCCGGGTCCTGCACGTTGGTCACAACAACCCCATGCAGTGCTACAGGCTTGGGGAAGAGTGGCTGGAGAGCTGCCTGGTGGAAAAGGACCTGGAGGTACTGGTTGACAGCCAGCTGAATATGAGCCAGCAGTGTGCCCAGGTGGCCAAGAAAGCCAACGTCATTGTGGCTTGTATAAGGAATAGTGTTGCTAGCAGGAGTAGGGAAGTGATCGTGACCCTGTACTCAGCTCTGGTGAAGCCGCACCTCAAATATTGTGTTCAGTTTTGGGCCCCTCACTACAAGAAAGGCGTTGCGTTACTGGAGCATGTCCAGAGGAGAGCAACCAAGCTGGTGAAGGGTCTGGAGCACAAGTCTTCTGAGGAGCATCTGCGGGAACTGGGGTTTAGTCAGGAGCAGTGGAAGCCCTCTACAATTACCTGACAGGAGGCTGTAGTGAGGTGGGGGTCAGCGTTTTCTCCCTGATAACGGGCGTTAGGATGAGGGGGAATGGTCTGAAGTTGCACCAGGGCGTGTTTAGGTTAGACATTAGGAAAATTTTCTTCAGTGAAAGGGTTGACAAGCATTGGAATGGGCTGCCCAGGGAAGTGATCAAGTCCCATCCCTGGAGGGTAGATGAGGTGCCTAGGGACATGGTCTAAACCATGCAGGGTGGCAGTGTTAGGTTAACGGTTGGACTTGATGATCTTAAAGGTCTTTTCCAACCTAAATGCTTCTATGATTCTATGATTCTATGATTCTATGAATGACTGAATTTAGACAGTGTTAAAGTCACTTTTGAACACTGCCAAGTTGTACGTAGTATCCAAAGTATATCTGAAGAGTCATCCAGGTAAGTATGGAAGTCCTCTGGGAATTAAATGAAATCAGATGATTATATGAAGACATACAGGATTTATACATATTTAATTATGGCAATATGGAAAGTATACTTTCACCTGTATCCAGATCAAATGTATACTGTAATGACTTACTTTTAACTCCCTTTTCAGTTCAGGCTTAGTAACCTGATAACCCAGTAGTCCAGAAAAAGAGAGTTAGTTCATTAAATCTTAATAAATGTAAGGTCTGGTGACTTGCCTGACCTCAGAATATGTAAAATGACAATTCTATTTACCATTGACCAGATAGTCAGGATGATCTCAAGGTGTATGATGTTTCTGAGACTGTGATGATCTCCTTGTTACAAACAAGTTTTGAGTATAGTTCCTCAGCTGTGGTGCTCTGTTGATTCCTATTTACATCCTCTATTCTCTTTAAGTTGTAAAGATTGAAACCAACAAAGTTAAGAACATTTTTTGAAGTTCTGAAAATAGCATTCCTATTAATATTTTACTTAAATTTACTTAAATTAACTAATTGTTTTACTTACATTTACTCAAATGAGTAAATAAATATATTTAGATTTACTTAAATTAATAACTAACATTTTTTGTGGCACAACATTGCCATGCTGAGTCTCTGAATAGTGTGATTGGACAGGGCAGGAACGATAGTAAGAATTTTTCATATATTTGAAGCTCAGAGAAGAAAGATAGGTCTATAAGGCTGCTCCACAGAGAGCAGGATTTATGGGTAATATATGAAGCTGTAATCAGAAAATTAGAATCATCAGAGGAGGAGACCCATATGTTTTGAACTAAATTCAGCTACAAAGTAAATGTTAGTGCAAATGATATGTCCTTTAAAACTAACATCATTTGGTACCCTCTGTTGGAGCTAGGATTAGAACTAGGCATCTTTTGCCTCAGGAGCTTATGCCTTGAACCTGTGCAGAGCTAGACTGCTGCTTCCCTCTCCTCTTTTGTTCCCTTCCAGCTGAAGAGAATCACTACTTGAAGTTATAAGGTTATTAATTTAACTTGTTTTTTAAACATTTAACTTTGTTTTCTTGGTGGCTTTTTCTGGATGAAGTGTGTTAATCCTAAAGACATATGCATTTATGAAGTTGCACATGTGAAATACTTTGAAATGTCATGTAAAGTATTATGTTATCATCATAATCTAGTTGCTAAGAATAGATTTCCACAAAACCGTAACATTTAATGAATAATTCTGCATAATCATTAAAGTTTACTATTACATTTATTCACATCATTTTCTTAAAAATTTCAGTAAAAATTGATGGATGTATATAATACTTCCTTTAGGAATGACAGAGTTAAAGCTTCAGATGTCCTGGCTGAAGAAACCCCACTAGTTTTTTCACAAGTTTAAGGCTCCTGAGTGGTGTGTCATACAAGGAAGATCATCCCAAAGAACTAAGAACAAACTTTGTAAAATGATTCTCTAGTTAAATCAATGCAGACTGCATAGTCTCTGATGATCTCAGGTTTGAAAGGTATTTCTACATTTTTTTTTTGTGACTCTTGAGGAGTATTACATTGTGTTTGAAAAATCCAGATACAACTGGGCTAGTATATCTACCCTTTCATATTTGAAAGTGGGAGTGATAAAATTACCTTGGAGAACTTCCAGTATAATCTTTGCAAGCTTTCAGAGATCTGAACTATTGTCATTGCTGAGCTTGACTTTATGCTGAATCAAAATCTTGGAGACAGGTCCTGACTTCGGGGCAGATAAGTTTTCAGTCAATCATGATCTCTCTCAAACAATGAAAATATGTGACATCTCTTCTCTTTGACCCTAGTGTTCATAACAGGGTGTTGCTTCTCTTTAGATAACATATAAACACATTCTTTTTTTAAGCTAAACCGATAGTATTTAAAGAGATATTTGAGACAGAGAGAGAGAGGAAGAGGGAGTGAGCTGAATCTCTCAGAAAGCTTTATTTTACTTAGAAAAATAGGAACTGTACTGGGAAAACATTACATTTTTGGAGTACTTTTAATAATATGCTGGGTTAGTTCCTGAGGTGATATAGTTCTCATATGCTTCATGTGAACTCAGGAACTCTTCCATGTTTGGAGCCAAATTATTCACATCTGTGTCAATACTAAGCAAAGTTCCTGACTTCTTCTAGGCAAGGAAAAAGCTGGTAACATATCCAGTGTCCGCCCTCTGATACCATTTGAACTTTGTAGATTGTACTACAAAGCCTGTCCTTGTACTGTGTGAACTGCACTGTTAACTGTGTTAGGATTTATGCATTGTAAACTCTATCAGTCATTAATAATTTTAATAACAATTTTCTTTTTTTTTTGAAAGTCAGGTGAAAGGGAGGCCATGAGTGCTGTTACAATTGGTCCAGTGATGAAGAATCTGAATTTGCTTTTCAAAATTTGCTGACAGAACACCAAATATATACTCTGGGCACCAGTGAATGTAGCAATGTCATTTAAATACTGTATTGAATTAGAGAACCTTATTTAGAAAAAAAAAATGCTCTTGCTGTGAAGTAGATCTGGGGATAGGTTTTTTGAGTCTTGTAGATGGGGTTTGTAAAAATAATAGCAAATCTGTCCATTCATAATGAGCTATTGAAACTGAAGGCAAAATTTTCATACTAAGAAACTGCATCCAACACAAGAAAAGGACTAGCTTCAGATCAGTGTAGCTCACAGCTAGCCATTGTTTGCTCAGCATCCAAGGTTTTATGGAGACTGTTGCAGGAAAGACCTGAGATTTAATACATATAGCTTTAAATAATTCTTGAAGAAATGGAATGAAATAGTTTTGCAAAGGAAGTGTAGACTGATTTGTAGCCACTTATTTGTTTAAGCAGTGAATGATTTTTCATGACAAGTTCTTGTGAATGCTCAGTATTTGCTGCACTTCAGAAGTTTACTACTGTTCTTTAGATATATTTGACAGCAGTTTGCTCCACGTTAGCTACAGCATATCGCCTATCATACCAACTCCTATCTGTCTTATTGATTCCTTGCAATTTCCAGATCTGTCTGTTGCCATCTCTTGTCTTTGCAGGGTCCTACTTTACCGCTTGTAGAGTACTTAGTACAAGAGGATTCCACCTCAGGATTAGGGTGCTGACATGATATGATATTACCCGTATTCCAATAATAATAATAACAGTAAATCTCAATGGATAAAATTTCATCTTATAGATAAAAAAGAAAGATTATTGATAACATAGGGTCATGGGAACCTAGAAATCAGGCTGGAAGGGGCCTCAGGATCTTATCTATCCCAGCCTCTTCTTCAAAACAGGTTTGGGAGGCACGCCGGGACTGGCTTTTCAAGGATTATTTGTACATACAGCCATGGTGCTGTCCTTTTCTGCTTCATGTCACAAGAAACATACCACCTGGGTAGACTTGTTTGGTTTTTTCTGGAGATATGGAAACTACAACATATGTGCATAGCAAAATATGCATGGGCTGCAGGTCTGAATTTGGTAGGTTTTGTGTGTGTGTATGTGCATGAGTGTGCGTGTGAGTGTGTGAAAAAGGATAAGGAAGTTCATCCTGCTTGCTCTATGTACATCATTAGATCATTCTCCCTGGAAAGGAACAGAATATTGTCTTCATAGTTTCACTTTCATCCTTCCTTGGGAATAACAAAATTAACATACATGGGTTCTCTGGTACTGAGTATCTTTCCTGAGCATGTGTTTGCAGCATACCTCTGGCACAGTAGCTGTTCAAGTATATCACAGTTTTTGCAAAGAAATATGCTGTAGCTTCTGAATTTGAGAAAATTTCAGAGACCTCATATCTTAGAGCAGCTTACCATCTGAATAGACTTAAATGCCTTGAACTGTTTCTAATTATTAAAAAACAAGGGTAGATTCACATGCTGGTTTTCTATTAAAGTCAATGATTCTTCAGTGTGGTAGAATGAACAAACAATTTTGTGATATGCATTATTCTTAAATTTAGGGGAGTACAAAAAGTACTAATTCCACTTTCTTGACATAGCTGCTGTATTTTCAAATGACATATTAAAACATTTATGCTATAGTTGAATTGCAAACGACCATATTTAAAAAGTATGAAAGCACTTCATTTAAGAACTTAATACTTTAAGAATAGTTGGAAACTGAAAACAGCCTGCTACTTTTTGATCCTGTTTTTGTGGAATGCATTGTCTCACATGCACACATGTATACGCATAC
>NW_009258669.1:2255998-2320882 GCF_000687185.1 Egretta garzetta
GTGCTTTCAGTCCCATGTGTGACCTTTACAGCTGTGACAGCGATTAAAGTTTATCAAATGCCTTTGGTGACTTGAACTGTCAGAAAGCAACAATAATGACTGATGCATTTCTTGGCCTCACCTTCTGGGGGAAAAATCCACTTCCGAAATCCCTTTCCAAACATAAGGCTTTCTAAGCTGTCAAAAGCTTACTTGGAAAACAAATCAAAAAGAGAAAGGGAAAAGTAAAAACCCACATACCAAATACTTTTTTTAGACTAAGAGAATGCAGTGTTGTATGAGTTTGTATGCAGCCTGTTCTGTGAGAAACCCTTAAGCGACGTGCCATAATGGCTGCATTTAGGCCATTAAAGACAGTTATTTCAATCTTCTGTTTGACAAATGGTCTGTAAGACACAGGTTTAAGGGTAAATATCACCTAATAAGCACACTGGCAAATACTGAATCTTACAACTGTAACCAACTGTTCTGTAGAACAGTTAACTGCAGGGAAAAGTATGTATTTCCCCAAATGTACAGGCTTTAGATCAGAATTAAAAATTTTCTCACTCCCAATCCACAAATCTCCAAGCACCCTTGGAGCTGAGTAGGGTACGATTCCAAACTTTACATCTAGGCTGTGTTTGATCTGATTGTTTTTTGCTCAGTGAGCTTGCTTTTTATTCCTACAATTAAGTAGCTGAAACTGCAGAAACATCATTTTCTGCACAGATTTAAAAGCTAGCCACTCTGTCTCTCCCACTGGGTGCTTCCTATGTTCTATCTGTATTTGCTTTTACCCTGTGTTTGTTCCCCTTTGCTTTCTGACCCGTTATACTTCAAGCCTATAGAAAGGGCTCTTCTTCAGCCTGAATTCAGCATTAGAGGTCTATAGGGAAAGTAGATAAAAAATTTTTGAAACTAATTTTTAAAGCCCAGGGACTTTTATAAGAGCACTTTTATTAGAAATATTGTAAGTCTGTTTTTGCCTTGTGCAAAATAGTAATTCATTCTGTAGAAAAAGAATGTGGATATTTTTCTATGATGCTCAGGAAAATTAACGGTGAAAGATGGGAAAACTTAAATCTGCCAGGTTATTCTTACCTGTAGATGCTTAAAAGTGTGTATCTATGAGAGTATTAAACACACAAAAGCTTCATTACAAAGAGCACTTGTAATTATGAGGTAAGTTGCAGTGAACACAATAAAATGCATATACATGTATGTATGCACACAAACACACATCAAGTCATTAATCAGTAATTGCTGGTGATCCTGCTCTGTTGTCTCCTGGTTGCTATAATTTCATGTATAGAACAATACTGAAATATTAACTTGGGTAAGAAGTTGATGGCAAGCATTGAGTTTTGAAACTAGACTTGTCTGGTTTATGTGGTAAAATCCTTCCTACTCACTCTCCTTAGTGACTATGTCTGTGATGCTTTTGGGTGTGAATGGTCCTTTCAAGTATTATAATCACTATGCTGTAAAAAGCAAAGGTAAACTACTTGGTAATACAAACTTTGATTTCCTGAGTACCACCACAATTACATTTTACCTGTAGGCTTAGGAACTTACTGTACCATTTGGTCATGAAGGGACTAAATCTGCTGTTAAGTATTTCTATTTGACTCAAATGGTCAAAAGAGATATTACTTTTGTTTGACAAATTATAATACAACACAGGGAATAAAAGTTGTATTTGAAGCTTCAGTGTGGAAGAGATAAAACTTTCAATTCAATGCAAAGGCCTGGAAATCAGGAAACTAAACAAAACATAAGCCAAAACATGTCTCTTAGGCTAGATATCAGATCAGTGGGGAACAGATAGTTAGTGTCTTTGAAAATCAGATGTTACATCGAGAGACCTAGGAATTGCTATTGTAGATCAGGTGAGTTCTTCAATTAGTGAAGTTCCCTATATCTCACACCAACTAATGCCAAATGCTGCAGTGGAAATGTATCTACCAAGGAAAGATATGCCTAAAGCACAAAGGTTGATCTTTCCGCATTATTATTCTTACAAGGGAGAGGACATTCTTTCTTATAATTAATTTAATGTCCAGATTTCTCCATGCCTCAGCTGATTTCTTGGGGATGAAGGAATGTTAATGTTGTGGTTTAACCCGGCTGGCAACTAAGCACCACTCAGCTGCTTGCTCACTCCCCCCCCTCCCTCAGTGGGATGGGGGAGAGAATCGGAGAAAAGAAAAAAAGAAGTAAGACCCGTGGGTTGAGATAGAGACAGTTTAATAAGAGAAAATAATAATAATAGTAATAATGAGAATGATAACAGAATATATAGAATATATAAAAAACAAGTGATGCACAATGCAATTGCTCACCACCCGCTGACCGATGCCCAGCCCGTCCCGAGTCGTGATCACTCCCCCCGAGCCACGATCACACAGACCAAGCTGCGATCACTCTGCCCGTGACCGACTGACCGACTAACCCCCCCCGAGCATGACGTTATATGGTATGGAATAGCTCTTTGGTCAGTTTGGGTTAGCTGTCCTAGCTGTGCTGTACTCCCAGCTTGTTATGCACCCGGCTGAGCAGAAGCTCAAAAAGTCCTTGAGTAGTCTGAGCACTGTTTGGCAACAACTGAAAACATCAGTGTGTTATCAACATTCTTCTGGTACTAAATCCAAAACACAGCACTATGCTATCTTCTATGAAGAAAATTAACTCTATCCCAGCCAAAACCAGGACAGTTAAATAGACTTTTCTCCAGATGCAGTTCTTGATTACAGGAGGGTGACCTCTATGTCTGTGGTCTGCCCTTGCTCCTTGCCTGGCACACAGACAAGGGAAATGCAGTAAAAAGGACATTTATGCTCCAAGAAAAGGACTTTTAAGATAGGACACTATCCTGAGTCTTAGAAGTGGTCTCAATACCTTATGTGAGACGAGATACCTTGGAGACCTTGGATCAGTTGTTTACCTTGTCTGGGTCTCAACATTTTCCAAATAACATTTTCCAAACTGGGAATAATGGCATTGCCATTGGATCCTTGGAAGGATATTATGAGAGTTAGTAAAATAAAGGTTAAAGAATGCAAGGAATTTGCATAGTTACGTGACCTAGGTGACACAGATGAATGCATATTTTAGCATGATATTCAGTTACTTTGAGATGTTATTCTCATACAACCACGACTTTATTTGAAGTAAATGACTATTAAGCAAACGTGTTCGGATGACTCAATATCTCACAAACTGTCATTGTCTGTAACATCTCTACAGCAGGCATATGTTAAATCCTTCAGAGAGAAATTTAGTTTTATACTGTTTTACATGTTCCTGAGCATGTATGCATGTTTCAGATTTTAAAAGACACAGATCCTCTAAACTGTAGATGAAAACATGAGAGACAGATGAGTTTATGACTATACAAGACATCCTTGGCCTACTATGATTAGTGAAATTGCAACAGCAATAGGAAATTTTAGGAGAAACAGTTTGGTCAAAAAGGATACAAGAGTTACATGATTACTTGTTCCTGTAAGATCTGGTTTTGCAGGTGCATATCAGCTTTTCCCCCAGTCAGACTCCTTTTCAGAGCCACTGTGAGCAGTTTTCTCCAATATTCGGTCATTCAGATACCAAATCCCTGATGAGCCATTAGACTTCAACCAAACCAACAGCTACAAACACCCTTCTGTGTGAGGAATTAGGTTGAGCCCTTAACATTGCCTGTGAAAATGACAACAAAGGACTCAGTAAAAAAAGGGAAATTAAATGTATTATTCCACTGTTAAATTAATATATAGAGTTATTTCATATGTACGGAATATATATAACTATATGGAAACTATATATATTAAAAGCTATGTATAAAACTATACCTAATTCATATATACAGTTATTTCAGAGAACACAGTGTAAGGCTATTGGACAGTGAAAGAAAGCATAAAATCAATAAGATCAAGAACTTCTGGGTTTCTGGCTAAGCAGGGTATATGTACATAAAAAATGGGACAAACGGAAGATAAAAAGCAAATATTCCACTTTACGTAACTATGTATTATTCTATTCTGCTGAACAAATTGAAGATTTATGAGGTGATGCATACTAATATCTGTCCATAATATGTCTTTTGTTGAAATGCTACTTTGCTAATTGTGGACCACAAAAAAAATTAATTCATTAAATGATTTTAATTAATCTCCAAAAACTGAATAGAAATTTGCCTGAATCACAATCCTACTGTTATATGTAAGATCTGTTATAAAACAAGTTCTTCACTGCTCTTTTTTTTGTAGAGTTGGATTTTATACTAGGAATAGCATGCAAGTGACAGGAATCTCTATACTTGGATAACTATGCTGAATTTATCAGTTTTTTCACTATCTTTCTCTCAGTCGCATTGCCAATACTATAGAATTAAAATTGTTCATTGTTCTAGCACTGTTAGTTAATGTTTCATAATGCCAAAAATAAGCTTAACTCAAAGAAGGGGGAATTGTTAGACAAGAAACTAGTTTTACCAGAAGCTTTCAGCTTGCTTGGAGAAATGCAGTTGTTAAACTAGGTCACAAAAACCCATCTAATTCTGGCTTGGAAAATAGGAACCAGGGAGAAGCCTGTTGCACCTAAGACCACCATAGAGTCTTTTAAGAAGGCAGAGAGACCCTCACTGAGTGTTCTGACACAGTGGAAGAACCTGAGTGTGACTCATAAGATCTTTGTTTTCCATCTCCTCTAACCTGAGTTACTTCATATGTTTTACAGAAGTACATATGGGTATATGTTAAACAACCCAAACCGTTTGTTCTGCTTCAAATTTATACCTGTGTTAATGCATCTTGCTTTTGCTAGTATTTTCTTATATAGTAACAAAACATGGTACTCCTTACAAGAAACTAAAGTTCTACAGCCTTTGAGAAGAGTTACTGAATAGAACAGGGTTAGCGGAAAATATATCTTGCTGGATCCAACAGCCTGGAACAGGCAAGGCTGCTGCTGCTTCTCCATGTCCCCAGGTCAGTTGGTTGTGAGGCTGAAGGTTCATTGCCAGCAGGCACATACACACAGATCACACATATACAGTATGCGCGTGTATACATACATATACATGGTGGGCACATAGATCACAGACAGACACTCAGAGCACTCACATGAACGTAGATGGCACCAACAGCCTCATCCTGCTCCCCTCTCTGTCTGGGCAGGATGGATGTGCACTAGCAAGAATATATATGACAGGCTGGACAGATGGGCTCATGTGAACCTCATGAAGTTCAACAAGGCCAAGTGCAAGGACCTTGCACCTGGCTTGGGGCAATCCCAAACATGGATACAGGCTGGGGGATGCAGGGATTGAGAGCAACCCTGTGGAGAAGGACTTGGGGGTATTGGTGGATGCAAAACTGAACATGAGATGGCAATGTGTGCTTGTAGCCCAGAAAGCCAACTATATCCTGGGCTGCATCAAAAGCAGCATGGCCAGCAGGCTGAGAGAGGTGATTCTGCCCCTCTACTCTACTCTGGTGAGACTCCACTTGGAGTACTGCATCCAGCTCTGGAGCCCCCAGCCCGACTCCCCGCCCCCCCCACCTCCCTGTTCCCCCATAAGACAGATATGGACCTGATGGAGCAGGTCCAGAGGAGGGCCACAAAAATGAACAGGGGTGCTGGAACACCTGTCCTATGGGTTGTTTAGCCTAGAGAAAAGAAGGCTCCAGGGAGACCTTGTAGCAGCCTTTCACTACTCAAAGGGGGCTTACAGGAAAATTGGGGAGGGATTCTTTAGCAGGGAGTGCAGTGATAGGAGGAAGGGTAACAGTTTTAAACAGTTTTAATGAAGGTAGATCTAGATTAGATATAAGAAAGAAACCTTTTACAACAAGGGTGGTGAGAGATTGGAACAGATTGCCCAGAGAACTTGTGGATGCCCCCCGCCCTGGAACTGCTCAAGGCCAAGCTGGATTGAGTTTTGAGCAACCTGACCTAGTAGAAGGTGTCCCTGCTCATGGCATGGGGGTTGGAACTATGTAATCTTTAAGGTCCCTTCCAAACCCAAACCATTCTATGATTCCTATACATACAGATATGTACTTTGTGGATCACTCCACGAGCTGGGCTCTGACTCTCAGTCTGCCTAGTATCTTTCCTGGAATCCCAGTCTCCCCAGTTCCTGACACCTGGTCATACAATCCCCTCAGACTGCAACCTCACTCATGTCACTGGTATAGACTGTCACAGACACAGAGCTGTCCAGGACTATCCAGGTCCCAATAGCCAACCCTGTTGTGCTCTCACCCCTAGAGACTCATGGACACTCATACCCAGAGCTGGCCCTTAGAGATTCACTCAACCCTTTGCTCCCAGGCATTTCTCCTGCTCATTAGGTGCTGTCGCGGAAGGAGTGAGAGGGAGGCAAAAATAATGTGGTTTATTGGTGTAAAACAGTGAGTTAACAAAGTTCAGTGGTAACTGCGACAATAGTTTGAGATTCGATGGCAAGGTACACTTTGTTATTTACTGCACAGAGGACAGGGTCAGACAAAACTGTCAGGGAGACCCTCCCGTTGAGTCACGAGGTTCGGAAAAGATCCCCTTGCTTTCTAAACTCCCTCAGAGAGGAGTCTAGGTGCGGCTGGATCCAATCCTAGTCCCAGACTTGGTCAACGGTTTATGCCTAAAGGATTATATATGCGCAATTAATCCTTTATGTCACTTAGCTAAGATTTCCAAGTTAGCATGCTGTTAGTCACTTACCGAGAATCTGTCGTGGTAAGGAATCTCTCAACCTCGAGGAGTAACCTTGAGAGGCGTCCCTGCTCAAGGGGAGATCCTGGCGTGCAGCCCGCTGCCATGCAGGAGAGCTCAAAGGGCTCTTGGGCTGCTCACTATTCATGGGGGTAAGATGATTGGTTCATAGTCATATTTGCATCCTGACCACTGTGCTTAGGTGGGCACATTCCACAACAGCCCTTGGCTATTGTGTATAGACTGTCACAGACACAGAGCTGTCCAGGACTATCCAGGTCCCAATAGCCAACCCTGTTGTGCTCTCACCCCTAGAGACTCATGGACACTCATACCCAGAGCTGGCCCTTAGAGATTCACTCAACCCTTTGCTCCCAGGCATTTCTCCTGCTCATTAGGTGCTCCAGCTTGATCTTCACTGACAGACTCGCACAGCCTCACTTGCTCCAGTGGCTGAACCATTGACACACGGTCCCTCCAACCTGTGGTCTGACCCCAGTGCCTGCACTAAGACCCTGTGCACACACAGGACAGAGCCTGTCACCCTGGAAAGAGTTAGAAAGCAATTTAGCAACAAGACAGGACAGACTGCGCTGACCAGGCACAGGGCAGACAAGCGCACTGACCAGTACACTATTTCATAGAATCATAGAATCATTTGGTTGGAAAAGACCTTTAAGGTCATCAAGCCTAACCGTACCTGTCCACTACTAAACCATGTCTCTAAGCATCTCATCTACCTGTCTTTTAAATGTCCAAAGGATTAGGGACTCAACCACTTCTTGGGTAGCCTGTTCCAGTGCCTGATAACCCTTTTAGTGAAGATATTTTTCCTAATATCTAATCTAAACCTCCCCTGATGTAACTTGAAGCCATTTCCTCTCATCCTATTGCTTGTTACCTGGGAGAAGAGACTAACACCCACCTTGCTACAACCTCTTTTCAGTAGTTGTAGAGGGCGATAAGGTCTCCCCTCAGGGATAGGTCTCAGCCTGGAAAGTGGTGACTTCATCAGCTTCAGTTCTGCTATGCTGAATGTAAAATTCAAAAGGGAAGACTGGAAGACTGGAGGAACATTGGCTAATGGTATCCTCATGGTCAACAGAATACCAGTGTTTGTACTGATGAAATCAGAGGCTGAAATAAACCAATGTGGGGAAAGAGGGGAATCTTAAAAACTGATGTTACAATCTTACTCTAAATGTTCTTAGATTATTTGATGCTAACATAGGTTAATATGTATCCCATAAACAGCTAAAATAGAATTAAACTTTTAAAAAAGCTGCTAGTTCATTACAGCGTATATGTGTGTGTGCATGTGTGATTGTTGTTTGGAACCTAAGATTTTTCCAGGTATTTGGGTTTAAATGCTGAAGATGAAAAACTAAACAGACAGAATATAGAACTTCAAATGACAGAGACAAATATATTGAACAGTGTACAGCAAGTGTAATCATCAGATCAGCTGCATCGACCTTACAGAGACATTTTATGCTGGCTAATGTCCTATTGAAAATAGGAAACAAAACCAGAGAGCTTTGAAGCAATCCTTTGAATCCAATTTTAAGGATATTGCTGTTGTGTCAGCTGAATGACAAGTTCAAAGCTATCTCTTATAGGAGTCAAATGTACAAGTGGTGCAAATCCAAAACACATTAAAAGCAAAAATTTGTTTTATTTTGATGTAACTTGTAACAGATTAATGGGCACATTTGGAAGATTGATTGAATTTAACTTTATGTGTTTTATATGTTTTTGTGTTAAGTGAAGAAAAGATACAGGTAAGAAGGATATTATGAAGAAAATTTATTGCTTTGGATTTTTTTCTGAATCAGCCCTTTTTAAAAATTGTAACCACTGTTGTTGATAGTGAAATGTTGCAAATTTTTTGAACAGAATTTCTATTTCATAACCATAGATAATATATTTAATTTGCTAAAGCCATGAAACTAAAGCTTTTTTCCAAACACTGAACAGGTTCTTTACACTAAGAAGGGAATAGGAGTCTTACAGAATTTTATCCACGTCCAAGCTGTTTTGAAATAGAATTTTATAGCTTTCCCTATAAGGAAACTAAAATTTTATTGGTACCTGGAGGAAAAAGCAAAAAAACCCCAGGCTAAACCCTCAGCTTGTGCACATGTTGTGGGAGGGGAGAACAATGGTTGCTTTTCTTACACATATTGGGCAATAACCCAAACTTTCATCCTTCCATAAGTAGTTGTCCTCATACACAGGGTAGTTTAGTTTTACCAACATGGTAAAACTCTCTTACTTTCCCTGACCCTGTGTCCTGGTTTCAGCTGGGATAGAGTTAATTTTATTCCTAACAGCTGGCATAGTGCTGTGTTTTCAATTTAGGATGAGAATAATGTTGATAACACACTGATATTTTGGTTGTTTCTGAGCAGTGTTTACATTAAGTCAAACACTTTTCAATTTCACATGCTGCCTTGCCAGTGAGGAGGCTGGAGGTGCACAAGAAGCTGGGAGGGGACACAACAAGGACCAACACTGGCCAAAGGGACATTCCATACCATATGATGTCATGCTGAACAAAAAAACCTGAGGGGAATTGACTGGGGGGGTGCTGCCACTGCTCCAAAACTGGCTGGGCATGGGTCAGTGAGGGGCGAGCAATTGCATTGTGCATCACTTGTTTTGTAGTATGGTTATGATTATTATTATGATTTTGATGATGATGATTATTATTATTATTTTCCCTTCCTTTTCTATTCTACTAAATTGTTTTTTATCTCACCCCATGTGTTTTACCTTTCTTCCAATTCTTTCCTTCATCCCACTGTGGGGGATTGTGAGGAATGGGCTGGCTGGACATTTGTCTCAAAGCTTGCCCACATGAAGCTAACAGGAACTTGTAGGGCAGTTGTGCAAGATGCCTCCCCACACCTCCACAGCCACAGGGACAGCAGCAAAGCCAAGGTGACATCCTATCAGGGACAAGCAACCATCTGTGGGTATGTGCATGTGGTTGGTGCTCAGACAGGAGATGCATGCCATTGCCCTGGGCAGGCATGATGCACGCATGAAGCTGTTGGTGAGGGCCAGCATGAAGTTGCTGCTGAGGGAAATCTGCACAAGTGCGTGCATTAGGCAAGCAGCCTATAAAAGGCTGCCATCTCAGACCCCACGTGTGATCACGGAACCTGCAGGAGCTCACCAAAGACTTTGGTCAATCACTGACCTTGTGGGAGACACCTGAAAACTCTGTGCGATTATTGAGGACCCTGTGAGACAACCAAAGACCCTGCATGACCACTGACCCCGCGTGTGTGATCACCCACCATCAAAGAAGCACGGACTCCCGGGATGCCACAGATCCATGGTGGTGACTGCGCTTTTCTGTTCAGAACTCTCACTTGATTTCCTGTCTTTCCTTCCTTCCTTTCCTATTGCTGTTCTCTCTCTTTCCTCGAACAGTTAATAAACAGGTGGACTTACAACATCTGACCCCATTTGTGTCAATCTTGCTCGCTCAAAGGGATCGAACCTGAAATGAGAAGTTGGTCTAGTCTCCCCTAGCTTCCCATATTCATCTTAGGTTGGCTAGAAAGCAAGGGTGCCTTCCTCTCATCCAAAAAATTTGGATCCTAAGGGGGAGTGAGTGAACGGGTGTTTAGCTGCCTGCTGGGTTAAACCACGACACCACGTTTCATAAACCACAGGGATACCAACCATTCCACAGCACAAAGGAGAGTATGATCAACAGGAAATATAAGCATCACATTGAAAGGCATAAACCAGGCAGCACAGAATGACTTGGCTGATTGAAAGTAACATATATCTCGGGGAAGAAACAAAATGTGAAAGTACAAGTAGATTTTGGCTATATGGCCAACATAGTCGCTATATAGAAAACATAAATTTATAGATATGATTTAAACCTAAATTTCAGACAAGACTCTTGGAAATTTATCTTGATTACTGTATACCATAGGTCTTGAATATCATACTTTTCCAAGTAGATTGCTTACAAACTAAATTATATGAAAACAACAACAGGAAAACCCCATGTAACTTCAAAGATGGAAAAATGACAGTTTAGCAACAGAAAATAGAAAATCTGCCACTTACTAGCAGTTAATTGCACTGCTTAAAGAAGTAATTGTGCTCTAATTCCAATGAATATTTATCTGCCTTTTTTCTAGCCTTTGGATTTTTACTATGGTTTTCAATGTTAGGTCAAGCAGCTTACCTTGAATTTGTTCTGGCTGACCCGTATTACTTTGCTGGGTTTGGTTGAACTAACATTGCAAGTTCATTACCTGGGCCACAGACAGTTACATTAGAATATTACCCATTTCACAAGGGCTAAGGTTGGGAGAGGTATAGCACAGTTCTGCTTGGAATAAAAGCCCTGAACAAGTGATGGTGTATGTACAAACACACAATTTTACACCAGAATGGCTTGTCATCTCTGCACTAGAACTTCAGTTAAAGGTATTGGTTGTCTGGTTGCAAGTAAATAGCATGTTCTGTCCAGCACTAAGAAATAAAAGAAGCAATTAGTGTGTCAATTATAGAGCTGAGAACATAACCGCAGGTATTGTAGATATTTTAAATTTTCTACATTGAAAAAATACCAGCCTTCTGATAGGTTTGATTATTTAGTATGCATAAGAATGAAATGCAAATATTTTGTCTGTTCTAATTCAGTGGTTCAGTGAAGTGGGAGAGCTATATGGTACCATCATGGCAATTTCCATAAGATACGTCACTAAGAGTAGGAGGCAAATTTCTGTCTTTACTAACCAAGGTTATCTTGGGCCAATCCCTTTAATTTCCTCAAACTGTTAATCTATAAAATTGGTTCAGAAAGTTTAAGTGACTCAAAAGATCCCCGTGTGTCAACATACTTCTGTTTTCCCAAGCAGAACTTATTTTGTTAAGTATCCAAATCTGTCTGCTATTTGTACATTTGTAAGTAATTCTTTCAATAACACTTTCCTATCTGGCCACTTTACTCTGAATTTGTGCTGCCAGCATCTGTACTGAAAACAATTTAACTGTTGGATGGATCTGTTGACTTTCTATGATTTGGATTTATTCAGATAGGTGCATGCTGAGAACATTGCTTAATATTGATGCTTGCCTGTTACTGTGAGTTTCTAAAAATGGAGCTTGCCTTATGCACTTACAGATGTAGCCATCAGATTTGCATTGCCTAGGCAAGTAAATGCAATAGTTCTGCAGTGTGTTACCTTTTAGAAATGGGGTTATCTGACGTCTTTTTATGTAGCTAAACTTTTGCTTTTGACTTACTGGTCATAAAGTCAGAATTCATAAGCAATTCTGACTAAACAGTAGTACTTGCATTGTGTTTTATTTATCATTAGGGGCAAGGTCCAGGTACTATCAGCAAAGCTGACATCTTCACATATTCCAACCAGCTTCTTATCCTTACAATTCATATTTCTAGGCCAGAAGTCTCATACGAAAATGAAAAGTGACAATACAGACAATGATATGAAGCCACATCTTTGTTTAACTGCAGTAGTATGCACTAAACAGAACTGATGAATTCACAGTAACTTTGATATCTTTTTGAAGGATCTAGAAATATAGATATTTTTCATAAAGGAATTAGGATTACCAGTGTCTGCTGTTATCAAGGGCTTTCTGAAAACTGATGAAATGCAGAAGGAGTTGTAACTTGTTTTGTTTAGTGATGAAGGTAGCTCATAAATAGGGAGACTGAAACTATCTCCTCAAGATCTGCTCTTGTTGGCACTGGGATTTTAGTTCAGATAACACTGTAAAGGAATTTCTGGGGATGGCAGGATGGAAGGCAGTAGGGAATAATATGGCTACTCCACTCATTATGTTTATATTCCCTTTCCAGTCAGTGTATAGATAACTCTTTTCTGTTTCATTCTCCTGCACTTAATTCCATCTTTCATGTTTCATAGAGGTGTTGAGTATTTAGTCTGGATAGATTTGCAGCCATTACTTCCCAAAATTACTGTTTAGCTTTCTGACAGCGGCTTTAAGTTTCCCAGACCAAACTTTCATCTTCTTGTGTGTGAGTACTGTGTTCAGTTTAAGATCAAAACCACTTGTCTTTCCATTTGCTTTCAACGATATGGTGAAACTATTTCCATGTTTGTCTTCCATTTCTATTAAAGCTTTGATGGAAGTTAATATGACTTTTGAGAGCTTTTGCCTCCTTTTGTAGGATTATTGATCCATTTAAACTTTTCTTTATGATTTTTCTAAACAGTTGCTTTTTTCTCTTTTGGTGATGACCTTCCCCATCATTTTAGAGAACCATTCTTATGTCGTTGTACTTTGGATAATATACATACAGTTTGTTACCAGCCATATCAATATTTGTCTTACTCAGTATCAGCTAACATACATACAAATCTAAAGCCATAAGAATGCTGAGTAAGAAACAACTAAGTAAGAGACATTTGAATACAAGGTAATCAATAAACACTAGAGACTACTCTGCAGAATATCCAGGAATGTTTCCTGTCCATGTCAGACATCTGATACCTTTCTTCATGTAAAATGACAGGTTTCCAAGGAAAGAGTTAAGAAAGTGTGATATTTAAAGAGTAGGCCTAAAATGAATTAAAATTGGATACTATGCTGAGCATAGTGGGGTCATACTTACCACGAGTGAACATTTATTTGCTCAGTGATTAAACTAGTGTCATGATACATCATGCAGTACTTGTTTAAACAGTTTGAGTGCAGAATGTTTTGGTAGCATGGAGTTGTTGCTTAACTCTATTCATGTTATTTCTTCAGAGTACTTCTGTGTATTTGTTCCCTTGCATTTTTTGTTGTTTCATCTGAATTGTATTTTAAAATAAAATACATTACAAAATCTATTTGTGTGCAGAGAATAGTTAGCTCAATGTCATGAATGAATCTTCTATTTAGTACAGAATGCCTATGTCTATTTACTTTTACTAAATTACACGTCTTTTTTTCTGAAATGAAAACACAATTCAGAAGAAAAGCAATGAATTTAATTCACTCTAGCTTGTCAGTTTATGTTATTTCTTTTTCAAAAGCCTTTGGATGGTTACTGGCAAAAGTAGTTATTTATTCCTAAAGATTTATTACTCTCAGTAAAAATTTTAATTATTTTAAAATTTCGTATTTGGCATCAGCTATCTATTTTGTAGTTTTTCTTCGTAAAAAGTTTCAGCTTTAGTCATCAGAAGCTGGGACTACAACATCACAAAGAACTGAATGTAGCAGAAATAATTTATTTACAGTTTTTCAATCAATTTAATTACATGAACATATTTACTAATTATGAGTCATATGCAGAAATCAAAATGATTTGTAAATAAAAAAGAGGTAATTTCAAAACACACCTCATTCTTGATTAATTAATCTTCTTCTGCTTTTGTCACACATATTCTAAATGAGTATTTAAACTGAATTTAAATGCCCCAAAGAACAAGTTAAACTACCATTTAAGCAACTTCAGATCAGAAGAAAAGTAAAGACAGATTAGTTTCTTAGGTCAGTTTCAGCTGTAAGTAAGGAAAACATAATAAACAGAAATAAGTCCTGCACCAATGTCTTCTGACAACTGTTTAAAATAGTTTTGAAACTATGTCAAAAAGATAAAAAAACTCATCTTGAAATTAGTTCTTCAGAGCTAAATGTTCCTAAATATATAATAAGTCTAAGACTTGTATTTCATCCTTTAGACTTCTAAATTAGGAACTACTATGAATTTATGGGAATAAAAAAGCCATAAATATATAAAACAGTTGGGCCCTACTGTACCTGAGAATGACATCACCTGCTATTTTGTTACATTTAATCTGTCTGTATGTAATTAAGCAGAATACTTCAAGACTTGTAATTTAGATTTCACTTTACTTTTCTTCAGTAAATTGTCTCCACTGCAAAGTGGGAAACTTGAGATATGTGGAAGTATTGATCCATCTGTTGTCTGAGACAATAGATAATAGAATGTAAAATTGCTCACTCTTAGTTTATTTCAAGGAGGGGAATGGGAATCAGAGATTGCTTATTTAATTAAAATTAAAATTTCCAGAAATACCTGTTGTGCTGTGTACTATTTTAACATACTACCTAAGCATACTACAAAATATGTTGTTTTTAAGTTACATGATTTCTTTATTTAAAAATGTTTAATTAAAAGTTGTTATTCAAACTTATAAATGCCTTTTGTTAAAATGAATCATTAGAGAATCCAAAGAACTTATGAGTCCTTCGATAATAATTTGAAGTGGAAGATGTTATGATGCCGACAACGAAGAGACATTATGAACTGCTTTTGCCTCCTTGGGTCAGCCTGCACTTACAGGCCAGTCTAGTTTTTTTTTTTCTCACTCTTACCTCAGGTTTTAACATAAAACACAAATCTGATGGCTTTAAAATTTAAAATATGTTATATTTTCCATTTCTCTTGAGAGGAAAACAAGGTATCCTTGAGAAAGGAAGAGCAACAAAAACTGGCAATAAACACTAAGGGTTAATTTTAAGAGTGTGTAAACACTAGCAACTAAATTTCATAGTGGAAGGATATGTAGTACAGCAGCCCTACTGAAATGCATTTTTGGCCTGAAAGTAGTAAATGCAAGTATGAAATAAAGAGCTGTTGAACATGCTTGTCAGAAAACATTCCCATAATCCAAACCTCCTTAACTGGTGAAATTGGTTTAGTTAGAAGAAGACATGGTGATAAGAAC
The DNA here is from genome assembly GCF_000687185.1 of Egretta garzetta. Classification (NCBI taxonomy): domain Eukaryota; kingdom Metazoa; phylum Chordata; class Aves; order Pelecaniformes; family Ardeidae; genus Egretta; species Egretta garzetta. Next base: position 2,271,403 of record NW_009258669.1, read on the forward strand.
AAAGCTCAGTCTTAGACATTATGGCATAGATAACTTCCATTCTTAACTTTTTTAATGCTTCCTCTTATAGTGGAATCCATAAGATAGCCAGGTTAAATGCCTTTCTTAGCCAATGAATGGTTAGGAGCTTTAGCATGCTGTTTTAAAACAATTTAGCATTCAGAACAGGGAGCTGTCTGGACATAGCAAATAAGAAATACTGAGTATATGTTAATGACTTCCACTATCTACATCCATTCTAAGTAATCCACCCTTGGAGATGGGTGCCAATTCTGCTTCCTTGAAGTGTGCAGCAGACAAATCTGCTCAGTAGAAGAGCCTCAACAGGAGGGAACTATCTTGCCCAGACAGAGGCACATCTGAGTATGTGGAGTGGTGATACTGTAGGTATTTGGGAAAAATAAGTAAGAAAATGCAGATGCTTATGGTGTTTACAAGGCCTTTATAGTTAGCCAGGAGGATCATTGATTAGCAGGTATTTCAATTCCCACTGTAAACATCTGAGTCTTTATGGCCTGGCCGCAGGTTATTTTCCACACTATTTATATAAAGCACAGAAGAACTTGGTTTCTCTGTGGGATATTGTATTAGTCCATCTACTTTAGCAGGAAAATGAATTTTAAACAACTGTTACAATGGCTGACATCTATCAGGTAATTATGCTATCCAAAAGACACCATTCTCTCCGGGTCTCTCCTTCCCTCTCTGCAGAGTTCTGCATGTAAGTGAAAAACAGAGAAAGAGGGGAGATTGCCCCAAAATAACAATGGAACTCCTTTGAAATGCAAACAGAGGTTATAGAGAGCTCTTGTTAGTGATATCTCATTTTTCTTCAAACTTCAAAATTTTGGAAGTTTCTATTTCAGGTATTATTTTCAGCTGTTAAAGGGCAAAAAGACTTTGAACCAAAGATTTGTTCGGTTACAAGTTTTTCAGTCCACCTTTTGCACACTCTGTTAAAATCCATAGGAAGGTGTAATAAATAATATTCTGAATGTGACTTTCAGATCGTAAGACTGATAACAATAATGGAGAGTTATCCTGAGACTGTATTCCCAAGAGGACACTTGCTTTCTTATTTCAGTTCCAGTGTCCTTGTGTATCTGATTAGGGCATCTGTTTTAGCTGATCAGTGTAAACTAGCTATGTACCTTAATACCCTGAGGGAATATTTGAAATTCACATAGAACTGACTGCCACAGGCAAGAAGGTAATCTTCACCTGTTAAGTTGGGAAAGCTTACTTGTGATTTTATTTCTATCTAGATGCATGGACAAGGCAAAGTGGGAGGATCAGGGTTGTTTGATTATACCTTAATTCAGCAATAACTATCTTTGATCTGTAAGCAGAAACCCCTCACAGTAAAGAATTTGATCACGAAGACAAGAAAAAAACAGTTATTTAAAATCTTGAATTTTACTTCATCATAGTAGGATGTGCTATTTGTTAGGAAGGGACATTTGACTGCTTTCTCCTGAGTAGGGAAAAAAGAGGGATAGTTACTGTTATAGTAGTAAGAGTTTTGTGACTAATGGCATAATAATAATCCTGCTCAGTGTCATTAACATTTGTGCATAGTCCTTACAGCATATATTAATTTTAATGTGTTATGAAATACATTAAAAGCTTGTTTATGAACCACTTCATAAACAAGAAAAGAGCTAGTCTCTGTTTCTCACCATGTCTTTACTAAAAACAGAACTGTGTCTGAGACATGTAAGCACAGGCATAACAATAAAATCCAGGCGCTTTTTTGCTGTCAAGCATTTCATTATATCATCATTTGATCTCCTATCCTGTAACAATTGTGACACTCTAATAAATACCTTAGATATAGCTCATTATAGTTTATTATACTATATGTATTAATAAAATAAGTTATTATTTTACTGAAATACCTGATGACTAAATAACATATTTAGTTTCAGTGCTTACAACACCTAAAAATAGCAGGACCAAGTTATACCCTGAGGTACAAATGGTCTTCAGGAGAAATTGCTGAAGCCTGTACTTCATGGGGAATATTTGGATTGACCTAGGAAAATTCCTTTTATTACCTTTTTCCCTTCCTTACCACTATCATCACTAGTCTTTTTACAGAATGCTGTAATTATTTCTTTAATTCATTAATAGCACTTTTCATTTCTGGAGGAACTACACCAAGAATAAAGCTCTATTCTTGCTTAAACATCTGTCAGATTCTAGTGGAGGTGTTACCAGAAAACACCTGGTGTCTAAACCATTACCAACACTTCAAAAAAATATGAGGGACCGAGTTGAAATTATTCTTAAAAAACTAAAAAGCATTGCATTTATAGTAAGCAACATCCTTTTTTTCATGAGTTAATTCTTCTGCTTTCCTTTAAAAAACCCACCTGCACAGTTGCTACCACACTCTCCCCTCCATCTAACTTTATTCTCTGTGACAATTAATGAAATTCCAAAATTCACCGTAAAATTCTGTCAAATCTGTTAGTTATCAACAGGGGACCTGCACAGATACATTAAGAGCTGAAAGAATGTACAGCATAAATACATATTAAATCCAAGTATTCACAAAAATTTAAATTCATTGGCAACCATTGCCTCTTGTATTACAAATCACTTTATGGAGGATAAAGAGGATAAAAGACCTGCTGCTTTATATAATTCCAAGTGAAAATCAAAGCATACATGTGTTAGTTGATTCAGTGCTATAATGAACTGGTTACTGGTTATTTAAACTGAAATGAAGTAGGGTTTAATGGAAAACTAAAAATGCAAAGAAATATTCCACCATCTGACATTTTTCCTTCTGACTGGTACATAATAAAGACAACACAGCAAACATGAGTTTGCCAGCCTCCAATAGGTGTTAAGGCACAAACATTTAGCAGCTGTTCTGCTTGTGGGACACAGCTGCTATTATTTGCTTCCCTTTCCCCACCATGCACTGCAATTTCAACACCCATGAGTAAGTTCTTTACTTTCCAACACCTGTTTTTTGAGTTTGAAAGGGTTAGTGTCTTACAGCTATTTCATCCTACAAACTAGATGGGCACATGGGAATCAGTCTGGGAAAAGAAGAGAACAGCAGGAAAATGGAAACACACATATTATGAAAAAAGCAGTTTATGTTGACAGCTTTTTGTGTCTTTAAAATGTGTGTATAAGACCTTACAGAGCTATATGTGTGTGTAGGGTTCAAGGATGGAGAAATACTATATTTCCATACATAGGCAACTGTGGTCAGCCTCACACCAACTAGTTCAATAGAATGATTTCCCTCCATTTTAGCATTGGAGTGCAGCTTGTTGCTGGAGTAGAGCAAAGTGCATTGACCTGTAAAAAATGTTAATTTCTCTGTTTCAAGTTATCCACAGGAATCTTGCCCATGTCACTTTAAGCACAGCCAAATATAACAAAATCGGAGTATTTTAAAGTATGTCTTTAATTTGGAAAAATGAATAAAGAATACGTGGAATTTTGAAGACTATGATGGAACCAGAGAAGATTCTTCTGAACCTTACTATTGCTACTTCAATGGTATCAGACATATTATCAGGATTATGAAAAGTTCTAGATAATTTTTCACTCTAAGTACTGAAACAGTAAAAATTTGTCACTGCTCATGGTAGTATGGTAACCTCTACTGTTATCAATGTAACACATTAATTAAATGCTGCCTCTGTCCTTATCAGTGAAAAGTACAATTATACTGCGTTAGTAGTATACATTCTCTAATATTGCATATCATAGAATGTTTTGCGTTGGAAGGGACCTTTAGAGGTCATCTAGCCCAACACCCCTCCAGTGAGCAGGGACACCGCTAACTAGATCAGGTTGCTCAGAGCCCCATCCAACCTGGCCTTGAATGCTTCCAGGGATGAGGCCTCCACTGCCTCTCTGGGCAACCTGTTCCAGTGTTTTACTACACTCATTGTAAAGAATTTCTTCCTTATATCCAGTCTAAACCTACCCTTCAGGTCTCCCTGCAGCCTTCTCTTCTCCAGGCTAAACAAACCCAGCTCTCTCAGCCTGTCCTCATAGGAGAGGTGCTCCAGCCCTTGGATCATTTTTGTAGCCCTCCTCTGGACCCGCTCCAACACTTCCATGTCCTCCTTTTGCTGAGGGCTCCAGAGCTGGACGCAGTACTCCAGGTGAGGTCTCACCAGAGCAGAGTAGAGGGGCAGAATCACCTCCCTCACCCTGCTGGCCACACTTCTCCCGATGCAGCCCAGGGTACGGTTGGCCTTCTGGGCTGCCAGAGCACATTGACAGCTCATCCACCAGCACCCCCAAGTCCCTCTTGGCAGGGCTGCTCTCAATCCTTTCATTCCTCAGCCTGTATTGATACTGGGGGTTACCCCGACCCAGGTACAGGACCTTGCACTTGGCCTTGTTGAACCTCATGAGGTTCACACAGGCCCACCTCTCCAGCCTGTCCAGGTCTCTCTGGATGACATCCCTGTCCTTCTGGCATATCAACTGCACCACTCAGTTTGGTGTCATCCACAAACTTGATGAGGATACAATCAATCTCACTGTCTATGTCACTGATGAATATATTAAACAGCACCGGTCCCAGTACGGACCCCTGAGGGACACCATTCATCACCGGTCTCCATGCAGACATCGAGCCATTGACCACTACCCTCTGGATGCGACCATCCAGCCAGTTCCTTATCCACTGAACAGTCCACCCATCAAATCCATAGCTCTCCAATTTAGAGAGAAGGATGATGTGGGAGACCGTGTCAAAGGCTTTGCAGAAGTCAAGATAGATGACGTCCATTGGTTTTCCCTTGTCCACTCTTGTTGTCACACCATCACAGAAAGTCACTAGGTAGGTCAGGCAGGACTTGCCCTTGGTGAAGCCATGCTGGCTATCTCGAATGACCTCCCTGGCCTCCATGCACCTTAACATAGCTTCTAGGAGGATCTGTTCCATGATCTTCCCAGGCACAGAGGTGAGGCTGACAGGTCGGTAGTTCCCAGGGTCTTCCTTTCTACCCTTTTTGAAAATGGGCACAACCAGTCACCAGGGACTTCACCTGGCTGCCATGACTTTTCAAATATCATGGAGAGTGGCTTAGCAACTACATCAGCCAATTCCCTCAGGACTCTGAGATGCATCTCATCAGGCCCCATGGACTTAGTGTGTGTTCAAGTTCCTCAGGTGGTCATGAACCTGATCTTCTCTTACAGGGTTTTACCCTCCTGGTCCCCCTCATGCTGTCCATTGACTTAGGAGGGGTGAGGAGAGAGGTTTCCAGTGAAGACTGAGGAAAAAAAGTTGTTGAGTACTTCAGCCTTCTCCTCATCTGCTGTTACCAGTTTGCCATTCTTGCTAATCAGCAGGGGTACGCTTTCTTTAACCATCCTTTTCTGGCTGACACACCTGTAGAAGCTCTACTTGTTATTCTTTGCATCCCTTGCTAGGTTTATCTCCAGCTGCGCCTTGGCCTTCCTGACCCCATCCCTACACAACTAAGCAGCGTCCCTGTACTCTTCCCAGGATACCTGTTCCTGCTTCCACTGCCTGTGTAGTTCCCTCTTCCTCCTTAGTTTGACCAGCATCTCTTGGCTCAGCCATGCCGGTCTCTTCCCTTCCTTGCCTGATTTCTTACACCTGGGGATCAAGAGCTCTTGCACTCTGTGGAACACATCCTTAAAGATCTGCCAGCTCTGTTCTGTTCCCTTGTCCCTGAGGACCGTTTCCCAGGGAGTCCTTCTGACTATGTCCTTGAAGAGCTGGAAGTTTGCTTTCCTAAAATTTAGGGTCCTGACTATACTCTGACTATATACAGTATATAATACTGTCCTGGAGAACTAAGCCGTTTAAAACTGCTTTGATATCCCCCTGTAAACTGCAAATTTTCCTAAATATACAAGAACACAAGAGAAAAAATGGTTACTTGGGCTCAGATGATATTTATATTACTTCATAAACTTCTAGCTAATGGAAAATAAATGGTGGTACTACATTAAATTGTTACACAGACGGGAAAAACCTTTACACTTCCCTGAATAAATATTTTCAAATTTTTTCTTTTTGCAAACATTTTAATTTTAGCCTGCCTGATCGGAAGGATGAAGATAATTTTTGCAGAAACATTTCAGGAGGTTTTGTGGGATATAATTGGATGAATTCTGAATTTACAGTGTTTCACTGCAGGAAAAGAAAAATGCATCCCTGAACATGTTTTATGTGAAAGAATATTCCTGAGCTTTAATCCAAAATTATGTACACAAATGCTAACATAACTAATTTCTATATTAGTGGTTTTCTATATATTTTTATATAACATTTGTTTTATTTGTTGGGCAAATTACAAGTTACAAACAACTTACAACAGTTATAAACTAAAAGGTAGGTGACTATCAGTTCAGCCCACCAAAACTAAGAAACCCCTTGTCTCTTTATCTCTTTTTCTCTTTTACAGTTTTTGCCTTCATACTTGCCTACTCTTGTTCATTTTTTTGAACAAGTAACAAGTTTGTTCATTTCATGGGAATTCACTTTCATTTCAGAAAAAGTGAGGAAACAATTTCAGGTCTTAATTGAGGACCTGGAAACTCCATATTTTTTGGTCAATTTTGCCACAAATTCCTTTGTCTATAAAATCATTTGCAACCCAGCAAAAAATTTTCATTCTTACAAAAGCTAACGTATCAGAACAGGACAATCATCTTAAATGGGGCTACTCTAAGAAAGGTTTTAAAGTATAAGTCTTCTGACTACCTTAAAAAGTGAAAATTAAATTTTACTCATCAGAGCAATAAAGATCAATATTGATAATGAGTAAAACATTTTCATGTGTCACACTGACTGTTGATCTGAGCTAGTAGTGAACTCTTCTGCAGTTTTCCTCAGAGTTGCAATGCTCAGTGTGGAACACAGTCAGTGAAATGATTGTAGCGACTGAATGTACAGTTAATATCCCCAAAGGTGTGCTGTGTGCAGTATACACCAAATACTCTACACATCTGAATTACTGGTGGTCATTGAATCCTGCCAGAGTGCACAATGTTGGAATGAATGATGAAGGCACGTTCCTAACCCAGAAGAACATTCAGAAGAAGTACGATTTCAGGAGAATCTGAGGAGGTAATGAAAATGGAGATGCAATAGTCTCTAGTTTCTAAGGACACAGACAGAAGGGAAGAATATGTAGAACAAGTGTTAGCAGCCCTTTGAAGTTAGTTCATTTTGATTTTACGTTATTTTGTCTGAGACTAGAACTGAGTTGTAAGGACTTAGAAGAAGATGAAAAAAACAAGGTGTCATGGGGCACATTAATGGTGGTTTTTGTCACTTCTAAGAAGCTTTGACTCCAAGATTCTGGTCCTGCACCAAATTGTGTGTATTATTCATTGTTGATGCAAAGAAAGGTTGTGAACAGTGAACACCTGTACACAGTTCTGGCTCTCTCACCTTAAAATAGCTACAGAAGAAATAGAAAAGCTTCTGAGAAGGACAGAAGGAATGATCAAAACTAAGGAATAGCTTTTGCAAGAGGAACTGATACTTCAGCCTGGAAAAATGCTGACTTAAGGGAGAACCATAAACGTCTACAAAATTATGAATTATGTGGACACAGTGGCCAAAAATTACTTTTTCTTTCAGTGTGAGTGAATGCACCCAATACAGGCAATAGGAAACAGGTGTAAAAAAACCCCAAACAACAGAGAAGACAGCTCCTTGTGAAGGAGATAACATGTGTATGCCATAGACAAAAAATGGTTATGCATACTAGAAGTTTACATAACTCTCCAGAGAGACTGGACAACTATTTGGAAGATGAATGTATATGGGATATGAAATACAGAAACTCTCTCTGTATTGGGAAATCACAGAGTGAGAATAGCTCAAAATGGGTAGAGTACTTGAGAGGGGAATTATATACATGTGCACTGTTTTCACTCCTGCTGAGGAAGACATTTATTGTCAGTGCTAGAAATCATATATTGGGTTAGTTAGACCCTTTTCTGATTCAGTTTTATGTTCTTACAAGGTGGGAAGGGAGAAAAAGGAAGGGGCACAATAAACCATGAAAGTTGGAATAAGCATTTTCATCTCATTAGGTGTGTAGGAGGACACAAGAACTGAACTGTAGGTGGGAAGAAGCAGTGTTGTGACAAGCCTTAAAAGTGAGGACAAAAAGTTGGAACTTTCCTGTTAAGAGAAACCAGGAATTGGCTGTAAAAGAGGAACTCACTTAGCAAGTGTGGCAAGAAAATAATATGCTTTTGACAGCAGGAGGTTTGATGCACTGACAGAGAGCAAATTGGGATGCAGAGGAAGATTGCAGCAAGTACGGTATGTCACACATGAGGGAATATTTTTTTGTAAGGGAAGATGGAGACCCTGAGGTGAGCTGCTACTAATCATGCTACTTCCTGTTAAGGATTCTAGGTAGTGAAATGCAAGAGATACTTCTTGTATTACAATTAGACTATTGCACCTGGGAACATAATGTGTTTGATTCTGGTTTCATAATAGAATTCGGTCCTGCTGTATTTGCATGTAATACTAGAATTATGACCAGTGATCAAGATGAAACCACACCTGCAGGTTTCTTTCTGATGAAGAAAATAGGAAATACATAAAGATACTTACGGAGACAGCAAAAAAGGTAAAATGACAGTGATACACTTTGCCTTTGGACTTCCACATTCTCTGATTTCAGAGATTTGTTCTTCAGGATTTATACTACACAAGAGAAGCTAGAAATACTGGAGAGTGCTTGTAAGAAAGAGTTGGAGAAAAAAATGTGAGCAGCCTTACATGTCTTATTCTGGTGTTATGGTATGCTGAGAATTAATACCATATCCCAAACTGATTTTCTGTTATGATCTTTTTTTTTGCTGAAGAGAAAAAATTAGTAGACTCAGAGAATTAAGCTTTGAATGTAAACATATAGCACAACTAGGGTTTTAACAGTTTTATTTTTGACTAGCATAAGTTTCCAATTTATGTGGAAAAAAAAAAAAAGTGAATTTTCGTGTTTTAATACTGGTGGCAATTAAAAAATTAACTACCAGAACTGAATTTAAACTTGTATGGCTTCCAAATAATGCTCCATAATGCTACATAACTGACCCCTCTGTATTGGGGCTTCTATAGCTGAATAGCATTCAAAATGATGGACATCGTACAATTTATCATTATTTTATAAATACTTGTATAAGCATGCTTGTTTAAGAAGCCTGTTTACATGAAGCACAAACCAGGAAACTGTAGTCTAGTGTGTATAATTTTGTCTGTCAGTTGTTCTAAAAGTAATTTAAAAAATTACCTTTTCTTCTGGAGCTCTTGATTTTCTGGTTTTGTTTAAACTACAGATTATTGCAAAAGTCACTAAGGGCTTGGTTTGCTGGAAAAAATAGCTTCAGGAAAGATACATTCTTTTTTTCCCCAAAATATTCTTGAAGATAGAGAGAGAGACTAAATTTTAGCTTGCTATGACAATCATCTGCTTTGACTGTTTAAACCTCTGTAACAACTTTGTATGGCAGTCACACTTGACCAACCTGATAACCTTGTACAACGGAATGACAAGGGGGCAGCAGCAGATATTGTCTATCTGGACTTAAGGAAGGCTTTCAGTACTGTCTCCTGTGAGATCCTTGTAGGCAGCTGTTGAAGTATAGGCTGGATGAGCAGAATCACTCTCACAGTGATTTTTGACGTTCAGTGTTTCCTCACAGTGCTTCCTGATGTTCAGAGGAAACCTCCTGTGTTTCAGTTTGTGCCCATTGCCTCTTGTCCTGCCACTGGGCACCACTGAAAAGAGCTTTCCTCTGTTCTCTTTGCACCCTCCATTCAGGTATTTATATACATTTATGGGATCCCTCTAAGACCTCTCTCCTCCAAGCTAAACAGTCCCAGGTTTCTCAGCCTTTCATCATTGGAAAGGTGCTCCAGTCCCTGCATCATCTTGGTGGTTCTTTGTTGGACTGTCTCTAGTATGCCCATGTGTCTTGTACTGGGAAGCCCAGAACTCAACAGAGTGCTCCAGGTGTGGCCTCACCAATGCTGAGTAAAAGGGAATGATCACTTCTCTTGACCTATTGGCAACTCATATCCTAACACAGCCCAGGACACTGTTAGCCTTCTTAGCAGAAACCGCACACTTCTGGCTCATGGTCAGCTTGTAGTCCACCAGGATTCCCAGGTCCTTTGCTGCTGAGCTGCTTTCCAGCTGGGTGGGGCCCAGCGTGTACTGATCAGCTGCATGACTTTGCACTTCCCCTAGCTGAACTTCATGAGGTTTCTGTCAGCCCATTTCTCCAGCCTGTTGAGGTCCCTCTGGATGGTAGCATGACTCTCTGACTGATCAGCCACTCCTACCTGTTTGGTGTCATCAGCTGACATGCTGAGGGTACACTCTGCCCCATCATCCAGCTCGTTAATGAAGATGTTGAAAAGAACTCAACCCAGTATTGAGTCCTGGGGCACACTACTAGTTACTGGCCTCCAGATAAACTCCTTTACCTCCACTGGACTCCAGTTGGACTCCTCTACTTGTTTACCTCTCTTTACCTAGAAAGTTATCCTGTGTTTTGCACAAGAATATATGCTTATAAACCAATGATACAATATGGAATCTGATCAGTGAAACTAGCAAATCTTTCAGTGTCTGGTGTGAATACTTGAAACTGAAAAGTAAACTGGACTATGGTTGTCTGTATCTGAATGTATCATAAGATGTATAAATTTCTTCCGGCTAAGATGTTTCTTACCTTTGACATTTTCTTTAACACAGGAACAATTTTTCCCTGGATTGACAGCTCCCAGATCTCATTACGTTTGAAGATTATTTGCAGTATCCTAAATATCCAGCAAATTAGTGGTGCTTGCCAGTCATTTATCAGACTCTCAAATATTGAGTGTTGTTGTTTCAGAATAAGATAAAGCTGAAGATGAGTACTGTCAGCCAGCTCTGGATTATATAGCTGGAATAAACTCAAGAGTGTTGGCAAAAGGACTGTGACATGAAAGTCTTCAGGGGAAACATGATTAAGCATGCAAGTTACTTTCCCAACCTGAAAAGGCGGTCAAGTGTGGGTAAGAGAAGCAGTACAATACTTATTTAAGTCTTATTTAGTCAAGTATGTATGCTTAATTGTATTTATTTATATTTTAATCCTTCTCAGCCTTACCCTAATGGTTCCATTTACAGTTCTAAGAATATAGTGATAAGCTGCAAAAATAGAAAGTGGGTATATATTGTTACTTCACTTGATCTTAATATCATTCATTCTCCTTTGTAGCTAGCTAACGTTGTATAGAAATTGCCAAATTCCTTTCATGTCAGAAATTAACAAACACTTAAAAAAGCTAGTGTAGTAGAGAGGTTGCATGTTAGATATATTAGATCACCTTTAATCTATTCACAGTTGTGTAGACCACCCTCTTTCTGATTAATCTCTCTGTGGGGTTTGCAGCAATCGGTCATACAAAAAATTATACCATGAATTCCATTTTATAAGTCTTGCAAAGGTGGAAGCAAAGAGAAGACTGAATGGTATTTCATCAGCCAGTCTCCCATTGGTTTGATTGCTTGAGAACTGCTGTCTCAGTTCTTCATGAACTTGATACATGGAACTGAACAAATAAGGCACACACTGCTCTAGTTGCAACTTAGTTACAGGAAAAAAAAAAAAAAAGTAGCTTTTAATGGTCACCTCTGGAACTTTTCTCTGTCATTTGTGCAAAGCTAGTTTTGCCAAACCACACACAAACACTCAAGTGATTAATTCCACGACACATATTTCTTTTGAGGAAGATATCCTCAAAAGGACTATCTTCTATTGCTGTTATTCAGGCTTCTTTTTAGTCCTTGACAGAAGATTATAACAGGATAAACAGGGCTGCTAAACAGATGATAATTCCTGCCTCCTTGTCCTTGCTAAAACCCTGCCACTCCTCCTTATTCCTGGTTCTTCGCACTTAGCATGGAAACAAAAAATGTGTGGCAGTTCCAGCTGAAATCATCTAGAGTAATTTGGACAGCATAAGGAGGAGGCATGAGAGAGTAGAAGGATCTTTTTAGCCTGCTGGCCCCTTACTCTTCAACAGCTCTTCTTCACTCCCTGTGTTGCAACGTCAATCATGGAAGATGAAGAGGGGCAATAGAAAAGCCAAGAAGAGAAGCCAACAGGGAGTGAAACGACAAGGCATTGCCTCTCCCACCTTTGGAGAGAAAACAAGATAGGAGAGAAGTAAAAACACTCCACAGGCTCCCAGCTTTTGTCAGCCTTGCCCCGGGCCAATGGAATTCAATGTGATGTACTTAGGAGCTCGTTAACATTTGAAAGCAATTTGGTTAGAATGAAAAACTGAAAAGAGGAAAGAATATGAAGAAAAGACAATCTAGACAGGCATAATAAATACTAAGTCATACATACAATACAGCTTGAAAAACATTTATGAGCCAGAAAAAAAACAGGTTTTCCACAAGTATGCACTGTCAGTGAAAAAAACAAAACCCCATTTGATTCAGGTATGACTGTGCTTTTCAGTATTCTTTCGTTGTGAGCAGAGTTGACCAGAAGTTTTCAAGTGGAGATGCTTGTCTTGTTGACACAATATCAGTCTCAATGATGCATTTGAATGAGGTAATAAAATACCAGATTCCACACTGAATTTGTGTGTAACAGACATCACCTTGTTGTGGTCTTGCAAAATAGCCTGTGAAACTTAAAGGGGTGGAATTCTGGACCCAGTGAAGTCATTGGTCCAGCCCCAATATCAAGCCCAATTTATAAAACCTTTTCTATCTTTGTATTTGTACCATATTGGTTATGATTGCTGTGTAGAAGAAAAAAAAAATTAAATAAATGAAGAAATACATGAATAATTTTGAATATCAAATATACTTGAGAAATTTGATCTTAGTTCACAAACAGAAAAATTTAATTTTAATTTTAATTGAAATTTAATTAATAAATTATTTGTTATGAATAATTCAGGGTTCTAGTTTATTCAGCTGTTTTTTTCTATACAAATGAAGACAGAACAGTAGACAGTGGTTTGTAATTTAAAGGTTTTTTAAAAGTTTGATATTATTTCTCACTGTCTCTTTATTTTGTCCTCTGTCTCCTCACAATTATTTTCATTAGCAGACACCATGCAATCTTGCCTCTGGCCATGAGCACAGAAATTAGTGCCAATGTATTATTTACAGAGGTTGATCAAGTCTTCCTAGTGTGTGTAGAGAAAAGGTACAAAGTACCATCTTTTGCCTTCAGAAAGGCAAGCATGAACGTTGAGCATTGTGAAAAACTGTGGACTATAATATTGTTTATTAAGATGTATGTTAAGCCCAACAAGGATGGTATGAATCGTGGTTTAATCATTCTCCCTGGTTAACTACACTGTTGTCAACCAGTGCCGGACCTCTAATATTGTTGATGCTCATTCTAACCTTTGGGCTTTGCATCTTGAATGGAGTGATTAGATTAGAGGCGGCCCATTTAATGCTGTTAAAAAGGCGATACGAACACCTAGAGGATGATAAAACCAGTAAGGGAGAGACTCTAATTCTCTCCCTAGCCCAAGAGACTGTCCAGCTTGAAGAACCAAATGGTAAAAACTAAAAGGGAGGGAGGTCCCCCCTTACTCCTTGTGTTTTTGTTACATCCTTTGTTTAAAGTCACTGTTATGCAAAATTCCTGAGACCACTTTCTGATACATTGATAAATTACAAATTCCTGAGTGGCGACATCCTGCTAAGTAGACAAGCATGAATCCTTCCTGCCTCAGGCGGGGCCAACATGGCCAGATAAGGAAAGAAACTGATTTACAACGTGAAGGAAGACTGTGACCTTTATCCTCACGACCACCAGAACGATACCAGAATATGCCACGTAGACCAGGGACTACTAAACTATAAAGAGAGACTGTTTGAACTGCTCAGTACGGCAGTTGGCGGAGCAGAGACTCCCCTGTCGTCCAGCGCTGCTTTTGCTCATATTCTACTTGCTATAATTAATAAAATTTTAATTGGATTATGATCGGAGCAGAGACTCCCCTGTCGTCCAGGGCTGCTTTTGCTCATATTCTACTTGCTATAATTAATAAAATTTTAATTGCATTATGATCAATTGTACAAGCATGAACGTTGAGCATGAATCAGATGAACTTTTAAATTAGATGAAACTTTATCCATTCTTATTCCCTAGTCACGATTAAAAAACAAAACAAAACAACTCCTCTCACAGCAAGATGAAAAGTGTTTTATTACAAAAGCAGACTACACTGAAGTAGGTCTGAGATTGTCTTACCTTTTAAGCATATTAACAAGATTTCAAATGTTCACATTTCTTCTGACCTCTGGATAAACAGAATGAACAGTCTGGCCAGCTACTCTGCACTACATTTTAGAGTGTTAAAACAAAAGAACTGAGGTGCACTTGATGTGTGAAAATGATGAAAAACTATAGAATACATCTGACAAATGCAATGCAAAGGTTAAAGTCAAGTTCACCACAAGGGTAGTTGAATTTTGATGGAGTCAAATAATTACAACTTTCTCTGTTTCTCTGTTGTGTATACATAACATGCAAAATGGATTATGTACAAAAATGTTAAGATTTCAAGGTCAAACACCCAAGAACTGGGTGTTTCCTGAAAAAGAATCCCCATAACCTTAAAAGAGTCCCCTTGTGTGAATGCTTTATTGCATAGCTTGTAATTAAAAATTACTTTTTTGATATGAAGCTTCTGGCATTGGGGCATGAATCTCCCAATATCAGGAAAGAGATGTCTTTTGTGCTGCAGGAGTGTGCAAACATGCATAAGCCATTGGCTCCATTCCAACCTCCAGAGAGAAAGGCCTCCTTCCACAAGGTCTGGGACCTTCCATTCCTTCTGCCTGTTTTCCTTTCCTTTTCCCTCTGCTTCTCTTTCCTGTCCCATCTGACTGTTTCTACCTGTTACCTTTGATCCCGACTGTGTTGCTAATCACTTTTGCTCCTGCCTTTTTTTCCCCAGGGCTTCCTATCTGTTTTCCCTCCCCTCTTTTCTATTTATATTTACCTTCCCACTGCTTTTGACCTGAATTCCCTTTTTGCTGCTGTCTTAACCTCTGTCTCACCCACATCGCCCTTTCTCTCTCTGCCTTTACCTTTACTGCTCTATGATACTTTGCCTAGTTATTGTGGTTTTCCTGGGGGTCATGTTATCACTGTATAGTACAGTTCCTGCCCTGCTGAAAACCAATGTGCTACATGTCTCTCTACAGTTTATGTCCATGAAGGTGATAACAGTGTGAGGAAATGCCACTGTGCAGCAGGGTCACTGATGTCAATGCAGGAACAGAGTCCTCTACCTGTTACATCAACCTGTGAGTGTTGTTTTGTATGAAGGGAGTCCCTCCATACATTATGGGCTGGAAAATACACTTTTCATGCAGAACCATGCCACAATGTGGGAAAGGGAGTCAGGTAGGGAGTGCGACCTCTCATCTTTTTCCACAGTAGGTCCATGATTGGTAGAGCAATCTTTTCTAACATCACTGCTGTCTGTGGCAAAACTTTCCTGTCAGGTAGACAGATAATTTCTAAGAAATACTAGTAGCTCCTGAGATCTTATAGTGACATTTCTGATTTGCTTTTTCACCTCCTTATGTATCTTATTTATCTTGGATATCTGGCCTGGTATTAGATTTTTGCTTACATCTCTCTGAAAAAAAACTGTTTTCAGGTGACTTTAAGTTAGCAGTTCAATTTTGTGATGGAATGTTGCACAGCATGTTCATTCAGCATCTCTGTGTTCTATCATTCTCAGATGACTGGACTGGACAAGCAGTTTATCCTCCCAGGGAGGTCTTTTAGCTCTTCTTTTCCTGTGCTAGTAAGGTCTCTTGTGTTGGATCCCCTTGTACACCTTTGTTGTATTAACTTGTGTTAACACCTTGCTTTATTAAATAACACCTGTGGTAGGTCATAGAATCATAGAATCATAAAATAATTAAGATTCGAAAAAACCTCCAAGATCATCAAGGCCGACCAGTCCATATTACAGAATTGAATACTTTTTTTAAAACTTTACCTAAGAGCTCAAGCTTTTTTTCTAGAAGTGTTTATTGTGTGTGCTTATAGACATCTACTATTCTTCCTTCACAACTAAAATGGAAGTTCAGTGAACTTTATTGCCTTTTATACAATTAAAAAATCAGTATATTTTCTTGTGAATTACCTTGGATTTCATCTGAAGAAATTGTTCCCCAAAACAGATGTTGAAAGTCTGAAAATGCAAACTTTATTTTTCTGTTTCATTGTCCAGGACACACTGATGCATGAAGCCTAGAAAAATACTTGGCATGGAACATCTCTTCCAGAATTTTCTACTCATAGGTCGTGGAAATACTTTTGTCTTTTCACACTTTTATTTAGTAATATTTTAGCATATTTAGAAGACAAAGCTTCACTTTTTTTTTCCTCATTGCTTGCTTCCTTTACATTCACTAGAGTGACCATCTAGTACAAAAGCCTTTTCTTCTTTTTCTACTTGCTCTATGATTCCCAGAGAAGTGAACTTATCCAATTTCTCTTTTATCCCCATCCTTAAGGTCAGAAGAATTTTCATAGGGGCAGAAAACTGGGGCCCTTTAGCTTTATTCTATACTTCATTGACAGCTTCCCTTTTTCTGAGAGCAATTACTCTTTGAACTGTCCACAGTTGAGGAATCAGTTCTACCAGTGAGAGCAACCTTTTGCAAAAACTGTGGACATGACATGTTTTGAATCCAGTAATTGGTACTTTTCCTCAGTGCTGTTATAAATTGAATACATGCTCTTCCTCAAGCATTTGACACAAAACTCTTTTTGGAAAGATAAGCTTTGAGCACTGAGTTTCACCAATTTCCTTACTGCTGCCCACTTTTGGGTTTTTTTTTTCAGTACTAATTCACTGTTATAAACATAACTGTATTCACCCGTGCCAAACTTACTGAACTCCTCATTCTGCTTCAACACTGCCTGCAGCTTTTTTGAAGAGTTCCTCTGAACTAATAACCTGCTTGTTATCTGATTCGTCCATACTGTGCATGCTCTGTTGGGGTTTGCAAAATTATACATTTCACTGTATTTCTTTCATCTTACTCCAAATACTGTGTATTGTCTTGGCTGGTGATTCATGTGCAGATGCATGTACTGTCATTTTGTGAACTCTGATTCTGAGCACTGCATGATTTTTGCCTCTCATATCTTCCCTTGTAGTATTGTTGTTCTTCCTAAGAGATAGCCTGGAAGAGATGACATCTTTGAATGACTTACTCTGGATCGTTTGCCAAATTTAATTTTGTGTCTTCTAGCAGCCACACCTGGGCTATTTTTGTCTTAGATCCAAACTGGGTTCATCTGGGACAGAGCTCTGTAAAATTGCAGCACTGACTCTTCGGCCTCAATAATTCACAGTCTTCTGTGTTCTGTTGAATGTTTCCTTCTTCATCAGACTGCAATGTTTGCTAAGTTTTATTCAAAATTTCTCCATTTGTTCCTACATTTCTGGGTGCCAACTCACAGGGACTCTTAATTCCCCCATGATTCCTCTCATGGAAAAAATAATCATTAAGAATGAAAAGCGTGTGAGAGAATTTCTCCCTTTGGAAGTCTGTTCTAAAATTGTGTAGCATGAAAGACCACATTTGATCTGTTTGTCTCCTGACTTTATTAAAGGTACATTTTCTTTGTTGTAGTCTTTCTGCTTCTAGGCCTAATTTCTAGGATCATGTTGGCTGTGGTAGATGAGTCCATGCCAATTTCCTAAAAAGCTGGTTAAGAACCATCCCTGTAAAAAACAGTCACTAATTTTGGGGGGTCCTTGTAGCATCATGGAAATATGACAAGATGGAGCAGACCCAACAGCAGGTTGTATCTTTAGACCATTTACCTGCCTACTTGTCATTCTTAGAAAATAATTTATAAATGAAATTTGTAAATGCCTTTGTCACGTGTTGTTTCTGTTGCTGACATTTTCACCAAATATGACTTTCAAATGTTGATGACTTGGCCAAATATGTTTGTTATTCATGTAAAAAACAAAGTGTACCTTACTGGTCTTGTTTTGTCTGTTACTACTAATCTCACCAAATTCAAGCTATTACATAAAACTGAATGATGGAAAATCATTCCTCAACTTTTTAGAACATTTTGCACTTGATTGATAAGGCTATTAAAAGAGCTAACTATAATTATTATAGTTTATGTTTGCACAGATTAAACTCCCCCACTGTTACATAGTCAGAAATGACAGGGTAGATTTCATGAAAATCCTACTAAAAATTACCTTCAAGAGAACAAAAAATAGGGAAAACTCATTCAAAAAGTGTAATTTTCAGAATTATATGCCTGAGAAAAATGTAAGCTAAGAACTAACATAGAAATCTGAAGCGTAACAGATTCATAAATCTTGGATTAAATAACTAGCATGAATTTGTTCCCATTCTGACTGATCTAATAGTGGGCTATTATAAAATAAGATTTGTAATGAGAGATGGAGGAGGAGAAGCAAAAATGAAAGTACAAATACAGATGTAAAAGGTTTGAGTAGAAAAATAAAGTACATTATGAAATTATAGATTAACTCCAGTAGAAAATTGGTTCTCTCCTTTTGCCATTCAATCCTTTGATTAATGGTACAAATGAAAAAACATCTTTTTATCGACTAGAACTTCTGTTGGAAGCTGTTCCATATCTGCAACTCCAAACCATTCTGGTTACTTACATTATAATAATTATAATAATTATCGTGGGATCTATTTTTTTCCCCAACCAAACTGTTTTGTCCATGCTGATGGTTCTGAAGACCATGATGCACATATTGTCATTATGCACGATGCATTATTATTAACAAGAAATACCAAATCAATGCACATGCGACTGCTAGCATGCCTGATCTTTGAAACAGATAATCTATTGTATATGGGCTCATCACTGCTGATTATGACATGTATACACCTCTGGTTGTCTCTAATAAAATATTAGTTGATATTTTAAATTCATGCACATATTTCTGTGATCAATATTCAGGAATTTTTATGTTAGGACAAGATCAGTTAGGGACAGAATGAAAAGTAATACTGAAAATATTAAATAATGTCATTGTGTAAGTAAATAAACTGCTCACTATTAGCTGGAATCTGGTTATAGCACTTCATCTGAAAATAGGTATTCCAGATGTGCCAAAACTAAGGCCAGATAAAATCATGGGGGTAATGGGGAAAAATTAATTAAAGAAATAAAAACTGAAGAAGGAGATTATTATCCCTTGTGAAGAAAATCTTAAACCCTAAAGGACAAAAAAAAAAAAGCCAGAAACTAATAGGTGCTAAACAACAGGGAAATCAGATCCCTCTTTCTATCTGTTTTATTTTATGAGTGTGATAATCATTAATGTAACTGAAAGGAAGCAATTTCAAAGAGGATGAATATGCTTTTATAGCAATGCCTTTAATTAATACTATTTAATTCTGCAAGGAATGATGCTTTAGAATTAAAGTGATCTAAATAAAAATGGGATTCTAGGTGGAATAAAGTCTCACACTCAAGGAAGCAAATCAGCCTTTGTTTTTTAGGCTTTGAGGTAGAAGTTTTTTTAGAAGGGTATATTAGCAAATTAGCCTTGTACAGTGTTTTTGTACCCTCATCAAAGGCACCCAGGTGCAGCTGTTACCTGGCATAGGATATAATATTTTTATTCTAACATCATCATCACACAGAATGGAAAATTTTACTTGACTTCAGTGGGGTTTGGGTTTTAACTTTAGTTTTGAAATTCTCATCACTATTGAAAAGTGATGTTAAGGAACATTTTCACAGGTTGCATCTTCAAAATTGTAAGCCCTCGACAGGCAGGGGAAAAAAATGAATAGCATAACACAATACACCTTTTTGTTTCTTCCTGTTAAACTTAGCTCTCTCCATTGGGAAGTCGGTTAGCATTTCAGCTGACTCTCTGCAGTTTGTGTACCTGGTTTGTAAGAGAACTATAAGTCTTTCATGACAACAAATGTCTCTTTTCTGCACAGAGCTAGGAAAATGTATTATTCCCTATGATTGCCTTCAAAATTATTGGCATAAACACACCAGTGTACCCTTTGTAATTTTGACTTCAAAGTTTCAACTTTTCTGTGTTATCTTCTTTTTCATATATGGCCCTTTCTACCATCTGCTTAATTTCTTTTTCTTTTACATTCCCCCCCACCCCCTCACTTTCTTTCCCACCCCTCTCCTGCTTACCTATAACCCTGTGGTTTTGGTAGTATTTAACTGACTGTCTAGCCTTTCAAGATATTCTGTCAGAAATTCGTCATACTCACCAGCAATTTCCTTAATGCTGAGAGTCTAATCAATCACTGGGTTTTTCCACTGAAATAAAATACCCAGACTTTTAAAAAGTGGATAGATTAGGTTAGATATTTGGGATGACTATTTTGATACTTAATAAAGTGACCTAACTTTTAAAAATTTCAAATACTCATTGTCTCCCAGTAATTACTTGAATATTCTTTGAATATTACTTGAATATTTACTTGAATATTTAAGGGCAAGAAGGAGGACCCAGGGAACTACAGGCCGGTTAGTCTCACCTCTGTCCCTGGAAAGGTGATGGAACAACTCATTCTGAGTGTCCTCTCCAAGCAAGTGGATGACAAAAAGATCATCAGGAGTACCCAGCACGGATTCACCAAGGGGAAATCACGCCTGACCAATCTGATAGCCTTCTATGATGGCATGACCAGCTGGGTAGACAAAGGGAGAGCGGTGGATGTTGTCTACCTTGACTTCAGCAAGGCTTTTGATACTGTTTCCCATAACATCCTCATAAGGAAGCTCACGAAGTATGGGTTGGATGAGTGGACAGTGAGGTGGATTCGGAACTGGCTGAATGACAGGGCCCAGAGAGTTCTGATCGGCGGGGCAGAGTCCAGTTGGAGGCTGGTAGCTAGTGGAGTTCCCCAGGGCTCGGTACTTCGCCCAGTCTTGTTCAACTTGTTCATCAATGACCTGAACGAGGGGATAGAGTGTACCATCAGCAAGTTCACTGATGACACAAAACTGGGAGGAGTGGCTGGAACGCCGGAAGGCTGTGTCGGCCCTGACGTTGTTCCTTGAGCAATGCCACCTCTGCTGAGAGGGACCTGGGAGTCCTGGTGGACAATAAGCTGACCATGAGCCAGCAATGTGCCCTTGTTGCCAAGAAGGCCAATGGTATCCTGGGGTGTATTAAGAGGAGTGTGGCCAGCAGGTCGAGGGAGGTTCTCCTCCCCCTCTACTCTGCCCTGGTGAGACCCCACCTGGAGTACTGTGTCCAGTTCTGGGCTCCCCAGTTCAAGAAAGACGAGGAACTCCTAGAAAGAGTCCAGAGGAGAGCTACTAGGATGATAAAGGGACTGGAGCATCTCCCCTACGAGGAAAGGCTGAGAGAGTTGGGCTTGTTCAGCCTGAAGAAGAGAAGACTGAGAGGGGATCTCATCAACGCATACAAATATCTTAAGGGCGGAAGTCAAGAGGACGGAAGCAGTCTGTTTGCAGTGGTGTCCAGCGACAGGACTAGGGGCAATGGATGCAAACTGAAACACAAGAGGTTTCAGTTGAATATGAGGAAGAACTTCTTCACTCTGAGGGTGGCAGAGCACTGGAACAGGCTGCCCAGGGAGGTTGTGGAGTCTCCTTCTCTGGAGATATTCAAAGCCCGCCTGGATGAAGTCCTGTGTAGCATGCTCTAGGTGAGCCTGCTTTAGCAGGGGGGTTGGACTAGATGGTCTCCTGAGGTCCCTTCCAACCCTTACGATTCTGTGATTCTGTGATTCTGTGATTCTGATAAGATTTTCTTGGTTGATGATTTTGTTTCCACAAAAAAAAAAAAAAGCAAAAATAATAATCTGGCAACAAATCAAGGTAATGTAGCAAGAGGAGGCCTGTTCATTCTGTTCAAACTTTACTTCATTCTGACATCCAGCAAAATCTTGAGGCTGCTGTTTCTTGTGATAGGACTCTGTTTGAACCTGACTATCAGTTCTTAAAATTTGAAACCCAAACCTGAAAATTTGTAGGTAACCAGATGGCAGTCATGAAATACCAAGAAATCTTCATAACCTGTTTTGTTGCTGGGTGAACAAAATGTCTTTTACTGTAGCTAATGCAGATTTCAGGTAGTGGGTTTATAAATCCTAACTAGTGTCAACCTCCTTAATTCAAAACTGAAATAAAAAATATCCAAAGCAGAATAACAAAAAATTTTATTCTGTGAAAAGAATTTTTGACTATCCTATTAAGATGATGAGGCTGAACAATCTGGTAGAATACAATGGATTTGTTTCCATGTAAATGGTGAAATTTTTTATTCAGTGTATGAAAAGTTTACAAGTGCTTTTAAAAAAACATTTTGTTTTCTCAAACAGGAAAAATTATTTTTTATCTATGAATCTGTGTATAGCTCTTGTGTTTATTTGGAAATACTATTTTTACCGGTGAGGTGCTATTATTTAGTCGATAGCATTTTTTTTTTTAAATTATCATTATGAAGAGAAATCTTAAAAGCTTATATCTTAAATTTCCATGTCATTACTATAGAAGTCATTAACAGATAAATTAAATACTTTTTTCCCTAAAATTTTATGTTAACACATCACAGCCTGTTAGTGAATTTCGAAAAGTAGCAGTATGGAACAGCTATTTATTAACAGTACTATTTTTGAAACATTTCATTATATAAATAAAGTTAAGCATTAACATCAGTAAGTCTTGTTCCTACAACATGGGTTATTCTGTAACTTTGTTTTTATAACCATTTTGGTGCTGTAATATAGTTCACAGCTGTGTAAATAATGATGTTCATAAATACAAGTCAGTTAATTTTTCATTCAGCCTGCACTAACTTTTTCATTTCTGTTTGTAGGAGGCACATGGATGTATGAGAACATAAAAGCTCTCCTCTGTTCATATGATTGTTAAAAAGGGGGAAGGACGCCTTTCCTGATTTCCCCTGTAATCACATAATTATCCTACCACAAATAATTTATAATTCAGTGTGATGCATGTTATCAAGCGTGGAACAAAATTTGCTACAAGCTTGCAAGTTGTCTTAAGCTGTGAGTGCTGCTACAGTAAAGGGGGGGAATAATCCAGTAGTGCTGTATTTTTAAGTTTTTGTTTCTTTCCTCCTTTCAGAATAATTCTTTTTAGCCCTGTGTGAAATAGTAATAATTGCCATTTTTCTCATCAAAAGTGTTCTGAAGTAAATTAGAGATGAAGTGACCTAAACATAATACTTTGGACTATGATAATATCTATTCTAGAGGCCTGACAGTAAGTCATGTAACACATGGATGATTTTAGAGTTTCATGTGTAGTGAATCCAGATGGTATGTCTGTATTCTGGTGGTGCGCTATGTGTAAATCATCACAATCAGGATCAATGTACATCCAGGAGCATTCTACTTTTTTTTTTTTTTTTCTGGTCATTGTTATTTACATCCACTTATTAGACCCTTTCACAGAATAACTCTGAATTGGCATAAGGAGAATTTGCCAGGTTTTTTTTCTTCAACTATCCTGAAACTATCAGCAAACACTATCTTTTTTTGCTGGCTCCTGTAAACTTGCTTCCACATAGGCGGTATTCCTGTCTCTTGGCTTTCAGCATATTCCTTCAGAGACACACATGTGCACTTGCATACATATACACATGGTGTCAAAAAGGAGCACCTGGAACTTTGTGAGGAAGCTTGCAAAGCAATAAGATCGGGATTAATGTTACTCAGTCAACATCAGTTCCGCAATACTTCATCAATCTTAATAGGCAAACCAACAAAAAAAAAAAATTACCGTTCACTGATAATGGAGGTTCTAATCTGGACTCAGATTTCTAACTGAACCTATTTCCTTCAGGGCTGAGAATGTGCTTGTAAAATTGCCAGCACCAAAATTGTTTCCCTAATGTGGGAGAATGTGGATCCATGACCGACACAACATATATTTGGCCACATAACATGTATTGTCTTACCTAGGAAGTAAAATTTAAATTTTCAAATAAAAAAGTGCTTTTTTTTGTGACTTATCTTGAAACTGTGCTTAGTACAGATATCACTGCATTTCTTTGCTTGTTAATTTTTGCACAGCAGACTAGTTTTCCAATCATGGGCTTTTCTTTCATTAGTATCTTGTAGTGAAGATCATTTTGATTTTGGCAGTGGTGCTCCAGATTCAAAAGAAACCCTGCAGTATATGTGGTTTTGGTGTGGAGCAAGCTCTGGAACATCCTGGTGCTATAAGAGTTGTTTCTAAGGCGAGTTATTATGAATGAAAGAGGTTAAACATTCAAATGCAAATTGAACTTCTATGAACAATGAGTACCTAGGCCGACTTGAAAATCAGAAAATCATGACCTGTTTTATTTGGATGATCTGGGTTTTTTTGTACACTGATCTTATAGCATATGTGAAATGCAGTGAGGTAGACGGGTTTGAAAGTTTTGAACTGTGCAGGCTGCTGAGATGATTCATTCCATGGCAATGCCACTATTTGCCTTCCTAAAAAATCTCCACAGTTCTGCTGAGACGCTGGTCTGCACATCTGCAGGAAATTTACACAACTTTCACCGCTTCTCTTGATTCAAAACATAGAATAGTTGCCTTTGTTGAGCCCTGAGAATGGATAGGGCTACAGATTTGACCCATTACAGTCTGTGCTCTCTTAATAATAGTAGTGTAGGAGTGCAGAAAATACTGTGATTTACTGTGGTGTAACTGGAGTATCCTACAACCCTATTTTCACAATTCTCTGTCATCCTAGGTACAGCGCCTCTGGTCTGGCAAATTAGAATGGGTTAGGGCTCTCATTGTCCTATGAGCAAGAGAACAGACTTCAGTACATACAGCAAGAAGCTGTTTTTAAAAGATGAATGTTAATTCAAGAATTACCTTATTGAACTTCAATTCCTGGACATGTATTTTCTTGCAACCCAGATAGTGGCTTTTAGCATTGATATCTTCTCTCTCACCAGTTAAATAACAGGTTAGTTAATCAAGACTATATTAAGGAATCTCAGTTATAATGTTGTCACTGAGGAAACAGTGAGCTAAATTCTCAACTTCTCGTTTCTTCTGACATGAAATAACTTTCCAGACACTGCCTGTTGCTTTGATTTGCCATGTCAGCATCATCTCCCTCCTAGGAACAGACAAACTAGTGAAGAGAGGAAGGCAGGTTTATCTATGAGGAGTAAATGGCAAATGTGTTAATTTAATCTCAGAAAGTTTTTCTGAAAGCTTACAAAATTATATCTACTGCATCTAGGGACAGAAATGTTCTGTATGGTCTCTCTATAAACGTTAAAGGATAGCCCAGGTAGTTAATATAGCAAAACTCAAATAATGAGGTCAAATCACATGACCCAACACAAAACATTATAAAACATCTACCACGCAGATATTTGAAACAAGTAGGAAAAGCCTACACTAACATCCTTGTTTAGCAGAATACATGCTAAGTCACAGTATTTATCATTTATAAGCTTTTCATACTATGCCCTTGTTTTCACCATGACAGCTGATCTGGATCAGCTGCTGCAAATCGCAGGCTAGCTAGTGTGAACTGTGGACCCAAGGGTGCTTCCCAGGCTCAGGTCCATGAGCTCCGCTGATCTGCTCCTCCTCCAGCGCTCACCGCAGCCAGAGGAGGGTGTGCTCCACACTGTCCTCAGGCTTGGCAAATTTTCCTGGGCTGGAGTCGTAATCCACAGGACTCCTGGATAAATGCAAATAAATATTCCTGACCAGGAATATTTAATGTTCCTAATGTTAAAAAGGTTAAATCCTCTGATGAACTCTTGTTTATTCTGTCCTCCCATTTTTTTTATTTTCCCAAAGGAAACCTTCATGGTACCATAGCATTTGTTAAGGAACAAACTTAGCAGCCATAAATCTCTTTTGACAGCCAGCCAGTGCTAATTAACAGATTAAATTAAAATTAGTATATTCATCCTTGGGCTTCTCAGGTAGAAGTTATCTCAGTTGAGCTTCAAGAATATTTTAATTACAATATTTAACATGAGGCAAAAATCTCTGTGGCTGTGGCTGTGGCTGTGTCTGCATCTGTGTCTGTGTTTCTCTATCTTTGTGTATGTATTTCATGGAGTAGGAAGTACCTTATGCAAAAAACCAAAATAAAAAACAACAACAACAAAGGATATAATGTCTATTTCCATTATTGACTGATTCAGGAAGTGGTTCTGTTATTTTCATAATTAAAGTTAGTAACTGTTCTTTAAATTAAGATTACTATTTTCGGTTTACAGAGACAACTATGTTTAGTCCAAAAGACTAGTGAACTATGCACATATATTTGTGTAACACAGCTCTCTGTGAAATTATGTATACGTAATTTGAAACCAGCATAGTTTATAGATGCTTTTCTGTTGGCATTAAACAAGATATAGCAAAACCAGCAACTATAAAGAAGCTAAAGATTTTCTTTTTATAAGTAAAAGGAAAAAATGTTTTAATTTAGTTTAAATGTTTTGAATTTTGACAATGTATTCTGATAACTCAGGTAGTCTACTTGATTAGTGTAGTTATCTGTTTTCTGTTTGAATTTGTAGTACTTGGAATCTGTTTAGAGTTTAAAATCTGATTTTTAGCGTAAGGTTTCTTTAGTCTACAAAAACTGTGCAACCGGATGGGGGACAGCACAGTTTACTTCTTACCAATCAATAGTAACTGTGCTATTTTGGTTTCAGATGGAAGGTCTTCAAAATCATTAGTTCATGTTTTTATAACAGGGCATCAGTAAATGATACAGAGGTATTTTATAAGGACTATTGCGATCTTAAAAATACTTCTTTTAAGATAGCAGCAGATAATTACGTATATTGGCTGTTCCTGCTGTTGAGTTTGTTAACATGGTATTTTATATTCCTGCAGATTTGTGAAAATTACGCCCCAAATTTAGTTTCTGTGTATTCCTTTCAGTTCTTAGCAAGGATTTATATTTATCAGCATCACATGACTCTGTCAGTAAAACAAGGTCTGAAATGTCCTTAAGAGCTGATCTGCCTGGAAAACAACTCTGAGAGTTGTTATGGAGCTGGGCATTAAGGGCATTCTGGAGAAGACAGTCTGATTCACAAATTCTGAATGAGAAAGAAGCAGGAACATTTCTTTCTCCTGTGTAATTTATGCCAGAGGGTAGGAAAATGCAGGCCATAGACCTATAGTGAACCTAAGATACTCCTTTATTTAGAGCAAGTAAACTCCACTTTGGAGTCTGGAACGCCCCTGAATCTGGAAAGTGGTGTCTTGCACTTCAGTACTGAAGTCTTTTGTCCGGACTTCTCTGCAACATTAGTTTTAGAACAAAGGGTTGGGAGAGAAAAATAACAGTAAAAACACACTAAATTTAACAGCAAACAGCATGTAAAAGACTGCGCTTTTTTTCCCCTCTAGATATTGTATTCATGTAATCAAGAGTAGCTGGATTTTTTTTTTTTTTTTAAACTTTGAGTTTTTAGCAGAACTGGTGGGGAAATGTAACCAAGGTAACACAGTGAAATTCAGCCTGGCTGGAATTCATGGCATTTTGATTCCTGAAAGACCAAATAGCCGAATATGGGGAGTCTCTATTTTGACTTGTATAATCTAGGAATTTTTATGATTTAAACATTATATTTTCTTACTGATATTAGTAACTTGTCAACTGTTCATATAATAGAGGTTTAAGAGTAGAGGGACTGTGGTGGCCTGACATTGTCTGACTGCCAGACCCCCACCCTGCAGCTCTGTCATTGCCCTGCCTCAACAGGACAGAGGGAGAAAATAAGATGAAAAAGCTTGTGCGTCAAGATAATGACAAGATCACTTATGAGTTACCGTCATGGGAAAAACAGACTTTATTGGTAATTAAATAGAGTTGGATGGTGAGAAACAAAGACAAAAAATGAAAACACCTTCCTCCTCCCCTTCTGCCCAGGCTCAACTTCATTCCTTCATTTCCCACTTCACCTCATGCGTGGAGCAGGGTGATGGGGAATGCGGTTTGGGGTCAGTCCATAACGGGTCTTCTCTTCTGCTCCTTCCCCTTCATGCTTTGTGCCTGCTTCATTGTTGGTCCTTTCCACGAGTGGTGGTTCTTCAGGATAAACTTGGTCCTGAATAGGTCCTCCACTGGCTGCAATGACGGATGTCTGCTTTGGCATGGCCCTTTCCACAGGCTGTGGGTGAATCCCTGCTTCAGCACCTGGAGCAACTCTTCCCCCTCCTTCTCTGATGTTGGTGTCCCCAGGATTGTTTCTTACACTTTTCCTCCCTTGCTCCTCTCTCTGATGTGCAGCGGTTTTGCCCTTTCTTAAATATGTTTCCACAGAGGTGCTATCATCTTGACTGTGGGGCTTGGCCCTGCCCTGTGGTGGGTTGGCTGGAGCCAGCAGGAACTAGCTGTCTCCACTAAAGGACCAGCCCCTGCCTCCCCTCACAGAGGCTTCTCCGCAGCCCCCCGCTGCTAGCACCTGGGCACAGACACCCAGTACAGGGACTAACCATGTGTTATGGATATTGAGACCTCAGATTCCCAAATTATCAAAGTCTTTCTGCTCTCCACCTCCCTCTTTAAAAGGGACAAACCTAAATCAGATTTACATCCAGCCTGCACAGCACAGTATAAGGACTAAGATGAAGTAGGGAACACGTGTTGGCAGGAAATGATAAGCATGTCAGATGGAAAGAGGGTTTAGAAGACAGGAGCCCATGGTGAACAGCTACCTCAGGCACAGTACAGCACATGGAAGAGTTTAGGTTCTGGGTGTGGCAGGGCCATTGTTAGTTCCATATGAGTTATTGGGCTATCTTGTGTCTCTTAAGCATATTAATAAAATGATACTTATATTGTGGTTATTCCTCTGTCTTTGTCAATCTTGCAGTCACCCGTGTTGAGCTATGGGACGTGGTCTCATGCATAGCTTTATTCATACATAGTACAAGGCATCATAAGGGAACAGAAAGAGTCAGCAACAAAGAATTGTCTGGATCTGTGGATGTTATTGCCCACTAGAGACAATCCTTCAGCCCCAGAGGTAACAGTTATCTTTATAAATGTAGAACTCTGATCTACATATGTTTCATTATACCCTGTACGTAAGTTCTCTGACCCACGTGTCCTTTAGCTTCCCGCGGTTACTGTGTGCTGAGAATCCTGAAACATTACCATCCATCTTGAAAAAATATGTTTCATGGTTTTTGAATGTTACACTGAAATTTTGTATTTTTATAATGTTGACACATTCTCTCTTCCTTAAGGCGATAACACATTTTAAAATTTTATTTTCATATAGCTTTCATTTATTCTTTCATTTAATGCTCTGTGTTACGGTGTACGTTGCTAGCAAGAATTTATCAGCAACCTTTTCACAGTCTATGTTAAACAGTCAAATGCTTTCCATAATCTAAATTTTGTGCTAATCAAGAAGGTTCCTCCACTTAGACTTCTAGATTAAATTTACCAGGAAGATCGTTTAACACTGCTAAATCTTGACTTTTTTGAAAAGAGATTATCTCTTTCAAAGAGGAACTAACCTTTAACTAACACACTCCATTCTTCTTATTCTCTTTCTACCCTAGAGAAGGGATACTTCATTCACCATGGCTGAGACTGGGATAATTCTCTTTTGTGCAGGTTCCTTTGCAACTGAAGCTGTTTGTCTGTGAAATGTTAATCTCTTTCCCGCCAGCTTCTGAATGACAGCTAACCACACAAAAGGGGATCTCAGCAACATTGTCTTAGCCTGTTTATAGACTCTAAAACAGGCCTTGAAATAGGTCATACACAGGCTAAATCCTTTGTTGTAATTGTTGCCCTCATGGAGAAAAACACTTTAATTTGGTATTAAGGTCCAGTTTAATTTTGTCTGGGAACACAAATACTATTATGCATTCATTAGAATCAAGTTATTACTCTATGACATTGCTATAGACAGAATTAAGTTTTTCATTTATCTAAGGATTTCCATCGCTTCATGTCTTTGGGTTGGTTTTACTTTTACAGGGTACATTTATATTTCCTGGGCCTGTTTGGGGAAAGAATTAGACTATTGCTTTAGTATTTCACTCCAAAATTA
This sequence comes from Egretta garzetta, assembly GCF_000687185.1. Classification (NCBI taxonomy): domain Eukaryota; kingdom Metazoa; phylum Chordata; class Aves; order Pelecaniformes; family Ardeidae; genus Egretta; species Egretta garzetta. The sequence goes on from NW_009258669.1 coordinate 2,301,506, forward strand.
TGAGAGTATTGTTTTTACAGAGACACGGATTTGAAGTTTTAAATAGCTGGCGTACAGGTGAATAAACCAAGCAGGGAGGAATAAAACCAGTGTTCACAATTTCTTTCAAAGCTTAGCAGATATTTGGCATGGCAGGAACGAGTAACATACATGAGTGTTTGGGCATTGTGGTCCCAGATGTTGCCATCTGTTAACAACAGCAGCTGCTGGAGAAGGGGGCAGCAGAGAGTTCGGCTGGCACCAGTGGAAACAATATCACGAACAGAGCTCCACGGCTTGCTTCCCTTGTGTGCATAATGGAGTGAAATAGATGGCTATGTAGATTGATTTAAATCCCAGAAGAGTGTCTGAAGTGAAGACACTCAGCTGAACTGCTTGTCTGGCTGAGAGGAAGAGGTGATCTCTGAGTGGTACTTGAAGCCCTTTCTCTCAGTATTATTGTTACACAGAGCATTTATTAACTAAATCTGCCTCATTGCTGTCAAAATTAGCATGCTTCCTCATGCTTCTGAAATTCTCCATGCTCTCCCTCAGGGAAAGGAGATAGAATTACGTGATATGTGTAAACAGGGATTAATTTAATCTTCAGCCAAATCCACACATTGCTGTGCAGCTGAAGTTTGCATAGGATTATGAAGGCAATATAATTAGATACAGTTAGACATCTTGCTTTTTGAAGCTACTTATAATTCTAGGTTTTTTTAAAAGATTAATTCATCATGTCTCCTGATTCAACATTAAAAAGAGATTAAGAAAAGAATCAAGTTTGCACTATATTGCATATACAAAGGGAAAAGAAGTTGCTTGGCATCTAGGAAAAGGAGTGGATTTGATGTGATTCTAAAAGACACCTCAATCCGCTCTGCAAAATGGCAATTGTCTTGCCCAAGGACATACGTTGAAACAATGTTCATAACTTGGGACATCTTGCTCATTTTGATTCCCAGCGCAGTTTGTCACTTGATTGAGTGACATTTATTCTGCAACAGCATATGAACTCTAGAATGGAAGAATGAAAAAAATCCCAAACACAATCATTCCTTGCACAACCTGCCAAAACAAAAAAAGGAAACATACCCTTCACATCTTACAAGAGGCTGAAAAAAAAAAAAAGGGTATCATATGTGATACTCTGTTATACTTCAGACTATTATACCTAGGTCTTTTCCATCTTAATATTAAGCTATGTTTGGGCTTGGGTTTTGGATTTTTAAGAAGAGAAAAGCCATATCTGTTCTGATAGAATTTTGACTTACATTTATAATAAATTTTAAACAAAAGAATGTCATTCATCTTACCTCCAAATACTTAAAATCCTTCAGAATTTAGACATAAGTATGCTATCTCTATGACATCTAAATTATGAAAAAGTCAGGTACAAAAAAGAAAAGAAACTCCAACCTATTGCACTCTAGTCTTGGAGCTCTGGGGGAAAAAAAATAATTTTGTTAAAATTGTAGAACCATTATATCTTCTAGAATACTATGTGTGTTATTTGCAAAAGAAGTCAAGATGAGTTTTCTTGGATCTTCTTGTGAAAACTTTATCAAATATTTTGATTCACTATGTGTTTCCACAGTACCTACACTATTAGTGCTATCTCCTGAAACTTGTAAGCCAAGAAGCAGATGCTTAGAAAAAGTAGTTTGTTACAACAATCAAGTAACAGAGGAAAATTCATCTGCCTGATATCTGGCCTTAAATTCTAGGATTAGTATTAAAGCTATCATATTACTGATAAAACTAATATTGAGAAGGAATGAGACTGAGACATGTGAAATCCACATTTAACTCCTCAATTAAAAAAACCCCGAAGAGGTAATTTAGGACTGAGGCCCGATCCTCCTAAAATCAATGAAAAAAAATCTTTATTATTAAAAGTAAGGAAAAGCTCATATTCTTTTATTGCTTTGCTGGTAACTGCAGTCTCATTTAATCTGAACTGAGTACAAATGTGTAAGCAATTTATAATTCAAAAAATACAGACAAATTAAAAGTAAGTTAATGTACTTTTGCATTTTTCATAGGTAGATCAGGTACTGTATTGATAATCTGCGTTTTAGATGAAGAAAATGAAATTAATCTAGCCTGTCAATTGGGAAATACTATGAGATCACTTTGTGAAAGTAAGGAAGAATTCTAGAAGAACTGTACAGTAGATAAGGACCTGTTAAGAGGCAGGCTTGGGATAGAGTTATTTGTGTTACTGAAGAAGTTGTCAGGGGACTAGTTTAATTTACTATTTTCACAAATATCAAGTGAAATTGTCCTAGTGAATCTTTAAGATGTCTAGAAGGAAACAGCTTGAATTCTGTGGGGGACTGGGATGATACAGAAAGACCTGAAGGAACTTGTGGACAACAGAAGTAGAAATGAGGTGAAATTAAGCAGTACAAAATGCAAAGTTCCATTCTTTGTGACTAACAAAAAATTATTCCAGAAGCTGGAAGCTCATCAGTTAAAAACGTCAGGGAAGAAAACACCACTACATTAATCAGATGAAGAATGATTGAAGCACTGATAAGAAAATGGCAAATGCAGTCCTAAGCTGTCTCAGATAAGATATTCCTAGTAAAGACACGGAAGTATTAAAGCCATTCTACAAAGTATTGGGGAATCATAATTTTAAATACTATATTCAGGAAAGATTAATTCAGTCTCAGTTGATGAGGGGAAAGAGAGCCTACTGGAAAGCAAAAGAGCACAGCTTGTTTAGGCTAGCAAAACAAAGGCTAAAAAGCAATGTAGCAGATGTTTATGAATACAGTGGGAGGGATAAATAAACTACAAATAAATTGAAACTGGGACTTTTGTAACCCTCAGGGGAATGAGATTCTGAAGTGATCTTTCAGTAAAAGTAGTGAGAATGAGACACAAAACTTCTTTTAAAAGGTAATAATTATACTGAAATATAGGCTGTGAATGCCTGTGATATCAAAGGACTTAAACTGATGACCTAGGAAATCTCTTCCAGTCCTGTGTTTTTGAACTGAGCAATCATGCCAGAGAAAATAAGTACCCCCTCTCAGACAGGGTTTAGCATGAATGTCAAAGGACACATGGCAATTTTCAGTAGCAGATTCACAGTGTATATATCCAAGCACAACACAATTTTAAAGGGAAGAATTTAAAATAAATAGTTGTAATCTAAAAAAAATTATTTAAATATTGTATTTGTATAAAGGCATTACGCAAGAAATAAATTAATTAATTTCAAATAAATTTTAAAAAAAAAAGAAAAAAGAAGACACCTTACTTGCCTCCTGATCTTGAAGTCTACATACCAGAATAAATAAATCGAGAGACTATTCTGACATCTGAGTGGTTTTTGCTAAGTATGACAATGAAGGCTGCAGCTCTGCTTTCTACAAGCGTTCAGCCCAACTTGTGTGCAAAACAGGTTTCAACACAGAGATGGCAGTGGATCGCTGTCCTGTAGCCTGACCTGTGTGTTACTCTGGATAATGCTTTTGAGATATTATTGATTCTGTGTTTTGTCCCATGTATGCTCACATGTGTTGAATACAGCTCTCAAGCTTAAATGAGTCTTCTGAGAAACTCCTGTATGTCTTCAGTGTGTAGAGACAGAATATACGTCTGTCAGTGGAGGCCTTTTCAGCATTGATACTTGTTTGTTGCAAACAAGGTGTCCCTCTGCCTGGAAGAGCTTTTCTCCCCATCTGGCAGTTGTCATCCAGAAGACAACTCTGAACATGGATTTATCTTACTCAGGTATTCAGAATCTCAAGGTTGTGCCTTGACACAGCAAACAAGGGCCTACCAAAACAGAATCTTTCAACCAACAATTAGCCTTGGATAGGGCTTAAGGCACAGAAATTTATGGGAATCTAATGTTTAATGTTCAGTCTCATGTTTTTAAGGTTTACCTGCATTAAGCCTTTGAAAGAAAATTCAGCCTCCAAATTAGTAAATTCTACAGTCTCAGTTATCACAGAACCTGAATACTGCCCAACTTCTTTATTTGAAATATTTTCTCCTAATGAATGAAGTGGTTTTTCACTGAACTAATCTTTAAGTCGATGCAATGTCTCTCATCTGCAATTCCACACTGTCCTGTGTTACTTCATTGCAGTTCTCATTTTAGTAACCTAAGCAAGAGTATATCTTATCTCTCATGCCAACATTTAACTGATGATATAACCTTCTGGTTTGTTATGGACTATTTTTGCCTCCTGTGTTTCTTTAGTTATTTTATTTCTTCAGTATACATTAAGTTTTGATTAAATAGCAAGAGTGATTATTCTATGTTTATCTTTCACTGGTTCTATGTCTATTTTTTGCTTTCTGGTCCTCTTTGGGGAAGGATCACACAGTCTCTGGAGGTTACAAGTCAGACAGTTGAAATGTCAGCACAGCATCTGCTAAGGAAAATAAATAAGTACAGAATGTATACCCTGACTGTGGGAGTCAAACTTTATTTTTTAACTGGCTTTGGGGTGCTTGGAGCGTGCTGCAAAAAATGGAAGAAGAACTGTGCTTTACACCACTACTTTACTTAAAATCAGATATTTGTCACAATGTAAACATAGGCTTATTTGTAATATCTATAGGAAGCTATCACTTGAAGATATATGGTATTATTTATCTCAAACCCTGTCATATTGTTACTGTTTTTCAATTCCAGAGTATGTATGAGTTTAATCTCATAAATCAAAACAACCTTCTCTTCCAACTCTCTCTTGTTTCTATTTTTGGATTTTGGGGTGTTTTTTTGGTGTGAATGTGGTCACTTTTGACACTTTATTTTTCCTTACAGGTCTTGCATGCAATAATTGGGAGAAATGTTGGACAGGGAGCTGAGACAGAATGAATAGAGATCCTTGATGTAGCAAGACTCTATAATGTCCATTTTCTTCCTACTCCAACCAATTTGACTGTGGAAAGGATTTCCTGACTGTTTCTCAAAAGCAAGATGGACATCACAGTAAGTTCTGTATAGCATAAGAAGGGGTTTTTCTCCCACTGCATAAAGCTTAACAGTTGTGTTCTGAAAAAAAGCTGCTACAGCAATATTGAGAAAACTAAAGCTGAATTATATATAAATAAGAAAAAAACATCTCTTTATTTCTTTAAGTAAAAGTGTGACATTATGGATAGAGAGTGAGGTATTTATTCTCTTCTTCGGAGAAAATTTTTTCTAGAAGCGTACACTGTTTTAAAAGGGTAAGTATCTTATGTTACATGTAGTTTTACTAGATCAGCCAGAAGTGTTGTCCAGGTGGAAACCTGTAATAATATGATTAGACATATTACTCTCTTGAGAGTGGAAGAATGTCTGTCTTTCTGATAGTATCATCTGAGGTATGTATAATATCCTCATATCACACACAGGATGTCTTTCTAGTTGCAATGTGGGTAGGTGACAATGAGGGAAAGGGGAATTTTGTCAAAATGAGTATGTATTTAAGAAACTTACCTCTTAATCAATATGATACTCAGGTTTCTTCAGCTACAGTAATGATAGTGGCTACTGATGTCGGAAAAGAAATATCTTGGTCCTGTACCAAATTGACATTTTCTAAACTTAATTGATTTTTATCTAATCAAGTATAGTAATTGTGCAGATTATGGAAAATTTATCTTATTTTCTCTTTTTAGCTTCATTTTTTTCCATAGGCTTAGATGTTACACTAAAAATGTCAGCAGACCTCCTGGAGGCAGGAAGTGAAACTCATTTCAATTTCAGACTACATTAATTCTGAGAGAAATCAAACTTATTCTCACATTTATTAAGACAAGCAAGTCCTTGTGAAAAATTGCAGATTTTTAATAAGGGCATTTTCAGTGGTTCTATTCCATTCTGACAAACTCATAAATCAATTGCTGTCTTACAGCCATTACAGATTTATCAGTTCATATGAGTAAATGTGACAGCTGAATACTGCTGAAATCCATGCAGCATTATCTCTGTTACCATGATAAACACAACTTGGCCTCAAAGATGTGCTTTTTGATCTGTTGAGGTTTTTGGTCTTTAGTTTTGTTTTGATTTTTTTAAAGCATGACTTAGACTATAGGAAACAAGAGGAGAAGTCTAGCCTAAACAATATTTTGCACTCTTCCCCTTGTCCCCAACTGCACAGTCAATGATGAATGCATTTTCACATGAAATTAGCCCACATTTTCTTTCAGTTAACACTTAAGACAGAGAGCTAAATATGATTTTTTCTTTAAGACATTATTTGTAATATATAGAGGAAGGAAGATAAACATTATTCACTTCTAATATTTAGATAAAATTCCCATCCAAGTTTATCAGCAACTGTAGCGCATATTTGTAACACACAGACTTTCGTTTTCTTGTAGTGACGACCACATGGCAATAATTTCATGTATACTGTAAGGCCACTGTATTTGCTGATGGATGCCCTAAGTAATGTATTGGAGTATATACAGCATTCAGTACTTACAGTCTCTGTAGGCTAATTAAAAATATCAAATTTTATGGAAGGTGCCTTGCTGTTTATTTTGTTGGATTGTAAATTATGAGAATGCGTTCAATAAATTATATATTCCCACAGCAGGGGAAAAAAAATCAGAAAAATGCTAATAGGGGGGCAATCAGAGTAATAAGAACAACATTCAAGGTCCATAATTTTACTTGACAAAATTCTTTGGAAACAGATTTTTGAGAAAGTAGAGACAGAACAGTGAGTTTATTTGAATATTTCCAAATTTATGACAGTATCCAAACACAAATCACTTTTCAAGGCTGCTGAATAGATATTTAGAAACATCCGGTACTACTAATTTGTGTCTATTATTTCTTACTGCCACTCATGAAGCTCAGTAATTGACATGCTGAGTAACAGTTTCCCTCCTCAATTCTAATAATGCCCTTTATCATCTTCTTTTTAATGCAGTGCCTGAACTTGAGAAAGGTTCACTGCCAAATGTCAGTCCATTGCAAGATGTAGCAATGTAAAACCTCTTATTTTATCCACTTTGTTAGGTAAAGCTGTTGTGGACCAATGAGGTTGCTAAATATTTGGCTCCTGTTTCCTGTTTATTAAGTAAAAAAAGAGAATAAAATAAGTCCAATAAAAACAGCACATCTGGCCCAATCTCACACTGATACCAGGGCAAACCAAGGTCTTGTTATTAAATTTAAGGGGAGAAGAATCCAATCTGGCACATTCTACATCAAGAGAAATGTCAATCTAAAAACAATTTCATAAAGAATATAACCAGTTATTGAAAATAAAAAAAAAAATAGTTCATAATTGTAAGCTGATGCAGGCTTGACAGCATTCAGTATTGCAGCTTTCACCCAGATCAACAATTTATGTCCACTCCCAGTTTAAAATATGAGTCTTTTTCTTCGCAGGGAAAGCTTGGCAAACTATGGGGATTCATCCTAGTATGAAATCACATTGACAAACTCTGTTCTACACTCATATTTGCATTACTATGGCTGCATTGATGCAATAAGCTCCTTGCAGTAGACAAAAGCTTAATATTAAAGTCAATGAAGAGATTGTTTTCTCTTTCAGTAAAACTTAGTTTGGTGCTGCAGGGCTGTATAACTGTGGAAGGTTTTTCTGTCCACTCTGTTCTGTCCACATTGAGGCTGTTTTCAAACCATTGTGTGTGTAATATTGGACTTTCCTGTAATGTGCACAGGGTACTAGACTATCTCCTAAGTATAGCTATTCCAGGCACCACTAAACACTTACTCCTACCATAGAAATAACTGTGCTCTACTTTTCTTGCATCAGTTTGGAGGGTGTGAAGAAAACATATTTCTTCTCTCCATGACCCTATCTCCAGCTAAAACAAGCATTCAACCAGTCTCTTACCTCTCATTTAATTTGAATGTTCTCTCTGTAAGCATCTAAAATAACCCCATGTTGGTTTTTTCTCTCTGCTGCTTGGTGGGTGGATAAGAGGAAGACTCTGAGAGGATGACAGGGAACAGCCTTCTTGAAAATGAGAGCTGACTATTTGGAAGAATACAGAGGAAAACAGAAATCACCTGGAAAAGAACTGTGCAATATTCAGTGGCTAGAATAAGAGCAAAAAGCTCACGAACCATAAGACCACATCTCTCAATTCCTTCCATAGTTCAAACATAATGCCTGAATAACTTAATCAATGTTTATAAGCTTAGTTGTGCCCTTGACACAGATTTGAATGAGAAGACCTTGGCAGCGTAGGAACTCTTTGTTGAGCTGCCAGGACTTGAATCATGTCCTAGGTCTGTCTTGGAATGCTCGGCCTGCAGAGTGCTCAAGGAACTTTGGTACCTTTAACAAGTGGTTTAAAATCACCTCAAATAACAAAATGAATGTCCACTACAGCTCAAGAAAATTCAGCATGATCACTTGCTCTCCTGGCTGCTCTCCTCAAGCTTCTGTGGGCAGCCAGGTAAACAGACAGCTGTGAGCATTGCTTCATTCCACTGACTTTGTTCTGAGTGAATTGGGAGGCATGGGGGGTGGAATAAGTGGCTATAGCCACCATGATCTTTGGCTGTCACCCTGACTACCATCTTTCTTTCCCAGGTTTTGCATTGGCTTCCAGCCCAATGGCTAGCCATGAACCTTTTCCTTTTGCAGCTCAGGGCCAAATAGTCTTCTCTACAGAAGGATTATGCGTGAACCTCATTGGACAGGGATATGAAAAGGAGACGATGTTTGTCCTGACCACTGATCTGTAAGGGAGTCTTACAGTCACTTTAATTAACATGTATGTTAGTTGAAGCTATCCCAAGAATCTTTGTGCAAATCTGGATCTCAGCTGCCACTTGTTCCAGACTGTACATTGCTACGTAAACCTCACCCGTGCCCAAACATCAAACTATACACCCGCATTGCCTCTTTAAAAAGCAAGACACTTGTCATTTGACAAGACCTTGGTTTGCTTTGATTGTCTTTTTTGATTCCAGCCTTATGCAAGTCACTGATCATAGGTGTCCTTGCTTGTGACAGAATGATATGGTATGAAAAAGATGAAAAGCAAGCATGAAGGAAATATTGGCTAAAGATACAGAGGCAAATTCATAAGCCTTGAAAACTGTTTCTTTAATGTCCAGAATAATCTCATAAGGTCTCACTGAAATATTGGAAATTTGGGTCCAAATTTCCATAACACCTGGTGACGTATGATTAGAAAAGAGATGACGAATGTTCCAGCGTGAACAAATGTTGGCAGTTGGCTTCCTGTATACTTTACACTCAGTTTTCTTAGGTACCAATACCTACATGAGCTAAGATGTCAAGCTGCAGGGAGTGAGTTCTCTATTATTTTAAATGTGTTTGTATGTTGTATGTACTTCAGCTATCTTTGATAGCATTAGTTATGTGATTAGACAGTCAGTAAAAAGCTCAATGAACAAACAGATGCCAGAGTGTATTAACTATCCATAGTAATAATAATTCCATGTAAGAAAAGTTTATTCAATGGCAAATAATTCTGTCAGAAAAAAAATTGTCACGTATGAAAACAAGTATCTTGGTTTCACCTGAAGACCATTTTCCTTTGAAAATGTTATACTCTGCAGATATTATTGACTTAATAGATGGCAGCTGAGAAACTTAAGGAACCTTTTTCTAATCAAAGTGATTCAGTTAGCATTATTAATAACTAAACAGTGTTTCTTTAATTTTAAGCCCTTACTTTTTGGACTGCTAATAAACTGTGTGCACCACACAGCCTTGGTGCCTGGTAGCTTGTTTTGAAAAGCTTTCCAAATAGAGATGGAGGAAATAAATAAGTAAAAATGTTCATTTGCTAGTATACTTTTCTGAGACTTAAAGTAAGTTTTATTTTCTGTCTGAAACTTAAAAATCATAAGAAGTTCCATTCTGCTTCAGTTACCTGAAATATTTGTGTCTGTTTGCCTGACAAACTCTTAAGAGTGAACACTTTCATGCTATTGCTCTTTCTGAAAGAGTTTTGAGCTGTAATGAAAGTAAGTGTAAAATCTTCAAAGATACAACTTTTGCAAGGCTGAGTAATGCAACTCTTAATTTTTAAGCACCAGAATTCCGACTGAAATCTGTAGTTCTGCATTAGACTTCCTACACAAGATAAAAAGGATTCTCCAAATGGAATGCATTATGACTTGTATGCTCAGCAGGGCACTGCCTGAAATGACGTTAAAGAATGCTACAAATATGCCAAAACCCCTTCCACTCTGTGGGAATCTGATGCCCCTCTCTGGGCTATATAGAAATGTCTCTTCCTATCTCCCGAGGAAAAATACCTATGCGTTCTTTTTTTTTTCTTAAATAAGAAAATAAATAATGAGCAAAACTAATGTTCTGCTTTCAAAGCATCAGCCTATTTGCAATGGAAGAAACTAAACACAAAGTATTTCATACAAGAGAGGCATTCAGATCCATCTTCTAAGAGACTGTGTATCAGGCCTGACTCTCCACTCCTATTTGAGTTGGCAGGTCCTGCATGGGTAGCCACAATATGATGCACCCACTAGATATTTTAATGCTCGTGGCTTTGTTGATTTGTTTGTATGTTTTAAATAATTATGGTTTAAATATACTCCAACACTAAAATTACAGCAGTCTCTGAACAACTTTAACTTACAGTGTGTGCTCATCCAGGGACTTAGTTCTACCCACATCACTCTGATTTTTGAAATAGATATGACCCCAAGAATTAGTTAATGTTACAGAGGGGATTTTGTATTGGTAAATTGAATTTCTTTGAGGCAATACAAGAAAACACCAGCATCATACCAGAACTCCACAAATAAACTGACTTCTTGTGCCTGCCCAAAACAATGCCATGGATCCCAAAATGGATCTCAGTGTGATGGGAATAGTTCTTCCACTTGTCATCCTCATTACTTAACAAAAATCTAGACATGTTTTATTGTGCTACTTTATGATATTTAAAGCAATGAAATGATGTTTACAGAAAACAACCCTGTCACATTACATTTAAATTCAGATCTTGTGTATTTTGAATAAAAAAACTTGTAGTCTTACAACATCAGGTGTGTCAAGGAGTAAAAAGTTAAATAGCCATAAGGGAAATTGATTTCTGTTCACACTTCTGCCAATTATCTAGGAACACAGTGTTCTTATTAATATTAAATTAATTTAACTACATGGAAATATATTTTCCTTTGCAAAGGTGAGGGTGTGGTTCCAAAAAATATGTTTAGACATTTCAGACTTTAGCCTGAAAAAAGCAAAACCGTACTCAGCTAGACCTGGGCTTCTCACTCTCTGCTGAAGGACTGGCTGGGAGATTGCAGCCAGGATCTCACTAACCACGTGAATCTTTCATTCCTTTCTGCTGGTGCCCAAATGTCCACAACATCAGTAAGGCATGTTCTTCCTTAAAATTGCTAGCAGCCTTTCAGATATCATACTTCTCATACTGAGAAACATAATTTTAATTTCTTCCTTCTGGAGGAATGACTCAAACCTAGGTTTTTAACTGCCTGTTTTCTTCATAGCATTGTATGAAAGATGGTCAGTGTCAGTAGACCTCTGCCATCTTTACTTAGTCTTTCAAAATAATATTTTCTGACTTCTAAGAGTATGTTCTGGACTTTGGATGCAGCATGGCTACAGGTGATTAAAGCTCAGATGGGTGGGATTTCAAGGGTCTTTTAGGTTAGGTATTTGGGGTACTGTTCCAAAACATTAAACTCTTGTGTTTAGATTCCATTCTGTGGAGCGAGTGATTAAAAATTTTGCAAAGCTGGGCCTAATATAGTGAGTGCTAAATCCTTTCTTCAGTTTAGTTGTAATCCTCCCATAATTTCAGAAAAGGTTGACAAAATCACTCCCCTGCCTATTTCACCTATCTAGCAAATCTGTCAAAATTATTCCTTGGGAAAAATAAACCAAAAGAAAAACTAAGTATGAAGAAATCCAACAGTAGGTCCAATATTCCTTTTAACGGCTAAAGAAAGAAGCAGAAACTTGCAAACCACTGTTCAGGTCAACTTTGAACTCAACATGTAACTTAAAAATAACTCAACTGAATGTTATAAAAGGACTTAACTAGGACAGATGAACTACTGTTTTTTTCTGAATGAAGACTTAATTCAGTGTTATCTTTATTGTGACCACATCGGTATTGCCTTTGAAGAACTTAATTGTAAGCTTCCAACATGCGCCAATTTAGTCTGAGAATTTGGCCTATAGTCACAATACAGTTTTATAAAATAAATTATGTGAACACTCTGATTTTAGATTAGAGGAAAATATTGAAACCATGCAAAAGCTAGATTAAAAGCCAGAAAAAAAGAAGTTTATGTTATCTTTCCAAGAGGAATGTTTTAATAACATTTGCACCTTTTATCCCTTTTAATAGACTGCCCTATGTCTGATAAAATTAAACAATTTTTATATACTACTGTAGCAAGGGTTGCAATGTTTGGGATAATGTTAAAATTTCTCACAAATCATCGATTTAAAATTATTCTGATAAGTTTCAGATGGCTGGAAAAGGCTGCAAATGGAGTAAATCTACATGTCTTCTTTGTGTTCTTAGTCCAGCATGGCCCTCATTATGGAAGCATCATGCATAGGTTGTGTTGGCAGACTTTCCTTTAAAATGCAAGTCTAGGCTTCATGTGAAGAAGGATAATCACCTTCTTATTACATGAAAGTTTCATGGTGCTCACAATGCAGGATCAGGAAGCAGTCAGAGAACAGTTTCCAAGCACAAAAACTGCATCTGTGGTACATATGAGGGCACCTGGACTGAAGACGTCATTATTTAGCATCCTCAGGTTTTTTTGATGAGCAATCAAAATATACTGAAACTTTTAGAGCCAAAATTAATATTGAGAATTAAAAATGTTTCTGGTTTATGTTTAGGGACCCTTATGTTCTTGCAGAAGAAGATTTAAAATTGTCAGAGAAACTAACAAATCTTGTATTTTGCTTGCTGGATCAGAATTGCTGTAAACGTTAACAATGCCAGTTAATTATAAAATATATCTCTTCATTCTATACACATATTACCCAAATCTCTAGTAGTTCTACAACTCTTTATAGGCTCATAACATTTCTTGGAGGGATTGTAAAAGATACACTTGTAAAGAACAGCACAACTTTTAGAGCAAGTCCAAGCAAGGGCCACAGTGAAGAACTACTATGCTTAGATTGTCTTCCTGTCTTCCCTCTCAGATTGGAGAACATATAGGTTGTGCCATTGTGCTTAAAATAATTCATTATTTCTTCATTTTAAAAAATGGCAACATAGAATTACTAGTTTGATAACTCAGTGTCCACCTGAGGAAAAGATACCTGTGTCCAGTTCTGGGCTCCCCAGTTCAAGAAAGACGAGGAACTCCTAGAAAGAGTCCAGAGGAGAGCTACTAGGATGATAAAGGGACTGGAGCATCTCCCCTATGAGGAAAGGCTGAGAGAGTTGGGCTTGTTCAGCCTGAAGAAGAGAAGACCGAGAGGGGATCTCATCAACGCATACAAATATCTTAAGGGCGGAAGTCAAGAGGACGGAAGCAGTCTGTTTGCGGTGGTGTCCAGCGACAGGACTAGGGGCAATGGATGCAAACTGAAACACAAGAGGTTTCAGTTGAATATGAGGAAGAACTTCTTCACTCTGAGGGTGGCAGAGCACTGGAACAGGCTGCCCAGGGAGGTTGTGGAGTCTCCTTCTCTGGAGATATTCAAAGCCCGCCTGGATGAAGTCCTGTGTAGCATGCTCTAGGAGAGCCTGCTTTAGCAGGAGGGTTGGACTAGATGATCTCCTGAGGTCCCTTCCAACCCTTACGATTCTGTGATTCTGTGATTCTGTGATATAACAAGCAGATGATAAGAGTTTGGGGATTTTTACTGTTTTTAAACATAGGTGGCAGTTACTGAATCTTCTGGAGTATGGTTGCATAATTTTGGGTTAAAATGGGCTGCACTGGGGAGTCTGCTGAAATTAATGTCCAGTCTCTGGCTGTTAACTGGACCTATGTATAGAGCAGGTACTCACTCTATTGCTTTGCACTGTCTAAACCGATATGCTTCGGTGTATGTTCAAGGAGGGACTCCTTAAAAGACAGGGTGCTCCGCTGTCTAACATTGAGCAGGCATTTTCAAGATGCTTACTTTTAAAGTTTAGGTATTGTTGGTCCTCCCTCTCCATGTCCCCTCCTCAGGAAACTGTAGAGGTAGTCCCTCAGCCTCCTTTTCCCCAAACTTGACAAACCCAAAGTCCTCAGCCACTCCTCACAGGACGTGCCTTCCAGCCCTTATACACAATAATAGCGCATAGGCAAAGAACAAACTAACATGGGTCTTATATTAATGTCCTCAGAACACAGTGATGTAGACATTGAATGCACATGAAAGTAAAAGTAATATATAAAAATAATCACATAATACCAGATAATTCCTATCTCCAACTCGTTGCCCACTAGCAAAGGTAAGATTTTTCAGTTTGGACAGTTATGTAGCTAGCTATAACATCTAAAATTACATTGGATAATATATTTCTGTTTTCAGAATGGGGACATGTCACCACCATTCCAGATATTAAGTTTATGTTATAAAAAGTTCCTGGCACCTAAACTGTCTAATAATTACATAAACAGAAGAGAATGAGCTCCTGAGCTTCTGCATCTTGAAACTATTTTCTCTTTTGTTAAGAGTTACACAAAACTATGGATTGGTTGAAAAGTAGTGAATGGGTTAAAAGAAATAGCCCCAGCCAAAAGAAATCATTGTCACAGGAAATGTTAGGGTAAATGTTAGGGCAGATTGTTTTGTGTGTGATGATTTTATTTGCAATGTTTTCATCTTGCTTTTTACAAAGATTAATGTAAACACTGTCACCCTTTTGATAGATATTGATGCAGTAGTAATTGTCCCTTCTTTTTTCCTTTTTTTTTTTCCTTCCCAAAACTAGATTATTTTGCAGGAGGAAAGCTTATTGCATGTTCCAGTCAAGAAACACTGGCAGTACTTTTGTAACTAAAATGGCTATTTATTTATTGATGTTTTAAAAAATGATCAGCAGTAAATAACAATAAAAGACAGTTCAGCTTCCAGCTGCCTGATTGGCTGATGTCAATTTTATGCGGCATAAGTGAGGAGTGAGGCAAATTGAATTGAACACTGTGAATGGATAATGGTCTCCCACAGCAAGTTAAATGTCAAGGCACTGTAAGTGAAGTTATATAAAATAAATGTTTAGGTGAGGCTGAGACATTCATTTTCAAAGCAGGAGACCATTTTCCAGTCACAAAGTTTAATTCCACTGTCACTGTTGCTATTATATGAAGGATTAATATTATAAAATCAATAAATAAATGAAAGTGACTTTCTGGATCAATGGAAGAGCTATCTGCACCAAAATCCTGTGTTTTGATTGTCTCAGGCTACAGGAATCTTTCCCATTCCATGCATGCTGAAGCTAATTTAGTTAGAAGTAAGAGATGTGAGAAAAAAAAAAAAGTGAGAAGAAATTCAAAGCAGTATAATTTTTTGGTAAAGTTCCTTAGATTAAGTCTGAAAGACTTTCATAGAAGTAAAAAAATAATCAATTTTACATTAGTAAGAGCCAATTCCACTAACAAAATGTGTCACCAAATAATTAAATAAATGAATGATAGATGGAGCCCAAACTGGTGGAACATACATGTTGAGAGAGTCAGAAGATGTCAGTACAGATTTACATTTAAATTTTAAGTCAGGAAGCGAATTAGAGTATTAATGGAATTAAATTCTTAATTTGTCAGATAAAGATATTTTTAGTTGTGAATGGGTTCATTTGTGGACACTGGAATTTTGAATGCCTGTGTTAATGGCATAAGACATCTAGAGGTCTTTCAGTAGCTAGGGTGAGTGAATAAAATACATTTTCTTCCCATTTGTTCTTCTACCACTTGCCCTACTGCTGTTTTCATGTCTTCTCACCCTAATCACAAGGTGACCTTATATGGGGGCAGCTTCAGGAAGAAAACATGATCTGAGGAATGAAACCTCTGTGCTTTCTCTCTGAATCTTCCTTTATGGCTTTGAGACCAGCGAAGATGTCTAGGTGCAGAGAGTTTGGTTTCTTTGTTCTTCTAGGGCTATTGACTTCAGAGGACATCTGCTGTTTAACACTGTCTGAAAATCCAGTTACTGTGTGAGGATGTAGAACCAGTCTGCTGCCACTCAGGGTTGATATAGTTGGCTGGAGGTCTCCTCAGCCAAATGATGGTGTGATGTTGGAGCATGGAATCATACTCATACTAACCTGAATCTAACCAGCCTGAGCAGTTGTCATAGCGACATGATTTTCGGAAAAGTATGTGCAAAAATACACGTGGGATTGCCAGACCATGCCAGGCCTCCTTCACTCTGTTTTTGGAGTAATTAAAGCTAATACCACATATTAATTTAACTGTCCAGGGCTGAAGGGATTTAGCCTTGAACACTTTTCAAAAACTTGTTAGATATATTTTGCAATTTATATATCTGACTCTTAGACATTGTGGAAAACATTATCTTCTTTTTCCTGCTCTCCATTGGTCAGTCCAGAGGAAAAATTCAAGTTAATCCAGAAACTGTGCTGTGGCTTCAAAGGGTTTTGCAAAAGTGACAGCATTGATATTGACTGATATCAAGGGACAGTGACTCAGGAAGTTTGGCTTCCGTTTTTGTCTGCTGCTGATGTGCTTTGCCATTTAGCCTTTCTGCACTTTAGTGTCAAAATATAATTTACAATTAGCATGTTGGGATCTTCAGATAAAAAGCTTTATACAATCGAGAATATCACTTTGGTGAAAGCTAAAATAAATTGTACTTGTTAATAAAATGTTGTATTTTTTAAAAACTACCTACTTGTTCCTGCTTTGTGATCTGAAAACAAAACAACTGACCAATGTTTTTTTATTTCATTTATCTATTTATGGCAATAACAGTTTTAGTTCTGATTTTATCAAAATATTTCACAGCCAGGTGATTATGCATAAAGGCAGTATTCTATCTTGAAAATGATAAGCAAGGAATATAAAAGACCTCTAGGAAAGTCTATCTTTCAGTTTAGAGAAGAAAATGTGCTTTTGCTGACTTTCTTGACATTTTGAACTCCACTTGGGAGATGTTTCATTTCTGTGTGTTAACCAGGAAGCAGTTAGCTGAAAAGACAAGCTGTGTATGTGAGTGAGGGGGAACACAGAGAATATGAAGAACACACTAAAAAAATAGGGAAAAGGTTAAAGTGGTATTTTGAATGGTCAATCTTCATGGTCAAATAGGAAATGCTAAAGCAACAGCTTATTTAAAATGTCACCAACTGGATCTTTTTTGACAAAGGCACAAACTTTTTTTTCCCCCAGTGCAAAGGGCTGATTTCATCAGAAAAGTAGCAGTGTCAGGAAGATTTTGGAATTTTGGTCATTAAACAAAGACTCAGAACCAGTCTTTAATTTTTGGTCCTTGTGGGTTTTGGAAGCTTTAACACTTTTTTTTTTTTTTTTTCCTGACCAAAGCCTGAAATAATTTCAAATGAGCTGGTGATTTGTTTTCTTAACCCCCACTGTGTATTACTTGGGTGCAGGTCTCCTCAAAAACTTCTTCTTTGTGGTCTACTAGTGGTTTTGGCTTTCCTTCCATTTGTAAACTTAAGCTTGGTATAACTTTCTTCTCTCTGAAAAGGATTTGGCTAGTGTTCTTGCACTGTTGGCCAAAAAGTAACCATTGACTTGCAGTCAAACCCCTCTTTTATTTCACATGCTGAGAGCAATAAAACCAAAAAAGAAGAAGTATTCATGGGAGAACATGCACTCTTTACTTCCTGTGTAACAGTCTGCACTGAACTGAAAAGAAAATTATAACCTATCTCTAGAAACAGCAAAACACTAAAAATGTAAAGGTTCAGTAAACAGAAAAGAAAATCACAACAGGCATAGATACACTTTAAACATTTATGGATCGTGTCTGAAATGATATATTTAGTGGATTGTATGAGTTTCAATCACCTCTAGAGTCATACATTAAAATAAAATGAAATAGATTGTAGAATGCTGTAGGACTTCAGGGTCAATTTTTTTCCCTGGGTTGCAGCCATGAAACTCCATTAGCTTTGGCTCTTTTATTTAAATACAATTTTTTCCAAAACCTGGAACCTTGCAGTGAACATTGAGTTGAGGTCCAGCTGCTTTTACTTTTGCTATGAGACATGAGCTAAATCATATCATTCGGACTTCCAGAGTTGTAAACTGCTATAGTTTCACTACAAAAGCTTTTCAGCTAAACGTTATGACTGACTGAACTTCTGGTTATTGTCCCTGAAGTTGTTATTCTTTTGCTGCTTCATTTTGACTTGTCTAGGGATATTAGAACTGTTATTGCTAGTGGTATCAACTTACAACTCAGCTTAAATTTAGTACCAAACTTTTAGAATGCCATTTACCATCTGCTGAAGCCTTAAGGTAAACATACATGGCTGGCAATAATTCACATAGGAATATTCCCTATTAGCCTGTGTTATGAAGAGCAATCTTCACAGATATAGTTTCATGCCATTTTCCAAATTGGTTTTGAATTTGCTTGTGACTGACTTTAGTCACTAGAGCAGAGTGAAAATCACTTTTTGAAAAATCTCCTGTCTCACTTCCCAGAACTGTCCATTTTTTTCTTTTTCATTTTAAACAGGGAAACTCACAGCCGTATGCTGTACAGTTATCTATGATCTATTGGTCAAACTCTGTTTGATTAATGCATGATTGCAACACTTTTCTTGCCACTGGCAAACTGCTTTCCCACCAGTGGTTAAAAAATTATTACTTTGTACTCTTAAGCACATATTCTGACATCTCCATTCTTAAATTAATCCAAAAGACAAGAAAAATAATCTACAAATTCCTCCACATTAGGAAGCTCTGGTATTTACTCTGAAGCAAAAAAACTTGCACACTGGGGACTGAGATGTGCTTTTGGCTGTCCACATAGTGGCTTCTGCCACAGACATCTTATTAGGTCATAATGATTAGGACATGGATTATTGTCTGATTAGTTTGTTTAGAATCTGATTACTGTAATAGTAGGAGAGTTAAACTGCCTTAGAAAGCTGATCTCTTGATATCTCTTTTCATACGTCCCATTTATAACTGCTAAACAGCAGCTGAATGAGGCACAACTATCCTTAAAGGATTGTGGCTTTTGTTCAAAAGAGGAATCCTTCAGCAAAAGAGGAGATATCACTACAAATGCAAGAGATAGAAATGTAGGAATAATGACATATCAGGGCTGACAGTTAAATAAATTATAAGCCTGGAGAATAGCTAAAATGATGGAAAGAATGAACATCAAAAAAAAAAAGGAAATTTACATACATTTTAAATCCAGTTTCGAGAAAACAGCAGCAACATACAATCAGTACCTGACACAAAATGTGCAGTTCTCATCTTTAGGTTCAGCACAGTTC
>NW_009258669.1:2320910-2323360 GCF_000687185.1 Egretta garzetta
AGAGTTCCCACCTCCTACAAGAGGGACTGTGAATTAGGAAGGTCCCTCCTAAGAGAGGGATCTCTCTCTAAGAAGGAGAACTTGGGATCCAAATGAAAGAAGCTGTTGATTAATAAAAAAAATATACAAAAGGAAAGCTGTGCCCAAGACTTCTGAAGCCCAACTCCAGCAAAACTACCATTTTGATATAAAATAGTACAAAGTAAATATGAAAGCCAGTTACTCTTGAAATGACTTCCTTCTTCATAACCATCACTGTGTCACCAAAATACGGAATTTAAATTTTGGAAGCAGTAAGTGTTGTGGAAGTTATATAAGTCTATCACCAATCTGTTCTACCTTTGATAGAAAAATGTCCCACACTATTTTCAGGAAATGCTATTTTGACCTACAAATATGCCAAGGTGATCTTGGCACTTTCATTTTTCTTAGTCTTCCCTGAGAGTCAGGCTTAAGCCACTGGTGTCCTTCAAGGTTCTGATTTTCATGAAAATTTTAGACATTTGTATTTGTTAGAAATTGTATAGGGCTGGACACATCTGTTTTTTTAATGACACTGTAGTCCATGTTTCCACCCCTATTTTTACCATCTCGATGTTGCACAGCATGTGGGAGACAGCTGAATGCTGAAAAGTCTATTAAGGGAAAGCTTCACATATAGAAGAATGATTATTCCTAACAGCCTTCTTGACCTTAGTAGCAAAAGTGAGGCAAAACAGGGTGTTTTGGTATTCCCTCATTGCTTCTTGGAAACCTATAAGTAAAATTAAAAACATTTTGCCTTTACTGAAATAATTAAACTCCTGTTGACTCTGCAAGGGTGAGAATTGTCAGTTAAATGTCTTATAGGTACCAATGGATGAAATACCTTAGTTATATGCTAATTGTTCACATTATTTAATAATTTTGGTATATTATGCTCTAAAAATGCTATAACAAATTTGTGTTTATACAGTGGGTTTCAAAGGAGTTGTTTACATCTTACAGCTGTATCTTACCAGAATATTACAGCAAGAATTATCCCACAGGCAAGACCATAAGGCACACACTGTATAATTCAGACAATGTAAGAGCAGCAGTTCAAACACCTATATTAATTGCCCCTGGCAAGTCTGTAAAATGTCATATAAAGTATCTTTAAAGCAAAAAAAGGAACATAGATGGAAGAAAATATTCTCTTTATGGATAGAAAAAGTCTAGGAGGAAGTCAGCTGAAGAAATTTATTATGTAGTAAGATGTCCACAGTGTGTGAGTTATGCGAACTCTTCAGAACCTGCAGCAGAAACAAAACTACCTTAAGCACATGCAGGCATGTGTCAACTGTTCCACAGTTTTTGATGGGGACCAAGTTGGTACAAGAAAATGATACATAAATGACCTTGAATCAGCCTTCCCTGGCTCTTCTGCAGCATTTAATATTCAGAAGAGGTTAACAAGTCTGCTCAACAAACTTTGGCTCTTGCACTGTCTTAGGGAGGTCCTAAGTTAAGTGTCCTCTGTTACGGTGTTCTATGGCAGCAGGTAGACAGCATAGCCCAGTAATCTTGTCTATGCCCTGCTGCAGTCAGTCTTTTGCCCCTGAATAGTATTCTCATGTTTATGTCCTAGAGGGTGCCATATATACTTGAAATTCCAGAGTGTGAGAGAGATCATTATTTTTAGAGAGAGCTATTTATCACAAAGGAAGGGAGAACAATTGGCCACTGCTCTCTTCCACATAGTCTCCTGTGATTTGCTTCTTAATGACATCTAAATGTTAATGGGGTAAATGCCTGCTGAAACCCAGCCCATCAATTTTTGGGGGAAAATAATTTTCTGAATTATCATCATATTAATATACCTTAGTATAACATTGACTTTTTTTTTTCCTCTTCTGTAACAAAACCCCCACTGTGTCCTTGTTTGTAACTTCTTTTGAATTCTTTGTTTTTCAATAATTTCAAGGTAGAATTATGTTATGAAAATGTCTTCATGATAGCGATACATTTTAGGGGTTTTTCCAACTTCTTAAATAATCCATGAGAAAATCAATGGGGATTGAACTACCATGTAAGAAGAAGAAAGTAAAAAGAGGGACACAATGTGTGGGGTGAAAATAAAAAAAATATTAAGAATCTATTAAAAGTAGAGTGGTAATTATTTTTAAAACTGCTTCTAATATATATTACTTTAGTTTAACAAACAAGGAAGAAGGAAAACAAATATGTAAAAGAAGATTTTCTTGTTTTTTATAGGCTGTCAATACTGGTATTTTTTTTCTAATTTTCTATTTTATTTTGCAGTGAAATTGTAATTTCTTTTCCATCTATATTCTTTCCAACTTCATCACATATTTTGTATAACAAACTTCACTGAAAAGAAATTAATTTGTTCTGCTCAACTTCTCTGAATTAATTGTGTAGGATTGGATTCTAGATGTTTATATGTTATGTGTGACAAGATAAACTCT
>NW_009258669.1:2323409-2326971 GCF_000687185.1 Egretta garzetta
CTACCTTCATTCTCTTGGACTGAACACCAAAACCGATTTGGATGTGTAAGCTGCAAATTTTAACAGGACTTGTGCTGGTATTAACACATACTAAGAACTGTATGTTATAGTCAGTAGGACTCCAAAGACCAAATTGCCAATTGGACTTAAGCATAGGTAGTAGAATGGGAGTACTGGCTTGTATAGCTCAAGTTTCAGAATCAACTAGTAAATTTATTAATTTTGAGGGGTGTGGTTTCTAACACAGAATTTATCCCTGCCTGCCACCACATGACTTCACTAAGAAAAGTGTGTACTCCAGGCAGTGCTAATGCAAGAGATGCAAGCAGATGGCTAAAACCTGCTTAATCTCATCTTAGCTGCCATCAGTTCATGTCCACTGAATGTGATAGAAAGATCCAGGTGCTCTAAAAAGATGAGTCATTCCTCTAAAATACAAATTAAAGGGTTTAGGAAGTTTTAGATTTGTTTTCTCTGCCTTTGTGAGAACACATCCCAGGTAACTTATCAACAAAGGTAGGAAAGAAGGGTTTAGTGGCTCCTTGGACTCACTGGTCTTTAATTTTTATGGTCAGCTTTCAGGTGAAAAAGATTTTATCTTGTTTAGTCCCTTAATTTCAGGTGAAGATTTCCTGGATAATGGATTTTCTGCCAGTGGGAAGACCCTTCAACACAGGCGGAACATACAGTATCCTCATGCTTAACTGAGGCAGCTCTCCAAACTTTCTGACTTCTGTGTATCCCATTTGTTGGCCTCTAACTCACAGAATCATAGAATCATAGAGTACTTAGGTTTGGAATGTACCTTTAAAGGTCATCTAGCCCAAATCCCCTGCAATGATCAGGGTCATCTTCAAATAGACCAGGCCACTCAGAGCTCTGTCCAACCTCACATTGAATGTTTCCAGGGATGGGGCATCTGCCACCTCTCTGGGTAACCTGTTCCAGTGCTTCCCCACCCTCACCGTAAAAAAATTCTTCCTTATAACTAGTCTGAATCTATCTTCTTTTAATTTAAAGCCATTACCTCTTGTCCTATCGCAACAAGCCCTACTAAAAAGTCATATGCTATTACATGGGGAACCTTCATGCATAATGCAAGCCTGTCTATTCAACTTGATGGCAGAATACTTAAAGATTCAGTATTTCAGCAACAAATACAGCAGAAAATTTGTCAGTCATTTAAATTTTACGTTATGATTTTGTAAGTAACCTTGCAGTAATTTTCTTGGGCACTCCCTCCTATGAAAACACATTCTACCCCTCTGACGAGGTGAGCATGCTTGCACATTATGACCTTTTAAGAGCAGGTATTTGAGAATGCAAATCCGACCAGTGTAAAACTTTTGTCAGGTACAGAGTCTAATGATAATATTCAGTCAGCATTTATTTCAGTGCATTTTAAGCACTGTCTTTCCAACACCAAATTCCTTTCCTCTTCTCTTGCCACAGTTATTCTACTGTAACCAATGGGATATGTGCACACAGGGCAATGGTTGAATAAGTAATCATGGTTCCAGATGAAATGAATTTCTGTATCATGGTGTTTTGATACAATTTAATCACAGAGATGTATTTCTACTTCATTTTGTGCTTGTCTGATGCTCAACAACCTGTAAACCTCCTCTAGATATATATTAAGAGAATATAATTTCTTTTCTAGGCTTTTCTGCTGAGTTTAAGAAAATTTAAAACTATCATTCTTACTTTGATTGAATGCTTGTCTTCCTTTTTTTCTAAGAAAAATAAAGTTTAAATTTAGTCTCAACACAATAAATCTAAATTGGTTATAAAATCCACTTTTGCCAAATTAAAATGTCATAGTCACTCTCCACTATCAATCTAGTTAGAATTCACAAAGAGATTTTTATTCTTTTAATTTTCATTACTGAAATTTCCTCACTGAAAGAGCTTCTAATCTTCACCTAGCTAGAAGAATGACAATGACTACAGACACATGTGGCTGTTCATACATACCTGGTTTTACGTAAAAACATAGAAATCAAAATTTTGTATAGTGTTCAGAACAGATGAAATGCAAGAGTTCCAGCAGCATTTTATTTTCTGACATGTTTACTTAACCCTGAATCTTAACAGTAAACCTGAGAAATCTCTATTAATCTCAGGAAAAATGTATAAGGAAATTACCAGTTTTCAATGCAATCTAGAAAGAAAATCCATATGCTGACTATAGTAATTTGTCCTACTCCATTCGTTTTGTGAAAACCCATTCTATCTGCCGAACCAGTTAAAAATCCATGTACAGGGTCTCTTTCAAGCAGCAGGTAAACGAGGATGTAAATGCAGCATTCTGACTTGCACTTCTGACTCACCTTTTCCCCTTCACATCTTTCTTTTTTTTTTTTGTTTTCTTCTTAATTTGTTCTTGTTCTGTTACACCAACATCTGCCTTGTACACCAGCTCTGTCCCTACACATTCTCTGTAGGGAACAGAAGTGGTCTGAACCTTTCACCTATCTCATGACCTTGGTTTTAAAATTAATTCAGATATATTCTGAAAATACCTGATCTATAGCTGAGCTGCCCAGAACTTGGCTGTCTGGATTTTGGTTCACATGTACACATAGCATGAACTATTTCAGTAGATGGACCTAGAGTACTAGCTTTCAAAAATCATAGTTATGGAGCTTTTCTGTAGATTCATTTTTGTTTTAAATGTAAAGACAAAACAGGATTCTAGTAAAAATGAAGGTGCTTGCCACCAGTTGAAGCTTTGCCAAATGTCTAGCTGCCATTTGTTGTGATGGACACAAAATCTAGTTTTGATGAAAGGACATGTAGTATTACAAAAGCTTATTTTGTTTACACATTATATAAGCCTATCACTGCTAAAAGTTCGATATATGTGATTTCTAATTTCTATAGCAACCCACTGGCCTTGTTTTGCTTTGAAGGAGCCAGTGTTGCAGGCTACTTTTGCTACCTTATGCAAGTAATTACCAGGTACATTTATTTCACCAGTAATCATTATTTCAGCAATTTTCTTGTAGGCAGGGTGGTTATCAGCCCCATAATGTGGGTGCTTGGCAACATCTAATGGGTGAAATGAGTCTTCCTATCATTGCTACTTAATTACATTTAGAATTGAGCAAATGGTAGGCCAGAACTTTGAAGATTGCTACTAATATATGATCTCCAGTGGTTCTGCCCTTTTGAAAACATAGACATAGGCAACTGGAGCCATCAGTGTTAAAAGTTGCTGAAGACAATGAATTTCATATCCCTACTACTCACTAGATGAGAAATCACATCTTTATGTTTCATTTAACATCCTGAGTTTTTGTAGTGGAAGGGCTGTCGTGGTTTAACCCGGCTGGCAACTAAGCACCACGCAGCTGCTCTCTCACTCCCGTCCCTCCCTCTGTGGGATGGGGGGGAGAATCGGAGAAAAGAAAAATAAAGTAAGACCCGTGGGTTGAGATAGAGACAGTTTAATAAGAGAGAAGAATAACAATAGTGATAATAATAGTGGTAAGAGAATATACAGAATATATAAAACAAATGATGCACAATGCAATTGCTCACCACCCACTGACCAATG
>NW_009258669.1:2331022-2332066 GCF_000687185.1 Egretta garzetta
CGAGGTAGGTTTTCCGTCCCATTTCCTCATGTCTTCTCCATGGTCACGCAGGTAAAACCATAGAGTGCCCCGTGGTGTGTACCCTCGATATTCTTTTCCTTGAGCAGAAGGGCGCTTACTTCTAATGGCTGAGATACTGGTCTGTACAGGAGGGGAGTAGGACATACACTTTTCGAATCGTTCAAACTTCTGGGACAGTTTATCCACAGCAGAGACGAGGGAAGAAGAGATACTTTCTTCATATTCCCGGAGCTGGCTAGCCAATTCATCCACTGTTGGTCCCCGTCCAGCTTCCCAGCTCAGCATTGCCCACGTGTTGGCATATGATGTTGGGGCGCTCCGTAACAACTTCCACCACATGGGTCGCGTGCACTGGACACTATCTGGATCTTTGGGCAGCTGGTCATTGTCCAGGTCACTATAAATCACTTCCAGGACAGCAAATTCCCTCAGGTACTGGATGCCTTTCTCCACGGTGGTCCATTTGCCTAGGCGATGTATGACATCTTCCTTGAAGGGATATCTTTCCTTCATGGCTGACAGTAGTCGCCTCCAGAGGCTGAGGATTTGTGTCCCTTTTCCAATCGCTTTGTCAATGCCCCCTTCCCTAGAAAGGGATCCCAGCTGCTTGGCTTCCTTGCCTTCCAGTTCCAGGCTACTGGCCCCATTATCCCAGCATTGGAGCAACCAGGTGACAAGGTGCTCTCCTGCACGATGTCTGAAATCTTTTCTCATATCTCGCAGCTCACACAAGGATAGAGGCCATGTGGTTTCTGTCTCATTTAGAAGTTCTTCCTCCTCCTCCTCTTGTGATGGCCCTGGTCTTTCATCCTCCCTCTCTAAACGAGTTGACTTTCACTCCCACGATTTCTTCTTGTGCATAGGGGCAACTGATACCGGCACAGGTTCATTCCCTGATTCAACTGCAATGCCTGTCGCTGGGGTTTGAGTAGCTACAGTGCATGTTGCAGGGGTTGGAGTAGCTGCAGTATCTGTGTCCACAGCTGGAGTAGCTACACTGGGTGTTGCAGGGGGGGGGGGAGC
>NW_009258669.1:2332280-2378162 GCF_000687185.1 Egretta garzetta
CTGAGGAGAAAAAGTAAAATGTATAATTATTCATAATTCCCAAGAGATGGTTCCCAAAATATAGAGGTGACAGCAATACTGAGTACAAATACGAGCTTAATCTGATGACCAACAACTTTATCATAGCATAAGCCAGTATTACACAGTGCAGCAGAACAGTAACTTTAATCCACTTGTCAAAAGTGATAACCAGCAGCACAAGGAGTGGACACAGCAGGTAAGGTGATATATAAAAGAACTCCACGAACAAGGACAATAACTCTGAAAGCAAATAAAACAACATTGCGACCAGCAACTATTAGACTAATGTAACGAATGCTTATCACAAATTCCTTTTTAACACGTTCAGATCTGTCATTATCTCAACCCTTCGGTCCCCATGTTGGGCGCCAAAATAGGACTGTCGTGGTTTAACCCGGCTGGCAACTAAGCACCACGCAGCCCCTTGCTCACTCCCCCCCTCCCTCACTGGAATGGGGGAGAGTATCGCAGAAAAGGAAAAAAAAGTAAGACCCGTGGGTTGAGATAGAGACAGTTTAATAAGAGAGAAGAATAACAATAATAATAATGGTAAGAAAATATACAGAATACATAAAACAAGCGATGCACAATGCAATTGCTCACCACCCGCTGACCAATGCCCAGCCCGACCCGAGCCTCGATCACTCCCCAAGCCGCTGTCACTCTGCCCGAACTGCGATCACTCTGGCCATGACTGACCGACTAACCCCCCCCCGAGCATGATGTTATATGGTATGGAATAGCTCTTTGGTCAGTTTGGTTTAGCTGTCCTAGCTGCACTGTACTCCCAGCTTGTTATGCACCTGGCCGAGCAGGAGAAGCTCAAAAAGTCCTTGAGTAGTCTGAGCACTACTTGGCAACAACTAAAAACATCAGTGTGTTATCAACATTCTTCTGGTACTAAATCCAAACCACAGCACTATGCTAGCTTCTATGAAGAAAATTAACTCTATCCCAGCTGAAACCAGGACAGGGCTCATAGACAACTGAGCTCTCTCTGCCTATGTTCATGACATATGTGATTACCGCCATTGTTCTTCTCTGAACTCTTTCCAGGTGTAGGTGAGCCAAAGGCTTATACTGACAAAGTGACATTCTCTGTTTTGTTACTCTTGCAATATGGTATTTTTTTTATCACTACTGGCACTTTGCTAATGTTTTCATACCCACAAGGTATGCTTGGTCAGCTCCAAGCCACTATTTTATATGTGGAGTGAGAACTGGGTGGAGTACCATTCTCTTGTGCATTGTTTTATGCTGATCTAAACTGGAATTATATTGCCTCTTCACCAAAATCAGAAGAACCTTTACTATGAAACAAACCATTCTTTATCATGGAGATTGGAAAGAAAAGAAACAAAACAAACCAGAGAAGTTCTAGTCTTTCAGCCTTTCTAACAGACAACCCATGGGCATAACTCTAGAAGCACTTGCACAGACATGAAGCCTCAAAATTAGAGATGTAACTGAGATTTATGGCAGAAAATCAAGGTCTAAAAGTTCTATATCTTAATGCCAGAGTGTGCAGAGTAAAAAACCCCTGAGATTATTTAATATAAAGATATTTACAATGGATACTCTGTGAGGTTGCTAATAAATACTGTTTCTATACCTACTGTGTCTTATTAGCTTTATTCTGATAACAGATTTGAAGCACATTTCTTATTGTAAGATTTTTTTATAAAAGAAGTTGGTGTCTTATGTGAATGATCTGTGTGAAAGAGGCCAACTCAGTTGTGAAAAGAATAACAATAGAGTCTGACTTGATTCAAAAGCTATTGAAGGCATGGGAAATAACTATAAAGAAGACAAGAGAGCAAGAATTTGTTACCTAGCACATTTGCACATTATACTGCAGTGCAAAAGTCAGTGTTTGTTGTTACTAGTTCTTTGATCAGAAATTTAGATGCATGAAGGAATGCAAGAAATTGCATATTGTAGCTCTGTTTGACACTTCAGGATTTCAGGCGAGACTCCTGCTCCCAAGGTTAAGTGAATTTTCTATTCTTAACTGGCATGTGCAAGATGAAGAGGTTTAGTGAGAGAGCTATGCTTTCTGTGAAATAAGCAATTAATACACAATCAAAAGTGCAAGAATATGCAGACAAGTACTTTACTCCTGAGAAATCCCATATTGCACCACTATATAGCATCACTCTCAGTGACAGATGTCATGAGTCAGGATATTGATTAACAACAAAGTAGTGCAGAAAAAGAATGGGTGGACTTGTCAATGGAAGGCAAAGGAGAGAGATAGAGTAGGGTCTGAGGGGAAATCCATACAGACAGAACAGTCTTTGTGATGCTCTTCTTATCAAACAGGAGGAATGGGTTAGGACCAAATATAGTCATTTTGTTTTGTCGAAAATGTATATTTCCAGAGACTTAGAAGTAAAATGTTTAGGTCACCACTGTCTACATATTAGTTATGAAACTATGACACAGTCTGTATTCAGCAGTACAGCATCATGCTCTGCAAAGAAATTTAAACAGGTGAACATTGAATGCTGTAGAAAGAGGCTTACAGGAAATTGATTGAACTCTAATGGCTTTCCACTGTCAGCTAGTGGCACTCTCTGCATATGTGAACAACGATAGAGACTGACCAGTGAATAACGCTCATGTTGGTTAGACAGCACTTAACGATTCTCTCTGTATGTGGGGTAGTGCTACCTGCTGGAGTATTTAAAACCCACAAATTAGTTGATTCACTGAATCCTGTCACTAGAAGGGACAGCCTATTGATTCCATTTGGGAATGGAAGGACAGCAATTTCATCCTGTGACACAAGTCATTTGCAGGCTGCTGAAATGGCATACTAGGCCCTGCCATTATAAATCTGTTCGAGCATAAGAAAGAGGCAGTACTCATAACCACAACAATACAAATATGAAGACTCATATGCTAGGCAAAACAAAGTCAGCTGAAGGGGCAGCAATAAGCTGTGTGATTTGTCTCCCTGTGAAGGGCAGCTACAGTAAGTTCACCTGACATATTGCTTCTTACAGCATTTTCAGCAATACCTCTCTCTTCCTTTTAGTCTTAAAGAATTAAGTGGTTTGACTGGATGGCTGTCTACTCAGGTTGCCTTATATACCTTCTTCTGGTCCTAGCTATGCTACTGTAACTTCCCTTTTGTAAGTCATTGAGAATGTGCCTTTCATGGGCTTTCAGTAATAAGAAATGCCACTGCTCAAATTCTCAGCATGGATAAATTTGTCTCAGCAGCTCAGAAGCTCTCTAATGTTCTGTTCTGCTACGCTGCCAGTTGCTCAGTTATTCCAACTCTATCTGCTGATCATCTGCTCTTCCTTAAGTACCACCCAGCAGAATTTAGCAGACACATAAGGAAGCAACTCTTACTTCTAAACAAGTATCTAGATACTTGTGATTATTTTATCCAGTGAAATATAATGGTGAAAAACAATAGTGAATGGAAGACAAAAGAACAGTCCAGTTGTTACTCTAAGTACATTTTGTTGCTACTTATAAAAATGTAGATCTGGAGAAATGCTAAAGAATACCAGGGCTTTTGAATTTAGATCAGCCCAGATCAGGAACTTATACTTTTCAATCAGTATTGCACAGATATATATTTTGATTGATGTTGCTTTAATTAGCTTTTGGAGCTTAGAAGTTTTAATATTTTTCTAAAAGACATGGTAAAATATCAGTTTGGAGATATTATTGCTTTTCCTGTGTTCTGCACCACTGTGATATCCTGTGATTTCCTTTCTTAGAGAAATATTCAGGACTTTGAAAGTTTACTAGATACCAACGTATGCAATCAATTTTGTCAAATCTTACTCACTAAACTTTAAGATTTGTTTTCAGCACCATCCTCACCAGCTTTTTTGGATACTAGTGACTTGCAGTGCAGAGATGTTGCATATCATCCCATTCACAGCCCCATGTGCAAAGTGCAGCTAGCTGAACTGAGTTGTGTTACACTGATCAGCTGAAATGGTTGTCCTGACGTCTGGAGGTATGCTTACAGTGTGTCTAGAGTCCTTAATAAAACAGCCTTTTCTTATGAGACGTGGCAGCATGGTCAGGCTATTTCACGTAGCCCGTATCTTCTCCAAGGCTGTATGTGGTGTTCTTATAGGCCCCTTCCAGTGGGCATTTCTTTCAGTTTAAAGTGGATGAATTAATGTGACTTTTTTGGCAGTCTACAGAAGTCATTTTTCCATAGCAACCAACTGAAGGTTGTGTTGTGTGCCTTGAGGTGTGGCATGAGGGAAGACAGAGCTGTCTGAAGATACAAAGCCTGATGATAGACAGCCTGAGAGCTCTGCAGGAGGGGAGCACAAACAGCTATGGCTGGTGTGGTCATGTCTATACTATCCTCAGGGAATGGTGTTCTTGTGGATGCCGTCTCCTGAGCCATGGCTGGACTTCATGTCAGGGAGGCCTGTAGTGGTTTTATTTAGTAATGTAGGTGTAGCCTCAGTAGATTCTGCACTGAGAATTCTCTGATATCCTGCCTGGTTATGTAATAATGTTATGTATTGCATGGCCATTTTTATCATGTGGGAAGAGTCATAGAATAAAATTCAAATAGGCTGATGTCTGTAGAACTTGCATGATTTCATGATCACATGCCGGATTAGATCAAGGAGTTTTTGATGACAGAAAAGTGTGTGCAATAATAATATAAATGATGAAAAAAGTCTCACATAGCACAACAGCAGCTTGACTGAGAGAATCACATTGTGCTGGTAAGACTATATATGATAATAACAATGTAATTAATGATGCATATATCCATCACATTTTATATAAATCCTCAGTAATAAATTAATGTAGCAACAACATATTTCTTATTTTATTAGTATGGTTGTTATGCTGTTTTGTGACAAAACTCCATGAAACTTTCCTGGCAAAGACTTTTCTTGCTACTTGAAATTAATTGCAGCTTGGTTGTATCACAGGAGAAAATGCACCTACATCCACCTGAACCATGGCTGATTTTTCAAATTTATATGTTTTTCCACACTACCTATCCCAGCTTGCTTGCTCTGTAGGATTAAAGAAGTGTCTTCTATACTAAGCATGGGTTCAGTTTTTGATTACATTGTTCCTGAGGATTTCACTCTTTAAAGCTTTGAAAATATTTAGTGGTACTTAAGTATAAAGATCAAACAGAATTACATTGTTAGAAATAAAGGATTTTAAAACTAACACTGTTCATCTCAGTAAAAATAATTCAGTTGATACATTTAAAGAGGAAATTCTACTTTCCGATGCATTCATGTAGGTTGGTAGAAACACTCTGCATTTACACAGTTCAGCTATAATATGAAATGTTGTTTTGCTATATATGCAGCTAGAGATAATCTCAAACTAACACTTCAGGACTAACAACCCTCAGATCTATGATAACAGAACTTGATGAGAGAGACAGTTTTTGTTCTAAATACCATATATAGGTAATTTTCTTGATGCACAGATACCTGTATTTGGAATGGCAGGTGAATTTGAAGTTTGTAAATTTGAAGTTTGTTTTGATTGATTTGCAGTCAAAACCATGCATTTTGCAAACTAAAGTAAGAGGCATGAAGCTCTCAAAAATTCAGTGGTAGTGTCCAAGCTAACCAATAGACCTGTTTTTCTTCTACAGATGCAGTCACAGTTAAAGCACATTAAATGTTAGTTATGTGTAAAAGATGAAAATAGTATTTTGCTGTAACTTCTGAGCAGAAATGAAGAAGGGATAAGTGAAATTTTCCTGCCATTCTCTTCAGCTTGCTTCTTAATCTTGCAATGTTTGCCTGTTATCTTGCCACAGATCCCTAGTTTTCAAAAACTACATAACTATAAACATTTTTAAACCAGAAAAGTCTCTATAGAGTGTTTCGTCTTTCCTAAAACAAGGTGTTTCAGCCTAAATACACACTGCTAAAAAGACTCCAATCAGATTTATTATATATCTTACAGCATGTAAGTATTAGGAATGAAATTCAATTTTTCTGCAATGTGGTTAAGGAGGTTCATACTAACATCATAATTCAATTGTGTGTGGTGGGTATGATTGTGTTATATATCTTAAAATATCTAGATTTTTTTTTTTCTTCTGCTTATTCTTGATGGGCCAGGTCCTAGAAAGGTGCCAAGTATTTGAAACTCATATTGAGGATTAGTAATTGGGACCTCTCAGGATCTGGCCTTAAACTAGTCTGGCAGATATTGGGTCAATGGAAGCCAAAATGTTTGCCCTCTACAACATAACATCTACCACATCATTCATTAAAATAGATTTTTTTAAAAATTACATATTCCAAATCATGTAAATGAAATCTGCTGCAGAACAATTCCACTTCTCATGTATTTCAGTCTTTCTCTGACTGATTTTATTATATTGAGGAAATGATAGTCTTACACTTTTAACATAAAGTAGGAGAGTATTAAGTTATTATTAAGAAAGAAGTTAAGTGCCAAACTTCTCACTAGGTAAAAATTAGTTAAAATAAAATACGAAACATCATGTGATGTTATGCTAGTCAAACCCTAACTTCTGCTTGGTCTCAAGTAACAGAATTAATGACTTAATGTTTTCCTTGGTATTTTTGACCCTGATTGGATTTCAGTACATTGCCCGTAGAAGATGCACAGTATAGGGATTCCATTATATATTAAAAATTCTGGAAAACCTTTCAATGGATTAATGGAAGTACAGCTGGGCTTTTGTGTCTGATCATATCTCCCCTTGTAGTCAAACAAGCTGTGGAACAATAATTGGCAATGGCAAGATTCCAACACAGGCAACAAATTAGACAATGCCAGATTTATGTGAGATACTTTACTAAATCTCCTTATGCAGTAATAATAAACATCTTTGCCTTTCTTCCTGCATATGCTACCAGGATGATATCTTCACTTTCTCCCAAGAAAAGGCTTTGCTAGCTGCCTCCATCCCACTGTCCTATCATTTTTGTATAATTTTGATTCAGCTGACCTTTATTTCTGATTTTCTCTTGATGGATTAAAGTAACAGCAACGTCTTCATCTCTCCTGTCAAACCTACTAAGTTTATGCAAGAAGGCAGAATGGAGAATGGAGAGACTATGTCCTTGCCAGGGGTGCACAAGAAGTTGGGAGGAGATACAGCTGGGACAGCTGACCCCAACTGTCCAAAGGGATATGCCATACCATATGGCATCATGTTTAGCAACATAATCTGTGGGGAAAAAACATGAAGGGAGAACATTCAGAGTTATGGAATTTGTCTTCTGAAGTAACTGTTACATGTGATGAAGCCCTGCTTTCGAGGAAGTGGCTGGACACCTGCCTGCCAATGAGAAGGAGTGAATGAGTTCCTTATTTTGCTTTGTGCACGCAACTTTTTCTTTACCTGTTAAACTGTCTTTATCTAAACCCATGAGGTTTTGCACCTTTACCCCTCTGCCTATTCCCCATTCCACTGGGGGAGGGTGAGCAAGTTGTTCTGTGGGCCTTAGCTGCTGGCTGGAGTAAAACAACGACAGTTCTTTTTGGCACCCAACATGGGTCTTGAAGGTTTTGAGATAAAGGTAGATTTGATTGGATTGTGCTAGACTGAAATTATGTATGTTATAGCTCTTTAGCTACTAATTGGCAGGCTCCTAGGGCTTGCTTGTCCATGGTGATCCTCAGCAGCTACATGTAAATGCATCGGCAGAGTGAGATGTTCCAGAATGAAGAAGTTCCCTGACAGATAGATCTCCAAAAACATCCAAAGCAGGAGAAACTACAGTGATATTTAGATACATCACATCCGTGTTGCTCTATGTAGTTCAATGGTTATGGCACATGCAAAACTCTGAAGCAAGATGGTGGGATCAAAAAGATCTAAATCTCTGATTATTAAACAAGGCTAACAGAAGAAGAAACCACCATTTCTTTTGCACTTTTCTATTGCTAGTTTTTAGCTTGTACTTGGAACTGAAACTAAAAAGGTGTATTTATTTTGTAGCATATTTCTCTAGTGAACAGATAAGACAGGGTCTCTCAAACCCATTATTAATTACACTAACTATTAAAATATGCCTGTTAATACTGGTTTGTGAGGTTTTGTTTGCTTGTTTGTTTCAAGAATTAGATCCTCATAGAGTGTGATTATTAATTTTTCCTTTTTAAAAGAAGGCCAGTGTAAACTCCCATGCAGATGATATCTTGCCCTTTGTATGCACACTTTGCAATGAGAAGCTATGCTGTGGAGCTATCCTGTGATGTCCATTCCCTTGGCTATTCTGGACCAGTGAAACTTCTCTATTTATTTTTTTTTTTGTAGAATGGGTCTTACTAGTTCAATCTAACTTTCAATGAAGTTAAATTATTTACAAAAATGTAGGAGATGATACTGTCATCTATCACCATGCCATGTTATTTTCATGGATCTGTAACAGCATTTGTTGCTTTTTGAACAGACCCTGCTTTCTTTATGGGAAAAAACATGGACAAATTCTGAAACAGTGACTACCACTGCTGCTGTTGCATGCTAAATGGCATATGACGAATTAGAGAAACCTTTTCATCTGACTAACCTGGAAAACCAGAAAATATCAGAAAGCAAGCCTTTAGTCTTCAAATTCAAGTCTATATAACTATAGACCATCCATTGCTCAGAGTAGTTCACACAGTCTGTGGACAGACTCTATGGGCTGTGAACAGTCCTCAAAACTTCCATTTCCTAGGCATACAATTTACCAACATAACACATGTTTTCCAGTGTCTGATTTTCATGGAAATGTCTTATCTCCTGCTTTGCTGACATGCTTCCTGGATACTTTACTGCCTTGGGATTTTGCCACTACCAAGTGCTGCTTCACAGCATGTTTGGATGTGAAGATAGCAATAAATGGCATTTCTTTTGGATTTTTCTGATGGAAGCAACAGTTTCTTTTTCTTTTTGGATATTTTCTAGGAAGCAACAGTTTATGGCCTCAATGCTCAGACTCATACTTGAATGCAGTTCTGACTTATTAAAACAGCAGCCATGAATCCAACTAAAATAGTGTAGCTTGGAATGAAAATTTTTTCCCCTGAATGCATTGTGTTCTGTGTACTATGTTCTTAAATAATGAATCATTGACATAGATAGCATAACTGATGGACCACTCTGTGGAAAATAATTATTTTCAGCTTACTTGAAAAATATTGAAATAAAATTGAAAGCTGTTTCAGTATTCTGATTTTAGAGTTCCTACTTTCATCCTATATAGAAATCTTTGCAAGAAACTAATTAGATTTCTTAGAAATTAGGATTGCCTTCCTTAGGTCAGATTCTACCAGCTTTTTGAACTCTAACATACGTGGAGTGTAGCTTTAATTACTGGAGTGAACTAACTTGCTGTACAGTACCAGGGTAAACAAAGCTCTCAGTTTTTAAGATACACTGTCCCTTTGTGGTAGGCTGTAGAGATGAGCTTGAGGAAGCTCATAACACTACTGCTAGTGCTGTACCTGTTGGTAGATAAATGTAAGACTGCAATTTCCTGTGTTGTCAATCTGGCCCTTTCACAGACCATAAATAAAATGAAAGATAATCAAATAACTATTCACAGATAAGAAGCTAGCTGAAAATCCAGATTTAGAAAATATCCCTTAGTATTGATTCGAGAGTCTAGTGATGTAAGAAGAAATGTGTATATTAAAAAAACCCAAATGTAGTAAGGGACAGTAAGAAAGAATTTTGCAGAATAATTGCTGATTAGTTCTCTGTTCATTCCTCTTCATTTTACCAACATGTTTTTACAGCACATAATGCAGATAACAGTTCTTTACTTTGTTACTTTTGGAATCCAAATATATGCATTTCACTTAAAAGTAGAGATTGCAATAACTGTAATTTCTGAAAGGGATGTGAATTGTAGCAAATAAAGTTATGACAACTAATGGTGATGAGAAGGTAATTACTTCAGATGACTCTAACTCTGCTTGTGAAAAAGAGTTGCTCAGTGCAGAAAACTACATTAAACACCCATTGGACTTTTCTCTCATGATCACTTAACAGCAACATTCTCACATACAGCATAAGGATTTGCAACATGTTTCTATTTTCTTCTCCTTCTTTGGGCTTTCCTGAGATATCTGGAATTAAAGGTAGGGAAACCTTTGTTCTAGGTTACAATTAATTTCTTCTGTTTCAGCCCAGTTTCTTATGCTTTAAAGTTAGATTTACTTTGTTGCTTGCCATACCTGTGTTATGTCAGGTTAATTTTCAAGAGAAAGATCTGTTTTATCTTCAAGTACCTCTGCCTTGTAAACTTAGAAGAAATTGGTTGAAAATGAGGATGATAATGTGAGGAGTCACAATGAAGAGGTAGCTTCTGTATACATATTAATGCACACATAATGTATGTGGTAATTACATTTCTTTTTAAAGCATGACTGGCCATAGTAAAACCAAATTGCTTGAAAGGAAATACTTTTTTTTTTAAGTAAAAAGAAAAGGTAACAATTTAAAGTAATGGTCCCCAACACTATGATAACACTATGTAAAACTGCAACTGGTTTATTGTCATAGAATGGTATTAGGTTTAGTGGGTCATATGGTATTTGTTAACCACACACATGGTGTGGAAGTAATTTCAAAGGCATATATGCCAAATGTTATCATACAGTTACCCTGTGGTTGCCATTACTACAACAAATCTGGGAACATAAAGAACTTGTAGCTATCTCAGATATAGCTTTGCCACAGCAGTCAGTACAAACCCTATTTTTAATGGCATCTCCAAGCTATGAGTTACAGAGCCAAGTAAGTGAAGGAGATCAGAATTTTCTCCCAGATGGTTACTCTAACTTCAAAATTATGTTTAGCGCAGATTGAACAGAATATAAAACTAAACAAGACTGCACTGTATTTTCAAAAATGAGATTTTGTTCCTGGAATGATTTTACATAAAAACATCACATATAATCACAAAAATGTGATTATTTATTGAAAGCTAGCCTTATATTTCAGGAAAGTGGAGCCAAGAACAATGGACTGACAGCAGAGAGAAAGACCTGTTGGGCAGAGTGGACTTCTTGCATACCTTATTGGAAGCATTATTTGGAAAAAAAAGTAACATAAACCTCAAAATTTTTGCTGAGAAGAATTACAAAATTTTGATCTTAAAAAATATTATGTGTGTTATAGAGCTTTAAATATATTTTCTAAAAACTCTGGTAGTTTTTGTTTAATTTCTTACTGTGACTAAATAGGTGTCTAAGTGACTCTCTCCTTCCTTCCCTCTGTTTTTTTTCTCTTATTCTTCAGATTTTTGCACACTGAATAAACTCAACCATTTTGTCTAAATCTTGACATGAAGCATTCTGCACTAGCTGAGCTAATTCAACATGAAAACTTCATTTATATCAGCAAAGACAAAGAGAGGATTGCACTGGCAATCTAAGAGTATTGATCTATGTGAAAGTTATAATGCTGAGCTCTCTATAATTATATGCCACTGTATAGATTGCCACAGGGTAGACTTATTTTCAACAAGCTTCACTAAATAACTTCTTTTTAAATACATACCTACTGAAGAGATATAAAAATGCTGTAATATCCACTTGTTTGGTTAGAATAAGCGATCTCTAATCTCAGAAATGAGCTGGCATTAAGCTGAAAACACATTATACCATCATACGTTATGTGATATTTGGAAGTTAACACAAGTTTATTGATTTGTATTATTACTAGTTCTAGTTTCCCTATGCTGCCACAACTTGTTGTCCAAACTCACTACGTGTCATTGTGGTTAACAAAAAAATAGCATAACTCACAACTGAAATTGTACCACTATGGATGTGGGAAATGGTCCCTTGTGCAGCAGCAAATATTGTCTGTTGATGAGTACAGATAACCTCTGTGTAAGTTACATAGGAGAGTCACATAAATAATGTATGAAGTGCTGGAAGTTGCTTAAAAATAAGACCCCATATACATTTCCTCACTCCGTTAAGCAGCAAATAATATGAGTCTACCCTTGTTTCTTTCTTTCTTAATAGTCTTGCTGCCACTCAACTTTCATCTTTCATTAAGATTCCTGTTGGTGGTGCCTTAGGTACAATACAACACAATGACACTGAAAGCAGTAGGAGCACTTTACCTCACTGCACGTCTCCTCTATTATAAAGACTAGTTTGTCAGAGTTAATATCTGCCATAACTGAGGATGGACCCATTTCCACTACAACACTCTTTGGAAGAATAATATCAAGATGGGTATGTATCATCTGACATGAAACCTCTTGTTTGGTCTTTTGCTTGTGACCATACCCAATTATTTTTCTGTATAACTTTCTGCTTTGTTTTTTAAGTCAGTAAATAGTATCTTAGGCTGATATAAAGGATGTCAATGAGCTATTATTGGAGTGTAAGTAGAGTGAATAGTTTTGGGCTCATGCCAGTGATGCAGTTTAATATTGATAGTATCTGATGATCAAGAAATTGTTTTCTAGTATT
Source organism: Egretta garzetta (assembly GCF_000687185.1). NCBI lineage: Eukaryota > Metazoa > Chordata > Aves > Pelecaniformes > Ardeidae > Egretta > Egretta garzetta. The sequence goes on from NW_009258669.1 coordinate 2,344,737, forward strand.
TTCCACATCTCCTAGTGAGGCTGAGAATAAAACTTTACACAGATCTGAAAGCTAACTACCTTCAACAAGCCTGTGCCTTGTTGTAAGAGAAAGCAGGCTCCTGAATTGGCTATAATAACGGTATGTTCCATCTCATACAAAGTTTTTGTCCATTTTCAAGGAGAATTGGTCTTAGGTAAAGGATTTGGGTTTAATTTTTCTTTTCTTTTTTTTTTTTTTTTTTTTTTTTTTTTTTTTTTTTTTTTTTTTTTTTTTTTTTTTTCCTCTGTGTAATCCTACCTTCTAAAGGATCTATGACAAGAATTTCCTTTCTTCTGTATATATATAGACTGTGTATTTCAAATTGGACACAATTGTGTAGGTGGCCACCTCCTAAATGCTTCAGCATCTGTATTACTGAGTAAATAGAAAGACTTGAAGGATTATGTTCCTGGAAAAGTTCTTTCCCCCTCTGCACCAGTAGTTTTAAAAAAAGAAATGTCCTTTCACTACAGACCTTGACTCATTTTTATATATAATTTTCATGGATGAAGTAACAATTGCTGCAGCAAACACTGTTAATCCTAGTGTCTCTAGTTAAGGGCTTCAGAAGGTGCTTTTAAGCACTTAAATGAAAAGGAAAGTTTTCCAGAGATTCTGAGCACTGCTGTCCCTGGTGAGATCTGTCAGTTTCCAGAAACTTTGAAAACCTGGCCAAGGCATGCTGACACCATACAATGCAGCATCATATTACCAATGCATAAATTTCTTCAAACAATATGGTAAGTCCATCATGTGTGTTCCTATGGCATGGTTCAGTGTTGTACAGAGCTTGTACTACAGAGGTAGTGTAGCTCCCCAAGTGGAAAGCGATACACTAGCAAACTGAGTCTCCCAAATGGGTTTCATTAGACTTTTCTCTTAGCAGGACTGTGGAGTTCTGCTCAGCAGCAGGGAAGTCATTTTCATAGAACTATACCACTGTCGCCATTTCTGGTGCTCTCTTAGGGTTCCAGAGTTGTGCTGGTATTATAATGTGCTTCCATGTACCATTAACAGTTGGAATGGTAGCTGTGGACATTCGAAAACCTGGATTCAGGTCTGGAAGCAGAAAACTTCTGAAAATGTTGGCTTTTCTCATCTTTCTGTGATTTGAGGCAGAAGATCTTGCAACTTTCAGTTCATCTTCCATGAAAGTAGCACAAGATGAGTTATTTCATTGTTCATTTTTTTAACATGAAGAAGATTCTTAGTAAGCAACAAACTGAACATAGTTCTGTCATTTTTACACTTGGAGATTTCTTTGTAAAAGAAGCTGAGTATCTAAAATTTCAAGCAAATTAAAATACCCTTTCCCTCTTTCTTTTAAGCCAACATTTCTTTCTTTATTGGATAGATAAATTACTCACTTGGGTTTAAATTGCAAAGCAACACTAATCAAAAAGCTAATTTGTTGGCGCTAATGATGATTTAGCCAAAGCAAACATATTGCTCAAAGAGAGGAAAACTGCTGCCAAGATAGGTTTTGTTTTCCTTAGGCATGTTACTTATTAATTGGTGAAAGATTATTTACTTACGTACATTACGGTATACTGGAAAAGAGAGAGTTACACATATTCATTTTATGTGTCCAGGAAACAGTATTCAAATCTTCCAAGTGCACAGAAGGTGAGATGAGGGGAATGTTCAAAAAGGAATACTTTATCCTAGTGGAAGTGTCGCCCTACGCTCCCTGCAGAGCCAAAGAAAAGAGATAGGGCATAGAACAAGAAACTCATCCTTTAAAGCAAGGTCTTCAAGAAGACTCTTATTGTCCAGTGAGTAAGGAGGTGCATGGGCTACAGTTAGCTTTGGTAAATAATCCTGTTTCCCTCAGCCAATTACTTACTGCTTTGACTTAAGTTAGCTTGAAACACAATACCTTTGCATATTTATATGTTATGGATCTTGGTTAGGGATCTGGGTTGCAATTTGCTAAGGCACAGGGAAGATGGGGGGAAATCAGTGCCCAGCTCTGAAAAAAATTCAGAACTATTGAAACCAACACTTACTGAATCCAAAGGGATAAAAATCTTAATTTGTGTTTGTACTCAACAAGTGTTTAATTTTTATATTTCTGAAAGGCATTATTGTTCTATTTTTGTATTATACTCTGCAAAAGACTCCTTTTTCATAAACATGGTTATCTATAGGTAAAATGTACTTTTTCAAACTGAGCAATCCACTAATTTAATCTCTCTTCATTTTGGTTTTAATTTCTTAAGGAAACATTTGGGTTTAATACTCAATCCTTTTCTCAGAGATTGTTGACTGGTGAACGGTAATCAATCAGTCAGAAATTTCTAAAGATAGCCAGCTATTCCTGTTCTGTTATCACTTAGATTTGTCAGTCTAGTACTCAAACCCATAAATGAAAAGTGGTTTTGTACAAACTCAAAGCTAACTGTCCGATGCATCTTACCAGTTTTTCCCAACATTTAAAATACTTGAATACTTCAAATACTTCTACATTTTAAATTCTCTACCCAAGAGTTATAGGAGAAGATGACTCTTGAACCATAGCATTTATGTACTGGTTTTTAGTGGACAGAATTAATACTTCTTTCTGAGTTGTTTTTTCAAAGAATGACTTATTAAATGGGGAAATTCTTGTGCTTTGCTGAACAGTATTTGTTGGAATAGTCTAAGTCCAGAAAATATTAGAATTCTTACTACCGCACAATACTTAGTGCAAAAAGTATTGTGATTTAAAAAAAAGTATTTGACGAAGCTCTGCTACAATCAAGTTTCCCTCACTTGTAACCAGAGTCCTTCTATTGATTCTGAAGTGATTCATAAGGCCTTTACTTTTCCCTCAGAAAAAATATTTTTAAGGGGAATGAAAATATATTCTCATTATTTAAGTTTCAGGCAATAATAGCAAATATTTTACTTGCTAAATTGTTACTGTATTGTTGAAAAAATAACATTATATTGTAGTTAGAAAAGGTGTTCTGAGGGAGTAAACTCTAGGGTTCAGTGAAAGAATTTAAAATTATGAGAAATAGAGAAGACAAAAAAGAATTCAATAGGATCTAAATTTATAACCTTGAAAAATCATTTGTGGCCTTCCTAGGTGGGCTTTCTTTTTTTGTTTTCATTTGGTTCTAAAGTCCCTGACTTAAATTCTCTTGTTGATCAGATTAGGACTGCATTCTTGATATGCAGGCAAGGTTAATGCAACCATACTGAAAGAGAATGTGTATTTTTCCTCTGTTTCGATATAATCTGGATTATAGATGAAACCATAAAAAAGAAGTCATCTCGTGGATTTTCTAAAGATCATTGTGACATACTCAGGACACTGCATTTCAGTAAGTTGACATTTCAAGACCCAGTGTGTAACTTTCCTTGGCTGTCTAGAAAAAGTCACATTGGACTGACCCCAAATGATACCACTTTGAACAGTAGTAAAATGAGAACAAAGACCAACACTGAGTATCCCATAAATCAGAGGAACAAAGAGTGTTGAAAAGGGAAATACGGAAAGTCAGACAAGTGGATCATTTTTGGGTGACTGTATTTTTTCTAGTCTTCTTGTTTGGCTAAACTGAAACATAGCAAAGCACATCCTGCTTGCAAAGAGACAAAACAAACAAACAAACAAATACCACCACCACAAAATCCAAGAGAAATTATTAAGATTTATTATTTTAATTTAGAACAAAATTGTCCTTCTTCTTTCAATCTTTCTGTGATACCTACCCCATTTGTTCTTCATTCCTTGGCACCCCTACAGTCAAAACGACACTTCTCCTAATGCAGATTACCCATGGCTGTTTCACAGCACATACAATAACCAGCCAACAAAAATGACACAAAGACAAAGAAAATATACTGTATCTCCAAGCTCACTATTCAAAAGATCACTTACAACTACCCTCTCTCTTACATAGCTTTATCTGTGTTGTCTCTTCTGTCTACAGTACTCCATATTTTGAGTGCCAAAATATTGTTTCATTTCTTCTTTCTTTTCACTTTATTTTGCTCTGTTTTTCCCCAATTCCTCATTATTATTTTCCCCCTAAAGCTTCCTGCCAAGATGAAACATTGTAAGATGTTCACACAGTTAAAAAAATAGAGCCAGGGAGGCTGACTCAAATGCCAAAGTATGCATCTAGAACAATGTATTTTTAGCTTTGGGAAGAAAGACTATATACAATTATACCTAGAAACAACTTATTTTTTGACCTACTTCTACCCCAGGATAACAGCAACCCACTAAGGGGTAAAAGGCATAGGAAAGATTAGCAAAAATACAGTAACCTTATGGTCTTGACTGGAGTCATTCACTCCTCTTTTGTTTCCTTAAAACATAAACATGCTTTTTTAGTAAAACTTGAGAAGTGTGGATAGATTGATAATATTAAATTCATATAACTTAGTAAGCATTTAAAATCCACCAATGTCATATGAGAAAGGCTGTGTTATTAAAACCACATCAACAATGACAAGAATGATCTATGTTTTAGCTGCCTGCTTAGTTCTTTTTTCCTGGCTGTTTACTTGTTTGTGAAGGTTCATCAGTTTCTTAATAATTATGTTCACAACAGGTAAATGATATCCTAAGTGGTGGATTGTGATTTTAATGCAGGACCAAAGGAACAAGATCAGATTAACTCCTTTTTTCCTCTCAAAAGAAACAAAAATAAAAAATAGAGTACTATGTATTTTAGCAATTGAATGTTTCCCACTGTTTTATTTTGACTTAATGAGTAGACTCATTTTGAAAAGTAAGTATAAAAAATATCACAGTTCTGCTCTGCATGATGCACAATAGCTCAGAGTCTCTGATCTAGCACTTGGCCTGTGATCAGAGATTGGAAATGACAAAGGCCTTTCAGCTTGGTAATGATTATTCTGTATGGCGTTGCAGTCACTACAATGTCTGTGCTGCTGACACTTTTCAGAGCTGCATGTAATGGATCTACAGATGTCCCAGCTCCCAGGTTGCATTTCCACAGTTCATGCCTTTCTCTCACTCTGTGACTCATCACAGCCCACTGGGTACCAAGCATGACTCCCTTTTGGTCACTGTGGGATGCTCCAAATTACTGAAAAGCAAATTCTTAGAATACCTTATTTGTTCTTCCATCCATAGGTCACAGAATAGAACAACATAGTTTGGAAGGCAGTTCTAGAGGTCATCTGACACACTTTGGGCAAAGACAGAAATTAAAAAGGAATCCTGTAACTGTTCAAATCTTCCACAGGCCTGACTTTTACTTGTGAATGGAAAGGAACTTATCTGGATTGTAGCTTGTGCCCTCTGTTTGTGTGAAAGTCTTCCCAGACTATCAACTTGGTCACTTAAGGTATCTTTTCTTGGGCTAGGCAGCCTTATCTCCTCCCCTTCTGTAGAGATCATATGTTTCGATTCCCTTCTTCACAGACAATACACCTTTGTCACCAAGGATGTAGTGAAGGAGTTCTCCAGCCATAAAAATGAGTAACTGTTTGAGACACTGCTAATGGTCTATACCAGGAGTTTTATCTTTGCTGGATGATTGCTGTCAGTGCAAACTGAGAGCTGTCTTTGATTTAACACTGAAACATTAAAGCTGGAAGCATATAAAACTGAAGGAGGAAGAAGGTCCTACATCATATTAATATATAAAGGAATAGGCATTTTTCTTCCCATTGGACTATGTGGGACAGAGGTATGTTTGCAGTTTCTGTCCTCAGAACAAGGATAAAGGTGGCATCTTCCATTACACTTTCCTAACGCCCCTTGTATTTAGTTGTCAAAATCTGTTTAGCAAGAATAATAGCTATCATTGATAGTATAACTGCTAATGCATTCTAGTACCAATGCTAAGCATTTGTGTATGACTGCTGTATCTTTTTCACCATAACCCAAGCTTCTGACATGAGGGGAAAGGCGCAGTCCTTCTCAACATTATTGATCATTTCGACTTTGTATTTCCATGGCAAACATAACAATATCCTTCTGACTTTTAAAAAATCTAGAATAATGTATCTCATCAGAATGATTGGGTTTGATGGATGTACACTTGTCATGCTGCTGTATTTGCAATTATATGTGTAGTATTGATTGGAGTAAGGACTAGACACTATTGTACTGGATATCATTCAAATATAGAGGAAAGACATAGAGATAGAAGGAAATAAGCATCTGCTTGATGTGATAGAGAAAAGGGAACAGTAGAAGACTGAAATAGAAGTGTGTTCATGATCAAGGTGAAAGGCTTGAAAAATGGTCTTTGCAGAAACATTCTTGATTGGTGCAAGCAGGAAGAAAGTACATTTGTCAAGGATATTGTCAAGGATATAATGGTTTTGCATGGCAAGGTTTTGGTAGTGTGGGGGCTGCAGGGGTGGTTTCTGTGAGAAGATGCCAGTATCTTCCCCCATGCCTGATAGACCCAGTTCCATCCAGCTCCAAGACGGACCTGCTGTTGGCCAAAGCTGAGTCAATGTTGGTATAACCTCTGTGATAATGTATTTACGGGGTAAAAAATGTTGCACAACAACAGCCAGAAGAGAGGAGTGAGAATATGTCTGCAGACATCAAGGTCAGTAGACAAGGAGGAGGAAGAGGTGTTCCAGGTGCCATAGCAGAGATTCCCCTGCAGCCCATGGTGAAGATTGTGGTGAGGCAGGCTGTCCCCCTGAAGCCCATGGAGGCCCACAGTGGAGCAGATATCCACCTGTAGACCATGGAGGACTCCACACTGGGCAGGTGGATGCCCTGAAGGAGGCTGTGACCCTGTGTGAAGCCTGCACCGGAACAGGGTCCTGGCAGGACCTGTGGATCCATGGAGAGAGGAACCCACACTGGAGCAGGTGTGCTGGCTGGACTTATGACCCTGTTGGGGACCCATGCCAGAGCGGTTGATTCCTGAAGGTCTGCACCCAATGTGAAGTATCTTGGTGCAGTGTGTGATGAACTGCAGCCCATGGGAAGGACCTATATTGGAGAAATGTGTGGAGAAATGTTTCCTGTGGATGGGACCCCATACTGGACCAGGGGAAGAGCATGAGAAGGAAGGAGTGGCAGAGACAATGTGTGATGCAACCCCATTTCCTCTTCCCCCTGTGCTGCTTGGAGGGGAGGAGGTATAGAAAATTGGGAGTGCAGTTAAGCCCAGGATGAAAGGAAAGATGAGGGGAAGGTGTTTTAAGATTCATTTTTATTTCTCATTTTCCTACTCTGACTTTTGACTGGCAATAAATGAAATTAATTTCCCTGAGCTGAGTCTATTTTGCCTGTGACAGTAATTGGTCAGTGATCTTTCCCTGTTCTTATCTTCAGCCATGAGCTTTTTGTCATATTTTCTGTTCCCTGCCCAGATGAGGAGGGGAAGGAATAGAGCAGCTTTGGTGGGCACCTGGTAACCAGCCAAGGACAGCCCACCACAAGAGGCAAGGGGTTAGGATTAGTGTCAGGATTAGTTAGGGACAGGATTAGTCTGTACTCTCAAGACCATGCTGTGAAGATATTAAGTCTCTGTGGTCCATGGACTGTTTGTGGCCAATAAACTTTTGCATGTGACCACAGAAGGCGATTGTATGTGTTACATCACAATATTGCTACAGCTACCTAATATGAACGTCTCACCTTGGGAATGAATTTTGTGATGTGGCCTCCTTGCCTGACACCCCAAATACCAAATTGTTCCCTGTGAAGAAAACAGATGAATTTTGTTGATATATACCTGAACAATCAAGACCTGAGAAACCCAAATTACTACTTAATTTTGGGGAAATCTCAATCCCAGTTTTAATTTCTGTTATGCATTTAATGTATTTTCAGGAATATTTAGACTTAAGGAATTTTAGTCATCCAAGTGGAAGGTATATGTTACTATGAGTCTATTAATCAGGGCCATGTTATCAATATGAAAAAAAAAAAAAATTGTTCTTTTGCTCCCTTTCTCCCCCAGAACAAGACTGGAGAACAAAATGACTGTGTTACTGCATGTAACTTTGTGCTGTCAATTTAGAAATTCACCTCTATTTTCTGGCTCTGTTCTGTTTTTTATTTCCTTGATTAATATATTTTCACCATTCTAGTGTGTTGTGATACAGCAGATATTGTCTCACTCTTACAGTAGATCTTTGCTTATCTACTGTGCAGTGAAAAAAAGATGAAGATTTCAGAGTTTTGTAGAGACTGAGATTGGTATACTGATTTCTTCTCACATACCTCATTTGACTGTGGAGATATACTATAAAAACATCAAAAAAAAAAAAAAAGCAGCAGTTTCTTGTGGGTACTTGATCCAATATTTTCCTATAGTAGATAGTCTTACTGTATGATTTACTAGAGTCAGCTTCCACAGCAGAACACAAAGCTATCTAGTAAATATATGAAGTAGGAAGAAAAGCATCTGTTTGATGATAGAGAAACTTAACTTCATTAATGTAATTCAATCTTTTCTCTATTTATGCTCAAACCTCTCAAACTCCAAAACTCTAAAAGAAAAAAAAAAAAAAGATACATTTATGTTTTCTACATATGAATTGCCTCAGCAAAATCCACTAAGTTAAAGTGCCTCCGGTGTGACCAGCCTTCAAACAGAAGGAATAAAAAAAATTAAGGTAAAATTGTGTTCCTCTTACACCCAAATCAAAACTTCAGTAGGGGCACAACCGTGTTTTCTGACCTAAAAAGTCTGTGAATATCGATGAATACTATTCTCAATACTGTGTACCTGATATTTAAAGAAATGCAGAAGAAAAAGAAGAGATTCAAACCTTTTCATCTGCAAACTTTGCCAAGTCTCAGTTAATATTTCTATTTTAGGAAAATAGTTTAACATTAACAAACTTTATAATTGTGCCTGTTTAGGTACCCTGGACCAGACTACCACTAACTTTTTCTGAAGTTGAAAACTGTTTACTTATTGCTACTGTCAGTTTGTGAGCTGCTAACAACTTACTAACCTGTACCAGTGCTGTCTCCTACCATCTATAACAGTTCCTCGTCAAAGGCTTTTTGAAAATCTAAATAATACACTGCTATTATCCAGTATTTTCTTGACATACAAAATAATTTTAGTCTTGTAATGTGGTCTCATGACAGTTTAAGGCAATCAAAGTCACTGAGCTAAACGAATCCATGTATCTTGTCCCTTTTTTGTAGTCATAAATTGTAGCTGTCTTTTTTTATCTTTGGAATGGAGTAATGTTTGCTCTGAGTAAAGCTCTAGATTTTTCCTGGAAAGGTTCACCCAGCAATAGGTAGATCACATGTCCTGGGAGAACTGATTCTCAGTAACATTCCTGAATGTTAGCTACTAAAGTTGTTGTCCATGTAAGGCCTATTTCTGATGTCTTGAGCTACTTTCCTGTAGTGTCTTGTGTGATTGACTATCTTCTCAAGTGTACAAATCTCTTCTTATGATTATCTGCATATATGCATTTCTAGCACATGAATGGACCAGAAAGTTAAGAAACCCAGTTGAACATATGAATTTTAGCTTTGATATGTGGAAACAAGACATACAAAAATATTATTTTAGCCAAATCATGGACTGAAGACTTTAATTTTCATCATGTTAGAAAACACACAGAAAAACTCTTGTCATATGATGTGACGGCTCCTCAGATTGACACAAGGACATACAACAAAAGGGACATTGGAAAAGTCGTTTTACTGCTCATTAATTTACATACTTTTCTCCAAATATTGACTCCATTATAAAAATGTGACTAGGTCTAGATGGCTATGGAAAGGAACTCTAACCTGTGTTTGTACTATTGCTCCTTGATAGTGAAAAGACTGTATTTTGGGAAATGTGTTCTGTTTGTATAAAAGATTGGTAAAACAGAGATGAGACAGGTAGTCTGAACTAGTATTTTTGTTTTATAACTTTGTGGCTACCACTGACTTTTCCCAATGTCTATCCACCATGGAACATGTCAAATTAAAAGGAATTCCTTCTGGATGGGGAAACCTCTTCAGAGCCACTGAGTGCTTGTCCACTAGAAAAAGATCACTAGGATGAACAGCTTACTTAACACCCTCAATTTTACAATACTGAACAACCATGAAAGAGGGAAAAATTTCAGCCAGCCTAAGTCAGATTTGTGACTTGGATATTAAAAGACTCTGTAGGTTGTTGAATTTGCTTTGAGGTAGCTCTGCTTGTTTTTTATACAGCTATGTTTTGGAAACTCTGAAAATGAGATTTTGTGTATTCTATGTAGGGTATGTATTTTGCATTTCTCCTTTTTCCCTTTCTCATATTTCTCAATATATATGTTCTTTTTGTAAAGAACACAAAGAGGAGGGATGTGTGGTCAGTTATGCATTCATAATTATTGTTAGACAGTTCTTAATGTGAAGAACAAACTAATACCTTCACAGAAGAATTTTTTTTTTCTTTTAAGAGAAATAAAGAAGAAAAAAACAGATCTCTGAACGTCTTATATACAGACTATATTAAAATAAACACAAAATTACTCTTTCTTTTGTAAACAACAGAATCATCAAACTGGAGTATTATCAGATATATCATCAAATATATCAAGATGGAAAACTATAAAGCAGAAGATGTTCACACTAAGATATGCCATTTTTTTTGTTTTCAGTTGTGTATACAGTTTAAATTGAAATATATTTTTCTTTCTAGTTAAAATCTCAGAATTAATCTATTTCATAAACCCACAGTAAGAACTGGGCATACTTGTATGCTCTCAAGTAGAGTACCAATGCACAAAGAAAAGCCTTTCAGAATTTTATCAGTCCGTTTCTTAAATGCAGTATAAAATTACACTTGTACCACCAAATTATTTGTGGAGGATGTGATGATAAAAAGCTAATAGCTAAAAGCTTTTACTGTCTTCCAAAAGTGAAGTTCTTACCCAATGAGATGGTGATAGTAATTTTTATTCAGATCCCACACTCACTGTGTGCAGGCCCAGTTAAAACTTGAGGATAAATACTTCTTTCTGTGCATAGATTCTACAGGTGAATTAAGACTGACATCCACAGCAAATAATAATTTCCATCATAAAATGGGGAAGAAGAGAGATTGCTCCCAGGAAAATTTCCAGCAACTGACAGTGATAAGCCACCTGGAAGATTTGAAAGAGTAAGTGTGACTTTCTCTGGTGTTACACTGGCCTATCAGGTGAGGAGAAAACTACACAGTACAGTTTTGAAACTTCCAGTATTTCTAACATTACCTTTGCTGAACTGAAACATCATTGTATATTTTTGTAATACATGAAGGAATCTTCAGAAGCAAATTTTATTGGTTTAGACACTTACTTTCTCACCTGAACAGATTTTTCTACCATGATAATATTGTTAGTGGGAGAGAGTAGTTTGAACAATTCTCTCATCAGTCATTCTAGATCTGAAATATCTGTTGATTTGATCATATGCATGGCTTTGTTTAATATTCAATGGTATCTGAACTAGCAACTTTGTACTAGTGCGTGCAAGACCTTCATAGTCTGAACCAACCAACAAAAATCCAGATACTAAGGGAAGTTATTCAGCAGAATTGTGGATTCTGAGAAGCACTCAGCCTGTTGTGGATGGAGAGTGCTAAATAGCATCTTAGTAATGGTTTTTTGCTATTTAGCACTCTCCATCCTTTGGTGATTATAAAAGCAGCTTGTTTTAACTGATGACTATACTTGGGATCTCAATGGACAATTCAGAATGGAATAAAACAAAAATCAAAATAGTTCCAGGGATGGTTTCTCCTTAGTAGATTGACCTAGAATAGGGCTACAGTGTGGGCAAGTTTGAATGACTAATTCTCATACGATTCATATTTCATAAAAATGATATTTATGTTTTATAGCTGGGCATTCTGATACCTTCTAATAGGATACAGTTATGTAAATACCATCCAATCATAGTCATTACTTCTCACTCACCAGCTGAAGAGCTTAAGAAATCTTTTGGTTTTGGAGCTTCTGTCTCTTTTCTTGTATTTTTTTAAACAATAGATAATGACCAGAAATTTAACATGGTCTGTCTATTCAAGTTGCAAGACATAGTTGTGTGAAACATTTACAGATGCAGATTCACAAAGGAATGAAACCATGAAACCAATAGGATTAATGCAACACACTTTAGCAATATTGGGCAGTATGTCACTGTCCTTCCTTTTAGATATTTTGCAAAAATAACTTTTTAATCTCTGTGATACTTCTCTTAATGGTCTAAATATTGCCTTTCCTGCAGAATTTCATTTTTGTTCAGCATTTAGAAATTTAAACCTTCATTTTGCAGTCAGTCTTTGTAGTGTGCTGCACAATTTCTTTGCTTTGAGACCCTGAAGTTAAAAAGATTTTATGCTTGCTTTAATAGGCAATTAAGTAAACACTTTTAAAAAGTCTATTTAAAATAAAATGTACAGCAAAGCACTCCTATAAATTAAATCAGCTACAACAATTTTATTTACTCTTCTTTTTGTACAAGAATATTTTTGTATACAAAAAAGTACATATATAATCATATAGATTAATAACTACAGGTGTATCTGCTCTGAAAACATGCAGCCATTTTCAAAGCTGTTTTCAAAATATTTTTCAAACAGTCCAAAATGTTTATTGCTGTCTTACAAACAAAAAGGTCTTTTGTTTGTATGGTGTAGGTCACCTACTCAGAAGACAACAGAAGAAATGACATGGGACAGTCACTGATCTTTGTCCTGCTCCTACTATATTGCATTACTGAGGAAAATAAAACAAAAAGATTGGCTGCATTTTACTAAAGTAGGGGAATTCTCAAAACATATAGAACTGATGTAGCCTGCTACTATACCATTCTCATCTTCAGTCCCTGCTACAGCTGTAAGCTTGGCCAGCACGTGCTACTCTCAGGCTATTGCCAGCTAAGCAGGTACTCTCAGGGAGCCGCTGCAAGCTGGCAGAGTTTGCTCTTTTAAATGTTGCTAGTGTGTGCGCACAACTTGACCCAGAATCAGAAAGTTATAACTAGATCCCTGATGTATTCTATTTCTCAGAAGACAGTGGAAACAGCACGTAAATTGTCTTATGTGAGTTCAATGAATAAAAAATATTTAGTACAGTAGAAGCCACACAAGAGCATATTGTAGATTAGAGTGTATTCTTGCGCGCTCTTGATTGAACAGCTGAAGACATTGATCAAACTCATGACTAATCATGATCTGTATGAACAATTTACTACCAGGGCAGAAAAGAAACAGGGAAAAAAAAAAGAAGACTTCATTTGCTTCAAGAATCTATTGCAACAGATAATTTGCCTAGCTCAGCTGTTAATTCTTCACATTGTTTTATTCTGCTTCCTTGTCAAGCCAATGTTATAATTTTATTTTGTCATTCACCCTTTACTCTTAATTGCTAACATCAATGACTCCTGAGACAATGTATTCCAGCCAGTACCTACCTGGGATCCACAAGAATTCATTGTTGCAATGTGTTTGACCAGACAGTAACTGGGGTTGATAAGTATATGAAATCAGTAACATACAAAAATTGACTGATTCTCTTCTTACATGGCATTTCTGCTGCAAATTTGTAGCATGAGCAAATGGAATTGAAACTCAAACACAATCTCCATAATGACTAAACAGTGTACCAGTAAAATCTTTGGTTATTGCATGTATATGAAATAGAGAGGAATAACTCCTAGATCCAGCTGAGTTTCCTGATATGGACTGGCCTAGATTATGATTTATTTTACTCTGTGGGCAGACTTGGAACCCAGCACTAATCTCTAGTGTGAGTTGTTTTATATAAGAATGAATGCTAATTTATATAGGGACTTCAGACTGAATCGTAATAAAACTTTGGAAAGTTGCATTTGTAGACAAAAGCGGCATTGTGATCGCCCTGGTTCCCCTTTAACTGTCAACAAAATGAGATGTGCAATACCCTCTGAACTGCCTAAGTCTAAAACATTACATCTGAAAGGACCTGTCAGAGTGATGTGGCATTCATAGCCCCACAGATTGTCACCAAGTATATTAAATTCATGTAAAAATGTAGCTGAGGTAACCAAGTGTGAACTGATTGCTAATCTTAAAATAAAATGTGCCTTACTTCATAATTAATAGAACCAAACATGCCAGATAGTGGTAAAGATGAACATGAAAAACATAAGAGTAATATCTACTATATCCACAGCTGCTGTACAGTATGAATAGGGTGGCAATTTAAGCCTATTAGACAAGTACTCTCATAGGCAACACCTTGCATTTGTTTTATATACCTTTGTGATTTCTTTTATAATTCTTTAAACATAAAGGTTGAACAGGACACAATTATTTTGCCTTCAACTTATTTACTTAATGCAAGTGACAAGTGCCAGCAGATAAAGCACATATCAGTGTCAGTGGCTTTCTTTAAAGTAGGGAAAATGTTGTCTTTAGTCCCCAAGAAAATTGCTTTAGCATTTCATGTTGATGTGAACTGTACTAGTGTTTTTCTTATGTTTTATTCTAACAAGAAGTCACAGCAATGACACTGTTATGTAATATTCATTCTTACTGAGTTTGAACTGTACCCTTTTTCCAGAAGGGGTTGTCAAGATGGGATTTCTGTGAACATTTTCCTGGTTAAGTATCTGGGAAAAGGTCCCTAGACAGTTTCAGTTTGGGCTTTTATTGTGTTACCTTACTTAATAGTATGAAAAGTATGGTAAATGCTTTACAGAAATAAAAGTATGGAAGACTCTACTGTCTGACTTCTGATGCAATGGAACTGTGGAATAAATGAAGAGGAAGAGAAGTTTCACTATCACATTGGATTATGCATTATATTCAGGTCTTATTCAGACATAAGTTGGAATAAGAATGACTGCACATATTCAGGCAAAAAAGGGTTGTGAAGAGTGAAAGAGATGATCAAAGGAAGTTCTCAGATTACTGATTCCACTATAAATATCTTGCATTCATGTATCTTTTCTTCATCAACAGCTGTTCACATCTTTTACGCAGAGTTCAGCATCATTATTCCATTTACCAGCTGGATAAACTGAGAGACACAGAAGGTCACTCAGCAGGTCAGAGGCAGACCCAAGACTAGAATACCTGCCCTGTAGTCTATTTACTAAGTCATGTTAGATTCACTTAAACTTGTATGACCTAGGGGGGGGGGGGGTTGTAGTAATTTTCCCACTAACATCCAAAAAAAAAAATCCACTATGAGTTGTTGCAGTGGTCTTATTTTGCATAGTCAGAGTGTGGAATTCTTTTTACTAAGTAGTAATTTACAGAAAAAATATGTTAAAGTAATGCAATTATATGTTATTGCCAAATAAAAGGTAAGCATCAAATGGTAGGTTTTATGTTAAACTATAATGCACATTTACTATGCCATTGCCTTCTATAGTAAGACAATAAAAAAAATGAAATTACAATGTCCTCTGTACTGTGTAGGCTCTGAAGTTGGTGTTTTTCTTGCATGGAGTATAAAACAAACACTGTATCTCAGTTCTTAGAACACTTGTGCAGTTATCTCAAAGGGAAGTATAGCTTCTCAGTCTCATTGCTACAACATGAACTTGCATCACACCTCCATTGAAGATGAATTTGTGTAGGCACAGAAAGAAAATGGTCAGTGAAGCTAGCAGGAATTATAGTTGTGCTTATTTAACTTCTGTAATGGTGTTAAGAATTCAAACCTAACCTGCAGCTAAAAGTGTCTTAATATTAAAACCCTCCATCTATCCACCACTGTTATAAAGAATATTTACCTCCAGACTTCAATCTAAGATTAAAACTGAGTAAATGGGATCTTAAGCAATACTAACAGGACAATGGTGTGGAAAAAATGTTATGGTAAAGTGGTAGGTAAGCAAGGACTAAAGCTGAATAAGAATACAGTAATGTTGAGAGGACATAAAGCCACTATATGCTAAATATGAAAACTTGGCATCAGTTAGAGGAAGATTTCTCTATTTTGGAACCAAGTAGAATATTTAGGAAATTAAAACACATAAAATGTTTTGGAAGCAAAGCCTGGTATTTTTTTAGTTGGATGCCTAACCTGTCAGTTTTCTACTTGTCTTCTATCAGCTTCTTGCTACTATAAACCTTCTGTGTGGATTACTTCATATCTATAGTACTACTATGATGTTTTCTGCCTTTGAAACTTCTGAAGGAAATAATTTTAATTTTTCAGGTGATGTGAAGTGCACCAGTTTCTAGTTGCCACATTCTGACAGCATTGTATCCTAGGCAATGCCCCAGGCTTTCACACTGCTGAATAGTCATTACACTCTGGTGATGCCACATACTCTATGTTGACATAGACTTCAGTGCCCTTCAGCACTACTGGTCTGAAAGCAATGTGTTAACTTATGATGACTTTCTCTGAGGCCATCTCTTCTACCATTCCATACCTATGTATTTTTATGAAAAATAACATTATGTTAGGTGCTGTGTTCATTCTGTTGTCAACATTTTCATAAGGTAGCAAGTAACCTACTTTTAATTTTGCCCTGGAATTTCATGGTTTATTTTCCAATCTAAAACATAGGAAAAAAACCCCCAAAACTAGTCAAATCTGGTTAAAGTTACCATTCTCATTTTTTCTATTTTAACAACGTTTTTCCTCTGGCAATATGACGAAGTAAATATTGGAAAACTAGGTATTAGATATTCTAATCAATACCTTCAGTTATTCTTCAGTGTCTAGCTGCCTTCTGTCTATGAAAAAATGATATTTATCAACTTTTACTTTGCTTTTTATAGGAATCAATTTTTTCTTTAGAGTTTCTCAACCATTATCAGTAAATGTATAGCTATTAAAATTTTTGATGAGCTTATGTAAACACTGTGAAGTGACTTTAACTTATTTGCCAGAACAGCTGTCTCCAAATTATCAGCAGTCACAGAAGGCCTCCTTTCTTACCATCAGAAATCTCTGAGAATCTATGCAAACTGACTGGAAATTACAAGTTACAAAGCACATCTCCAAATCCCTTAATATATGAAGCCTCATCATTGGTTTAATGAGGATAGAAAAACAATGATTAGAAAAAATTTTTTTTTCTTCCTAGAAAAAAAAAATATTCCTATGCAAAATTTTAAAGCTCAAACTTTTTGGACAAAAGTAAGAAATCTTTGGCCAAACCTGTAATACTTCAGCAGTGGCACCTCAGTGAGAGCTGTAGTCTAGTTCTTTTACGCTCTTCTTTATCACTGTGGTCTAGGTAGGCTGGTTGCAGTGGAGTGCAGGGACACCCGTATCTACTGAGAGGGGCATTCCCACTGGAGGGAAGAGCCTCTGCCCAAGAGTGATGCTGAGGCCTCCTTCCAGGTAGTACTGACCAATTTGGAGACAGTTTATGGATGTAATATTTTGTTTTCAGTAGTTGTTTTTTAATAAAATGAAACATAAACTGCATTTCTTGGTAGAAAGCACATTTGTTTCTCTCCCATTCTCTTTTTCAGGCATACATTTTCTTTTTTCATTAGAAAATGGATTTTTCATTTAAAAACCCATCAATTAGCATTATTCAAGAATTCTCCTTGAGCCAGTATTTAACATTTCATTTACATACATGATACTGAAAACAAAAAGCTGGTTCTTTTTCACTGTGATATGCATTATGAGTAAATGCATATCCATCTTACATCAGACATTATTTACGCTGTGTCTGTCATGCATTTCAATTACTATAAATCTCTGTATACTGGGAAAGGTGCTTTGCTCCGGAACAAAATCCAGATACTCTTTTTTTTTTTCCAGCTACACTGTATGGAAAGAAAAAATAAATATCTGATGTACTCAATGCTAATCAGAAGTTCATGTACACTGAGTGAATTTACTGTCAGTCAAAAGATAGATCTATTAGAAGAAAAAGCCTACAAGGGAGTTTCAATACATCTGCTTTGTTAACATTAAGTGTGAAATGTGCTACATATTTCACGTGATTTTGGCACTCTGCACTCTCTTTTCTTTCTTAAGCTGAAATGTATCAGGTTTGGGAAGACTGAGCTTTGCTGTTACTGCAAGAGGGACATTGTTCATGTATTTCATTTTCAAAAAGTTTTCTCCAGGTTGTACCCAAATAATACATGTGGCCTGTAACTGTCTTTTCAGCGTTCAGTTTATTCTGCTGCATTTTATGTAAGGTAGATAGAACCGTTCTGAAAGACATAAAAATGATTACTCTAAATTACAAAAGTAATCAAAGATTTTTCAATTCTTTAGTCTTTGTCCCAGATGTTTGCTCCCTTGCTTCTTTAGTTACCCACATATATCTCTTATAGTAAAGTAACTCTTACAGCAACATATCCGGATTTTGTCTCTCTTTGCTCCAGTGTTTCAGAGTTCATTGGTAAAAATTATTTTGCATGCAGTCTCACGTTTCCATTCAATGCTACCTATCAGTTAGCACCACAAACATAATTTCTTGATATGTATTACTAATTAGTAGTTTATCACCACTAGAAAAGAAATAATGAGATTTTCAGGGGCACTAATATAATATATGTGACAGTCAACGAATTTATTCACTCGATGTCCTATTCTCTTCGATTATTCAAGATTAAAATGAAAAGACTAATTCAGTCATTTAGAAAGTAATCCCCATTGAATCATGAGTATATTCCTCATACGTAATCCTGAAAGGGGTAAATTCCTCCTTTTCTGTAGCCTTTATAAAGGTTCATGAGAAACCATAGTAGTTTTCAACTGGAAATCTTTGTTTTAATCATACTGTTTCTCAGTTCTTTCAGATCTCAGTGCATTTAGCTGCCTAGTCTGAGAATGCAGGATATGACTTGGCCCGTATTTGTCCTTAGTTTCTGGGTTATGTTCTCTAGATGGTAGATGACACTTAGCTAGAGCTTGTTGGAAGATGAGCTTGATATTGCTTTTCCGTTTCATGGAAAGTATTGCACGCTCTGTATTAATGAAATTAAATGTATTAATGACAATTAAATGAATTAATTAAATGTATTAATGAAATTAAAACAAAACCAAAAACTATAGTCGTTAATTTCTGGAGAAAATGTTGACCTGCCATCAGAGGTTGAGTATAGTTGGACAGGTATGGGAAGATTTTGTCCAAAGTGTTTTTACGTTCTCACTGAAGCCTGATTCTTTTCTGTTTTCAGCTTTTCACTGACTATTCCTTTTTTTTTTCTTTTTGTTGTTGAAAGAAAGTAGATACAACTGGAAGAAAATTTAATTCAGAAAAAAACCCTTTGAAAAGTAGTTTCAGCATATATTCAGCTAGCCCCATATGCAACACTACATCAAAGAACATGTAAGTATTTTCAGTGAGTTTTACCTGCCTAAATAAATTTCCTCTTTACAACTTTTCTACCTAGAGTTAATGTAAGCCTGTCATACATGACAGTTCCTGCTACTCAGAGTTTCTAGGAGAAAAAACAACTATCCACCACTTAAAACACCCTAGCTGGTGTTTAGTTCCTCTGAACAGGTAGAGGTTGAATAGAGATTGTTTTTTCTAAACAGTTGACTGCGGTGCTCAGTAACCCGTTTGTTTTTCAGTTTTGTTGGGCTGATGTGATATCATCAACCATGTCAGGTAATAGTACCAGACAGAATTAACTACGCATGATGTCTTGCAGCGATGACCCATCAGCCTGGGAAATTCTAAATTACATGCATTGCTGAAAACAGCCCTTACAATTAATGCGTTTTCAAGCAAACTGCAGGGAAGCCCTTCAAATGATTGGGGAAAAAAAGGGACAAATTAGAAATTAGCTCATAGCCATAAAAAGAATAGGCTATGGAGGTCAGAGTGTGAGTTTGCATATAAAGGCCAGAGTTTGCATACACATTGTTTACACCCACACTTCTGTATATCTACTGCCAGAAAACATGCCTTCTGTTTAAATTACTCTATTAATAGTTTGAAAGGGTCTCTGAAGATGAAAAAAGAAAGGAATTTTAATTTCTGTTTGGTTACTGGAAGAGAGGTGGAAGCTTAACCGCTATTTGAAAAGTATAGAAACTGCTATGACTTTCTGGGACTTCAGGAGAAATACAGCCTGTGCCTCCCACAGTTCCTCCCAGGCTCTTCTAGCTCACCAGTAAAACCTAGCTAAATGTTCAGCTGGTGTTTACTTAGTGAATTAACTCTTTGCTTAAAAAATATGTAAATGATGTCGCTTAAAAATGGTGTAAAGGAAAGGGAGGTCAAATAGTGTCTGCCTGCTGCTATCACAGGTTGTGCTATTTCAGTACATGCTTGAACATGTGCAAGGTTCATATTGTAGAGGGAAAGGGAGTTCCTGTTGATAGTAAGGCTGGAAAAATGGAAGACCTGACACTGTGCCACTAGCTGATGCTCTACCTGTTATTACAGTAAAGCTCAAGAGGACGGAATTGTTCAAAATGATAATACTGGAGTGATTTTTGTGTTGTGAAAGTTGCATTAAAACACAAGGGATGGCCCACCCCTTTTGGTGTTTTAGTATTAGTATTTATATATTTCCATGCTTCAGTATTAGTATTTATGTATTTTTGTCATTTTTTTCTGTTTATGCTAGCTCCCGGTCACCCTTAGAATTAGCATGAACAGTATAGGCAAGGACTTCATTACATAGCAGTAGCACTCTTAGCCACACATAAACAAAAAACTCATTTGGATGGAAGACCTACAGAACTGTGCAATATACCAAGTTTCAGTGGAGGACCTATGTGCCTATGCACTACGGTTGTGATAAGATAGTGACGGATTTTTTTTTTATATTTCTGTGTATGCCCAAATTATTCTGCTTTGTTTAACAAGTTCTAGTCCCTCCCAGAACAATGAAAATTTTAGTAAAATGATCATTAAGAGAAAAATTTTATTTTCTTCTGGTAAAATCCGAGGGGTTTTTCTTCAAAAACATATGAAACTTGAGTTACTCTCAGTACATTCTAGAATTGCTCAAAATGGGTTTTTTTTAACCATTTTTCTTACTGCCTACTATTTTCTCTAGTGTTTATAAGAAAGCATTTGTTTGGGACCCATGAGTATTGAATACAGGCAATTCCCAGAGATTTATGAATTTATTACTCCATAAGCCCTTTCAGACCAGATAGTATGTCTTCCTGTTCATAAGAGAAATGAATGGATGTTAAAGACCTAATCTGGGGCACTGATTATGCTGTGTTCATCTTTCTTTCACATTAGTAAGGCCCCCTAGAAATGTATCCATTGAGGACAGAATAATGCCAGCTTTCACAGGCTCTGGTATGTTTCTCAAATATGTATGCTTAAGATTTTTCCCTCTCCTGCTTACTATGCTTTATGAAAAAATGACACTAAAGTTTACTATGGAAACTCTCAGCTCTTCTGGTGTGTTTGCAATTCTGTGTAGTTTATTTTTCAACTGAGACATTCATATTACCCCTATTAACACCAAGATCACTGATGATTCTTTTCTTTGAAATCATACCCTTGAAGTGTACATTGTGAAAGCATTTCCATTTACTACTTTGTGTATCATAGTGATCAAGGGGGTGCTATTTCTTTATAAAACAGCTATGAGAAAGAAGGACATCATTCAGTGCTGTGATTTTTATCATTTAATCTTAAGGGCAAAAGAAAAGAAGGAAACACTGGTAAATCAGATTTCTATTGGAGTGTTCAATATGACAGCTTCCTAACTACAAAGACCTCCAGTACTTATTAGAACATTAATCTACTGTGAAAGTCACTGAAAATGTAAAATGGGACCATCAAAATGTACTGGAAATGGCAAAATCTGGATATTTTAAATTCAGCAATACTTAAATACATTGTACAGGAAAGTGACGAGCAAGTTACTGGAAAAAATAAAAAACCATTCACACTCCACAGTTTGCTGTAAATTGAGGTCATACTGTTTTTGCTAGTTCTTAAGTTGAAGTCTGACACCTTGCAGAGGGATAATAAATATAATGGACATATCCTGTTAATTGGTACACCAGTAGGAGGCTGACCTAGATTGCTTCTTTTTGGAATACAATTTCCAGGAGGAGAGAAAGAGACTATATTAAACCAAGCCTTTTCCAATTTACGTCAGTGAAAGAGAGAAAGGTACACTTCATTACCCGTGTTATATGAGTCCACTTTTGACTTGCACTGTCTGAATAGTCTTTCTTAAAAGGCAATTTGGGGGATATAAACATATACATTTTCAAACTCAGTGAACTTTAGTGCTCACAGAAGCTTTTCCACACAAGTTTGCCAAGGCAACACCAGCTGTTATTAAGGTCTCCCGTGTGTGCACAGAGACAATTGTGCCAATTTATATGTTATGTGGTGATTTTCAGATACGGATAAATGACCAGTAAAGATAAAGCAAGTCTAAACAACATGCAACATTACTACATATACCTGTATTATCCAGTTCTCAGTAAAAGTCTCCAGAGTTGAAAGGTAATTTTATGGATTATATACAAATGACTTAAAATATTTTTGCATAATTTACACCGAGTATGAGTCCAATCATATAAGCTTTATTTATATAGACAGTTCATGCTCATGTAAATAATCCTGCTGACATTGCTTGAGGAAAGCCTACTTGTGCAAGTAAATGCTGTTATGAAATACACATACAGCTAGACTATGTTAAAAATCCTATTGTTGCCTGGGTCTTCCATGTCAGTCTGTTTCTTCATCTGCTTTAACCATCTTACCTTTTATACTGTGAAGTCTTCTGGACAGAGGCTGTAATTTTATTCTATTTTTACAGAACCCAGCTTAATGAAACCACCACATATAACAAGAATAGGTAATGTGTAGCACAAGAGAATGTCGTTAAGTAGCTGAAAATACAAATAATCCTGTTAATATGAAGATTTCTAGAAGAGAAAATCTAAAAATTTCATTGCAAACATACAAAAAAGACCAACATTCTGTATTGTAAATTGCTTATTAAAATATACTGTGATTTGAGTACAGAAATTACCATGTATATGAAAAGCATGAGATAAAAAAAAATTACCCCTCTATCTCTTCATTCTTTCTGCCCATTCCTACATGTCCACATAATGAAATAAAGCTCTTGAGCTCACTTGTTGATGCTTTACATCCAGCCATCTGCATGAGAAGCTTAGTTCATGTCCCAGAGCTCTATCTTAAAAAAAAAAAAAAAAAAAAAAAAAAAAAAAAAAAAGAAGAAAAAAAACCCTTTTCATCTGATGAATTTTAATAATAAGGCTGGAAGCTGCCAATACTCATTAAAATAGAACACAGAGGAATCCTGATTATCCATGTAAGGCTTTTTATTTTGCACTTCAAATACAGTGAAATCATAATCTTCATCATTTTCTCATAAAATTGAATGCATTTCACTCGTAAGTGTATCCTCCTTAACATAATCTGAAACATCTCAGATTTTATTCACAGATCATTGAGAACCAAAAAGGCCAATTATAAGTGAGAATCAAGCTAAGTAATAAAATCCCAACCTATACTGAGAGAACAGGACTGTATGCTCTATCTTTATTACAAAGATATAAAAACAATTTAATTTAATCACTTTGAATTACTAAGTGCTGCCAGAGAAATAGTCAAAAGAGTATACATTAACTAAAGCAATGCATATTTTGTAGTTTATTCCCTGAACTGCACCACTACTGCATAGTTATTATATTTTTATGCACTACTTTACTTACTGTTATGGAAGAAACACTTAAAATAAGGTTTCACAAGAAGATCTCCATTGCAGTTAGAGTGATACAGCACTAATACATTCTGTCTGCACTTCTTCAGTTTGTCTCAGATGTGATCCAAATTAAAGAAACAAATACCACTTCATTCTCCATGACTTTTTAACCTGAAGTATATACAAGAGATTCTGAAACCAACAAGGTGTTTCCCCTTGATTAAACATGTCAAAGATGTATATGCAACAGAATTTCAGATTCTCTGTCAGAAGCTGGTTATGTGGCCACAAAAATAGACACAAGCACCTCCACAATGGGAAAATGTCTCTACCAGCTACTACCCATATGGCTTCCACACTGGCTGCTGGTAATGGGGCAGTGCATTCAGATGTGCTAGGCTTGTATGTTATTTCCTCCACCTGAGTGTTAGAGGCTGGCAGGAATTCATACTCAATAGCTGGTCATTCTCCTGCCATGAACCTAGTTATAAGACACATGCCAGCATGCTGCATAGCATATGAACTTACACATGCCTTCATGGTGTTTGTGTAACAGCTTTGCCCTTGACTTTTAGGTCTTTGCCCTTGATATTGCAATAGTAACTACTCATATTTAAAGATGTCTTCCACTTTGATGTCTTCTAGAAATTCAAAATTTTTCTTTAAAGTAAAGAATGTTATGGAATTGCTTCCTGTTTGAACTTGGAGGAAACATGTAGGGGTGGTCACTGCCACCAGTGAGGGACTTACACCAGCGTATTTTTAAGAATGGATACACCAGCATATTTTTAAGAATGGATGTTTTGGTCCTCAGGAGAAAAACTTTCCAGACTAGAACTATTCAATACACTAAATACAAATATTTTATTATGACTAATTCTGTCATTAATCACTATAACAAGCCACAAGCCTTTTGGTGGTATGTCTCTGACAACAGTCACTCTGGAAGAAGAATGTGTCCCTTAAGAAACCAGAGGCCTCTTTAGGAAAGAAAGGCACCAATTTGAAGGAAAACAGATTTTTTTTTTCTTTCATTAATAATAAGCAATAAGAGTTTTAATAATTACAATAAGCTAAAAAGGATTGTTACCTTTGTTCAGGTTTCTCAAAAGTTTTTTACTTCCTTTGTAGGAAAACCCCTTACCTATGAAGTAAAGTATTTTAATAGTTGTAGTTTTCCAGTAAGATACCTTATCCCAAATGGAAAGTACTGAATTAACACAGTATTTAATAATGGCGTGTTGACTCACTGGGGAGCAGATCTTTGTCCAGCCAAGTCAGTGTACCAGAAGAGAAAATCCCCCAGGCACTCAATATGTGGAATGATGGTAGGTTAAAAAAATGAGGAAAGGATGCAATAAAAAGCATTTCTCCCTGTCCTTAAGCTGACATTTCTGCTCTGCCATGCCTTGCAAACTGCCACATACCCCTGTCTTGTCACAAGAAACTCTTCATATGTTTGACTGTTCTTGAGATATCCTTACTCCTACTCTATTACATAATATTAACGTGGAACTGAGGGACAGGTTTTTTGGTTTTTTTTTTCACCCAAAAGGACTAACAGATGGAGAGTCAATACCCTAGAACCTTGTTCTTCATGGAATTGTATGTAGTGGTTGTACTCCTGATTTCAGCGTGACAGGGTGACCTTAAAAAATTAATTGGAAGTTTCACAACATTAAGGATTTGTCGGCTACTTTAATAGGTATTGTGAGACTTAGAGAAGCCTTCATTAGCCCTCCAGTCCTAATGATTCTGAATGGATTTGTTAATGGGATATAAAGATAAGAGCCATTCCAAGGAGTCAAAGTTACTATAGATGGAAAGATCTTTTTTTTCTCCTTCTATTTTTTTTTAATTATTATTTTATGAACAAATGTGCCTGTTTCTATCTTTGTCTGGATTTATAGCCTGGCTAGCGAGCTAAGCCTTTGTTAATGGTTAGGAAGAAGTTGGGTATTATTTCCAGACACTTGCTTAAGGAAAGTACAGCCACTTCAGTTCAAACCAAATTCCTATCAATAATCCAACAATTTTCGTAAGATCATGCTGACAATATTCACCCTAAACCTTGCACAATTATGCTGATTATTGCCTTTATCTTCCCCATAAGGAGTACAAAGAGCTGAAAGGTGGAATTAGATTGTTCTCTGGAGAAAGATACTGAGGCTAGCTTTAAAACCAATTCTCAAGAAAAAGCCTGCCACTTTTCCCCTAAGCAAATGCCTCTCCTCTTAAGACATATACAAACAAGCTTGCCCTCAGAAAGAAAAAAACATGGGAGTGAAAGAAAAAGAAAAATCAGTGTTACAACAAGTCAAACCAGCTCCAGATGCTCTCAGGAATTTTTGGGGCATGCAGAAATGTCATTGTGCTCATTAAACTCCTAGACAGCACTTTCATTTTCAGTATGAAAGCTGTGCTGACCTTGCCAGTCCATTAAACTCTAACAAGGGTCTCTGCAGGTTCATAGTTCCAATTATGACTCAGTTTATAGGACCCTAGCAATAAATACAGTTTGACTTGCTCCACTGTGGGCTGATCTTTGCTCCTGCAGTTGCCAAATAAACAATGGACTGGAGGTGGAAACTCAAATGGTTGTTTTTTTTTTTTTCTTTTGAAAGTAAGAGACTGGAAACACCTCAGCTAACATGTAACTGAAATTCACAAGCAAGCTTTTCCTCTGAGCTTCTGTTGAAGCTAATAATTTCTTTTTGGCTGATGAAAATTTTATATCAAGTCTGAAAACAATATTAAAAAAAGGACTAAACCAGCTATATGAATATGTGCATAACACAGCTGTACATAGTGTGTGATAGCATACCATTATTGGCTAGTAAAGAGAAGTGAGCAGGTAGGTAGGTAGGTACTGTATTAGTCAAAGTATGATTTTAGAAATTGGGGGACAAATTTCGAGACTGTATATGTGAAGGAACTAAGTCTAAGACCTGATGTATTGTACTGTGGTTGGAAGTTACAAAAAAAGATTTGACTGTAAGACTGATATCCATTTTTTATACCTGTGAAACTAATTTTGACCCTAAATATTCAGAATTGTTGACTATGTTTGTAAACATCAGCAGGGAGACTAATTTAATTGAGGGCATAATAACTGAGTTACAGAATTTGTGTGCCCAATAAACACCTGCAAAAAACAGACCAGTCTTATGAAAATGGGTAATGTCCATTTAATACAAAATATTTTGTTTATTTATGTAGACATTTTAAACTGCCATCATTATAAAAAAATGCATCATTTTTATGATGGTAAAGCTGTAAGAGATATGTTTTAGAAAATGTGACCATTTTGTCTCAGACTAAGAAGATAAGGTTTTTGCCAAATGTGCCCTTAGAACATATTTGAAAAGTATTTAGGCCATTACAAAATGTAAATAAGACTTTAATGTGAGCACTGAAATGTTTAGGAACATTGTCTAGTTCCCCAGAAAAACAGAGATGTTTTTGTGTGTACAGGGAATAGTTATAGTGATTATTAAAATAAATATACATTATACATATTTGTGTTGTGTTCTTCAATGAGGGGGAACACTAATAGAAATTAAAAAAAGAATAAATGTGGCAGAAGTACTATGGAATGATCAACTTTTATATATTCAAAAATGCTGAAGGAAAGACTATACTAATCAAGTTCATAATTTTTACATTCAGAATATCTGCCACAAATCCTAGCATTTCTTCTGTAGTGCTTATATTAAAAGCTACTGCAAAGCTCATCAAGCAAAAATGACCCATGGCATACTATGTGAGTGCTTGAATTTATTTTTACAGTTGGAATAAGAAAACATTGTAGAATATCATTAGCGGGAACTATGAATAAAATTCCCATGCAGAAAGTTTAGACAAAGCTTTATGAAGCTCTGGAATGATTTCAATTTCAAAACAAATGGAAATGCACATCTGTGAGAATACTTAAATACCAAGTGATAACACTGCTCCAATTTTTCGGGTACTGCAGTTTTATGTCTAGAGTTAATATATAATGTATAATTGCTAAGACACTGGTCCTACAAAGAAGCAAATATGATGAACCTAATGCCAGTAAAGTTCTCTGTTCAGTCCAAGAGTCTGAATAACATTTTTTATTATTATTTTTTTCACAATAAGGGGTGGAAGCATTTCCAGAGTATGTTTGCTTTAAGTCTTTTACAGAGGCATTCAAATAGCCATTCATAAAATTTCTGAATGGTCATCACATTTCAAATATTAAAGGTCTAGAAAATGCAGTATGGTCATGTAGACAAATGATGTATCTTACTGACAGGTATGTAGATTGCTTGCTTATAAAACTTCTAAGATTAATAGTCAGCCCTCCAAGCTATACATGATCTGATATGATACTCTGAAATTCAATCAATAAAGAAATCTGATAAAGCTGAAAAAAAAAAAAAAGTGAAGAACTATAACAATATCTTCCCTCCCAATAAAAAAAAAAACCAAAATCAAAAAACCCCAAACTCAAACATGTTAAATATTTATACCATGTTCATTTACAGTTAAGGAAAAATAATTGGCATTGGAAGTAAAACTGCCTGAACGCTTCTTTCTATTTGTTAAAAAACAGCAGAATAAACTGTATCATGGATAACTTACCATGAGATGAGCACAGTGGAATTTAATGACAGAAAGAGAGGGCTGATATTGGTATTATTAGGGTTTTGTCTATCATTATAAAAACTGAATGGCTTCCTTTATTTTTTTCTAGTAAATACGTTAAGTTTTAAGAAAAGCTGTTGTATGCACTATTTTTTGCTCTCATTTTTTCTAACCATTACTATAATTTGATGTTATGTTTGCATGCTCTTAAGTTTGTCAGATTTTTGGTGTTCCTGCCTTTTGGTGTATCCAGCAGAAATATGAGAAGCTGTGTTTTACAATCAAAATATAAACACAACTAAAATGCACAAATAAAGTTCAAATGTGTTTGGGTTTTTTTTTCAGCTGCTTACTGTCAAAAGCAGATAGTAAATAGAATATGTTCAAACACACAAGTAGAAGTTTTCAGATTTAAAAGCCTGTAACACTCAAATTTATTCACACAAAACAAATAGTAGGTAGAAATACACTGTGATTCCCTTTGGAAGCAATAAGTACTTTCTTCAGTACAATGAATTCAGAAGTTCAAACCCTCACTTACTGAACTCCTTGTGTATCAGATGTGACTGATCTCTTCAGATTCAGTCCCTTGCATTTTATGCCACTTTCTGTTACTGAATCTGGGACAGTAGGCACTCTAGGACTAGGTATGAATGAAATTAAAGAAATTCAGGCAGGAATGTTGGACTGAGGAAAAAAATAACCACATAAAAATTGGAACCAGTGAGAAAATTCATCAACCTGTGAATGCCACCTCCATTCTGCTCATAATTTCCCTGTTTCACTGAAGTATTGGTTTGAACACAAAATGCTAAACATGGATTTTTCTTCTTATGCATTTAGATCATACAACTAGAAAAGAAAATTCTCTTCAGCACAAATTATTGGCAGATGGGATGGCAAAAGAAGAGTGTTATTGAAGATCAGTAGTCACTATGGTACACAGAACACAAATGCGTCACTTCTATACCCCAGGGCTGTAGGAGGCATATGTCACGCGACCTCAGCGTTTTTCGGTTTCCTAGGGGTGACATTCCCTATAGGACACTGGCAGATGTTTTCTTCTTACTCTGGTCTTTCAAATACTCAGAAATTACTGTTTCTAATAAGGTGCATTGTGTAAGAGGTCATATTGCACATATGTCTATTTGGGCCCATATAAGCATGTTGTGATGGGAAAGAATGGAGAAAGTCACTGCCAGCACATTTCTTAAATTGTTAGTTATGTATCTGTTCCAGTTTGTTGTATATTTTCTGCATGTGTATTTTTGGTCTTGTGAAACAGAAACAATTACAGCAATCAAATGAGCTGATGACAAAAAATTATCAAGTCTCGGTCAAACACACATCTTCACATCCAAAGAATCTAGTTGAACAGGAGCAGAAATTTACAATCAGACTGAAGTGAAACCCCCTCTCTGTTTTGCAACTCTGTTGCAAAACCCCCAAATATTATCACTGATCATATTAAATCCACTATATATAGACAGTTGAGAGGACTTCAGAAAATAGCAGCAACCTTTAGGAACACCTTTTAAGATAAAGTCCAAAAGCAAGCTGTGGAAGGAATTATGAGGTGAGAGTCCTTCTCGGAGTTGTACAGGTTGGAGGCTAAGCCCATTTTGTAGAAGCAACTGGGTACATTAACCTTCCTTCTAGAGCTTCAGCTGTCTGTCATTGAAGGTGAGTTTTGACATGGCTCAGCTGTGTAACCTTGGCTCAGGCTGCTGAGGAAACTGCTGAGCTATGAGGAAGTTCATAGAGTAGAGCCATGTATGATAAGACAGGTAACATTGCAGGCAGAGCTAAAATTGTTCAGACAGGGCTAGTTAGCAGGCCAAAAATTCAAGAGGAAAAGCACTCCTGCCAGATGATATAAAATCCTAGGGTAAAAAGGATCAAAGGTGGTGTTGTCCTTCCCCTACCTGACTGATGGCTGTCTGGCCAGGAATTACTCATTAGAGGGTTTCTTAGAAGGCATATTAGTGCTTAGTGTTGTTTTTCTCTAGTCCTAGCCATCTGTTGTGTGCTTTAGCCAAGAGGGAATTGCTCTGTACTTTTGAGTTCAAACTACTGGCAGCGTCTCTTCTTACATGGTAAAAACTTCCTGTACAGATCAAAAGGGCATGGGAAGAGAGGGTTACAAATCAGTGAATGTGGCAACAAAGAACCTTTGGCCTGGAGTGGAGGCATCTTGCATTCTTCCCCTGTTCTGACAGGTGCACAACAAGCTGGGAGGGGGCACAGCCAGGACAAACTGACCAAAGGGCTATTCCATACCATATGATGTCATGCTCGGGGTGGGTTAGTTGTGGGGAGAGCAATTGCTGCTTGAGACGGGCTGGGCATCGGTTAGTAGGTGGTGAGCAAATGCATTGTGCATCACTTGTTTTGTATATTCTGTATATTCTCTTACCATTACTATTACTATTGTTATTCTTTTCTCTTATTAAACTTTATCTCAACCCACAGATTTCACTTTTTTTTTTTTTTTCCAGATTCTCTCCCCCATCCCACAGAGGGAGAGGGGGAATGAGCGAGCAGCTGTGTGGTGTTCAGCTGCCTGCTGGGTTTAACCACAACACCTGTGCATGGAGAGTTGGACATGTACTCAATAGAGCTGAACCTGAGTAAATCAGCTCATTAGGTTACGAGTGAGATGAACTGATAAAGTGCTGTTAAGATTTATTTCACTAAGCTAAAAAATAGGAAACCATTGGCAAAGCACAAAATATGAGGTTGGAAAAAAAAACTCATTATGTTTTCAGTGTCATTCAGGAACGTGATCACATGTATCCTAACATGAAAACACGGAAACTTGGACGAATTCCTATTTCAGAGATGCTAAGAGCTTAAATGGATCTGCCCTAACTTCTCATGTATGTGCAAATCTGGTCTAATTTATGGTGATGTAGCATGTTAAGGCTTTTCCTATCCAACTCAGAATAATGGAGTTAGGACAATACAATTTATTTTGGGGAGTCCTTATGTTCATACTTCATGTTTTCACAAACAGGCAAAATCATTGCAGTGGGTTAACCCTGGCCAGCTCCCATAGAGTCACTTGCCCACTTTCCCACAGCAGGATGGGGGAGAGAATCAGGACAAAAGTGAGAGAAACTCATGAGTCAAGATAAAGTAAAGCAAAACTATTTGCACAAGTAAAAGCAAATATGGAATTCATTCCCTACTCCCGATTGGCAGGCTAGTGTTTAGCCATTTCCAGGAAAACAGGGCCTCAGTATCTGCATTTGTTGCTTGGAAGACAAATGCCATAACCATGAATGTGCCCCCTTCTGCCTCCTTTCCCTGAGCTTCTATACTGAGCGCGATGTCATATGGTATGGAATAGCCCTTTTGTCAGTTCAGTTCAGCTGTCCCAGCTGTGTGCACTTCCAGCCTACTCACTGGAGGGACAGCTTGAGAAACAGAGAAGGCCCTGATGCTGTGTAAGCACTGTTCAGCAATAAATAGAACATTGGTTTGTTACCAACGCAGCTCTGGTTGCCAGTCTAAAACACAGTATCATATGGGCTGCTCCATCCCAGCAAGTACAATCATATAATATATTAAAATTCAAGATCAGTTTTTCAAAGACTAAAAACCATCAAACACAAGCCTATTATGAAGCCTTAATGCTTCCCCTTACATTTATACTGTTAATATAATCATGGATTATGATCATGGGGAGGTTTACATGGCACTGGGCCTGCTGATGACAGATGAAACTCAGCTTTCTCAAAGGGGGAAAAGGATTCTCGCCCAAGAGCTGGCAGGGCTCACTGAGAGGGCTTTAAACTAGATTTGAAGCGGGGAGGGGATATAACCAGGCTCACTAGAGAGGAGCCTAGGGGTGGCATGCCAATGTTGGGGGTGAAATTGATAGCCCAGCTCAAGTGCATCTACACCAATGTGTGCAGCATGGGCAACAAACAGGAGGAGCTGGAACTCATTGTGCAGCAAGGTAGCTACGACTTACTCGCCATTGCAGAAACATGGCAAGGGATGCATTGGAGTCCTGCAATGGATGGCTATAAGCTCTTCAGAAGGGATAGGCAAGGAAGCAGAGGCAGTGGTGTAGCTCTGTATGTTAGAAAGTGTTTTGATTGTACAGAGCTCAATGCTCAATGACAGTGATGATGACGCCGAGTGCTTATGGGTAAGGATGAGGGGAAGGCCTTGTTGGTCTTGTTGACCGATATCCTGATGGGAGTCTGTAATAGACCACCCAACCAGGATGAGGAGGTAAATGAAGCATTCCACAAGCGGCTGGCAGAAGTCTCTCAATCGCAAGCCCTTGTCCTCCTGGGGGACTTCAACTTACCAGACGTTTGCTGGAAATAAAAACACAGCAGAGAGGAAACAGTCTAGGAGGATCCTGGAGTGTGTGGAAGATAGCTTCCTGACAGAACTGGTAAGTGAGCCTACCAGGGGAGGTGTCTGGCTTGACCTCTTGTTTACTAGCAGAGAAGGACGGGTGACAGAGCTGGTTGTCAGAGGCTGTCTTGGCCTTAATGACCATGAAATGAGAGTTCTTCAATGCTCAGTGAAGTAAAGAAGGGGATCAGCAAAACCACCACCATGGACTTCCAGAGGGCAGACTTCAGCTTGTTCAGAACACTGGTTGAGAGAGTCCCTTGAAAAACAGTCCTAAAGGGCAAAGGGGTCTAGGAACGCTGAGCATTCTTCAAGAAGGAAACCTTAAAGGTGCAGGAGCAGGCTGTCCCCACATCCCATAAGATGAATCAGCAGGGAAGACAACTGGCCTGGCTGAACAGAGTTTTGCTGGGACTCAGGAAGAAAAGCAGAGTTTCCAAGTTTTGGACGAAGGGGCAAGCAACTGAAGAAGAGTACAGGGATCTTGTCAGGTCATATAGAGAGAAAATTAGAAAGGAAAAAGCCTGGCTTGAACTCAATCTGGCTACTGTTGTAACAGATAATAAAAGAAGATTTTAAAAATGCATGAACAGCTGTGGCGGTGTGCTCCCCCCTCATCTCTTGACTCCCCCTCCTTTGACCTCTTTCAAGTGATAACTACCTGTGGCCGTGGTGATAAGATGCATCTGATAGATGTGTCTGGTCATGAAGGATGCACCCACTGGGTGTGGGGGGAGACAGATAACAATACAATAGCCAAGGGCTATTGCGGAATGTGCCCACCTAAGCACAGTGGTCAGTACGCAAATATGACTATGAGCCAATCCTCTTACCCCCGTAAATAGTGAGCAGCCCAAGAGCCCTTTGAGCTCTCCTGCAC